>NC_092559.1:66889688-67200545 GCF_037038585.1 Patagioenas fasciata | reverse complement strand
ATGGTCCATAAGTTATTACGTTTGTTTGGTATATCCCTTCCACTGGGAGATCTGGTGAGAGACATTCTCTTACTGTTACCCAGACACAGGGGAAGTCTCATCTTGGTACGTCTCAGACCTTTTGGGTCAGTTTTTGTGGGTGGAATGTTAACTGGACCATATTTCTGTCCATAATTAATGAGTTCCTGAACGACCTCTCCCCAAGTCTGTACTTTTAATTTTTGGGTCCTACAATCAGGGTTTACTATTCCATCTAGTGTGGCAACAGTTCTTTCAATTTGAGGCATTGCCTGTATTTTCCCCTGTAAATGAATACCAATAGGTTTTAAGGAGTCTGGGAGGCCTCGTATGAGCGGAGTCCTTCATTCTGGGTTGACTGGTATCATCATTGGGAACTCTTGTTTGAATTTAAGTTCCCGGTAGTACAGAATTTGCAGGCATGCCACTTTTTGTACATTTTCTACCAACTGATCACCTGTCCCCACAATAGCAAGAGGGTCTCCTCTTTCCAAAGGATTTGGACCTCCTGCGCAATAGATCACTCTTTGCATTAAAGACCAGGGTGTGCGGTGGTTGCCAGTGGTTAAAAACACTCCTGGTCCCCAATAACCTTCGTCCTCTTTTTCACTTGATAATATCTGATCTCCGCCAGACAGTGATACTGTCCAAACATATTCTGACTCAGTTTCCTTTGGAGCGCGGCTAAAGTCCTTTTTCAATTTAGCTAGTTCTTTAACAGAGTATGGAACCTCTTCAGTAATAACCTGGGGAGATTTGTCCTCGCTGTTCTCATATTGAAATTCAGGTTTGATTAAAGGTCGTAGAGAACATCCAATTTGTCCAACCTTAATTTTGCTTCTTCCAATTCATTACTAGGATGTTCAATCTTCCTCTCAGGGAGCCGAGAACTATCCTCGTCTGTGAGGAGCTGCCTCCTTAAAACAGATTTCAAAATAAGCATTTGGGTCTTTTCATTTTCCAATTGTTCTTTTCAACTTTCTATTTGTTCTCCTAAAGACTCTATAACCCGGGATTATGCTGTATGCTGTAGATCTCAAGCTTCCGCAGTGGCAGCTAAGCTAGCACCCAATACAGCGCAAAAAATTTTTTTCCTGGACCAAAATCTTGCGTCATTTTGTAAAGTGCTGATTTGGTCCATCGCACTCTGCAAATTATACCAATTTTTCTGTGCTCAGTCTGTGCCCAATACTGAGGGACAAGCATTATGTTTTTTCAAAAGATTGTATAATGTGTCTTTTCCCATAGGGCAGGGTATGCTCATTGTTTTCCATGATCAATTAATGGGGTAGTTATCTCAGGGAGGCAACACAAATATTATTACAAAATATTACATCTAACTTCCACAGAGAGGCTCACACGTACAAGCAAACGACAGGTAAGCATACGAGGGGCAATTGACTTCAGGGAGGCAATATGTAAGTACAAAATTTTACCTCTAACTTCCCTGAGAGGCACACACATACTACAGGTTAAAACGAATAGAAAGATGCAGCCCTCTCACTTCAAGGGATCCTGTCCATGACACCAATAAAAAATGTGGGGTCCCAGTCTGATTTTGGGCTCTGGAAGGTTTTGAAATGATCCCAAGAGTGAGATAAAGACAAACAGATGCTGCTAAAAAACCTATTTTATTTTTACGCCTAAAGATAGAGTGATAGAATAAGTGGGGTGTGTACACATACGCAGGCACATGGCAAGAAGAGCCAGAGGCCATGAATGTACTGCAAAGAGCAAGTTTATATTTTAGTTACCTCTCTACTGGGGGATCTCCGAAGCCACACCTAAGCTCCCAGGCAGAGGTGACACCAGCAGGGACACAGGCGCTGGTAAATTCAGCCCTGCTGGAAGATCGCTGGGCCTGCTGAGCTCGCTTGTATTTCAAGGCTTCAGGGAGGCGCAGCCTCCTGCTCTTTCTCACAACAAAACAGGAATCTCAGACATAGTGATAAGGTGCCTAGAGTTTCTCACAGGCCTATGTTATCTAACACAGAGGTTCTACTCATCAAGCCCACAAGGTCAGTAAAACAATTAGTGTGACGTATGTGCTTTTTCTACAGACAGGTGCAAGTCACTTGAGCGTATTTACATTTAAGTAATCTACTCGCCAAATCGTCTGCTATATCCCCATACACAGGGAAACTTGGGAGGAAAGTGTCAAGGTTTGCTTGCGGAGCCACAATAAAACCATGGCAGATGTATTGTTAACCCCCTCTCCCCCCACTTCCCCCTTCAGCAATCAGGAGGGACACAAGGACAGAGAGAAGAGAGTTGGAAAAATTAAAAATGTTTTACTAATGCTGCTAATAAGAATAGAGAAAATAATACAAAATATACAAAATCAATCTTGAAAGTCTCAGCAACTGCAGAGCCGGCACCCGAAGTCCTGGATTGGACTCTGCAGCCAACTGGAGCTGGATTCACTTTGTCACTAGGCCTCAGTTAGCAGGGATGACTAGCAAGGTCCTCTCCTAATGTCGACCATAAGGAAAAGGAAAAGAAGGAAAGGGATGAGATCCTTGTGATCTCCCACTTTTATATGAAGTATTCACGTGAATGGGATGTTATACTCCGTTGGTCAGTTTCTTGGTCACCTGTTTCTCGTTGTCCCTCTCGCGAGATGTCTATCTATGCTTATCAGTAAGTTTGCATTCCATTGCTATGTTTACCAAAACATGTATCTGATTCTCCAGGAAAATGCAGCTAATATGAAAACTTTAGCTGACAGGCAAATTCACTAAAAGAGAAACTCGTTTTTAACAAAACCAGGACATTCCGCCCCTTATAATATGCCATTCACGGTATACTTAAACCTTAACAATGCAATCTATCAATACAATCTAATTAATCACTACTACTATATATATATACACATATACATATATGTACATATATACACAGGAGTAATTCATCATTCTCTTAATCTGTGGACTATCCTTTGAAAAGTTCATTAAGTTTGTTTTGTCACAACAGTCTCCCAGGGCAGGAAAAATGTTACATCTAGTGCATCTCATGACCACTGTTTGTGGGTTAAAAGACATCAACTTCGAAGAACTTGTCAGGCGCCACTCAAAGAAGCTAGCTCTGCTTTCATCATCACTGAAAGACACTTATTAAACACTGTTAATATGGCAATTAACATCATACAGTTCAGTATTGAATATTTTCACCTAAAATCAAATCCCCTTGAGGTAGACACCGGACTTCTCCATCCTTAAGCATCACCCACCAGGTGCTGCCAGGTCCCTGGGCAAAAACAATCCCACAAATGGGCTTGCCTTTGCCTGAGGCAGGAGTAACCCAGACTGCCTTTCCTAACGTATTTTTCATGTGTACTACAGGGACTTTATCTCCTTCTACAGTACGAAGAATTTCTGATTGGGCAGGCCCGGCTCATTTGGTTGATCCCCTAGTGTTTACCAACCAAGTGGCTTTTGCTAAATGTGAATCCCAGTTTTTAAAGGTTCCAACAACAAGTGCCTTTAGTGTAGTTTTTAACAAACCATTGTACCTTTCAACTTTCCCAGAGGCTGGTACATGATATGGAATATGATATACCCACTCAATACCATGTTCTTTGGCCCAATTGTCTATAAGACTGTTTTTGAAATGAGTACCATTGTCTGATTCAATTCTTTCTGGTGTACCATGTCACCAAAGGACTTGCTTTTCAAGGCCCAAGATAGTATTTCGAGCTGTAGCTTGCGGTACGGCATATGTTTCCAACCATCCGGTGGTTGCTTCCACCATTGTAAGTACATAACACTTACCTTGATGTGTTTGTGGAAGTGTAATATAATCAATCAGCCAAGCTTCCCCATACTTATACTTTAACCATCGCCCCCCATACCATCGGTTTTCAGAGCCGAGGATACAAAGGATCTGAGGCCAATTATAGTCCAACTGAAAAAGAGATACTAGCAGCATATGAAGGAGTTCGAGCTGCTTCAGAAGTGATCGGTACTGAAGCACAGCTCCTCCTAGCACCTCGACTGCCGGTGCTGAGCTCGATGTTCAAAGGGACGGTTCCCTCTACACATCATGCAACCGATGTTACATAGAGTAAATGGATTGCATTGATCACGCAATGAGCTCGAATTGGAAGTCCCAATCGCCCAGGAATCTTAGAAGTGATTACAGACTGGCCAGAAAGCAAAGACTTTGGAATGTCGCCAGATGAGGAGGAAGTAACACGCGCTGAAGAAGTACCACTGTATAATACACTTTCAGAGACTGATAAGCAGTATGCGCTGTTCACAGATGGATCCTGCCATCTTGTAGGTAAACATTGAAGGTGGAAAGCAGCTGTGTGGAGTCCCACATGATGAGTCACAGAAGCTGCTGAAGGACAAGGTGAATCTAGGCAATTTGCAGAAGTGATAGCCATTCATCTGGCTTTGGACATTGCTGAATGAGAAAAGCGGCGAGTACTTTATACTGACTCATGGATGGTGGCATGTGCCCTGTGGGGGTGGTTACAGTAGTGGAAGATAAGCAACTGGCAATGCAGAGGTAAACCTATTTGGGCTCCCACACTGTGGCAAGACATTGAGAGCCTGCCTGTAAAAGTAGGTCATGTAGATGCTCATGTGCCTAAAAGTTGAGCCGCTGAGGAACTTCAAAACAATGAGCAAGTAGATCAGGTTGCTAAGATTAAAGTAGCTGAGGTGGATTTGAGCTGGCAACATAAAGGTGAACTTTTCCTACCTTGCTGCCTGTAGCCATAGATAGCCACACTCTAGTCATGGGATCTGTCTCACCAAATTTCAGTAACGGCCACTAGGTCGTAGCTTTCTAGCAGCACAATGGCTTCTAGTTCCTCCTGTTTGTTGCCCATATTTGGAGTCTCTACCAAACTGCTGCTGGTTTGGCTAGAGGGGGGTTGAGTGCATCCAGCACAGGTGACAATGCCCTCCATGCTTTGCCATGTCGTCTTTGCCTGCCTTGGTTGCTAGTGCTCCCCAGGCTGCTTTATGTAAGCGTGGCAGGGTACTCACCATTTCTCTGGTGATGCCCAGGTCTTGTCAACTTCTCTCACGAGAGAGCTGATGGCTCCTGGTTGGTCTCTCTGCTGCCCTGACATTTCACTGCCGCAGGAAAATTCTCAGTGCTGCTCTGCTCAGCTGCAGATTGGGTTGGCTCCGAAGCAGCTCCCCTCGGCAACTGACTGTGGAATAATAGTTGATATGTGGTCAAATATAAAACCTGCCTATTTGAGTGGCGGAGGAACACGCAGGTCGACTCAATATGAGTGATAAAGCATAGTTCGATTTATTAGCCCGAATAGCATATACTTATACAGTTCACGATAATTCTGCATACCTGTCACCTACTAATTGGCTTAAGCTCTAACAGTCACATTTGCATGGTCCTCCTACTTGCAGTTACTAGCTATGCTTGTTCTACGTTCCTGTGCTCTTGCTTCTCCAAAGCTGTTTATGAGACTCTGCCAAGGTCACAGTGTCCTTGCTGATTTTGCTGAAACAGTCAGCGGTTCCCACTGCGGCCTAGCCTTGCTAATTATGCTAAGGTCTTCAGAACATGCTCTGCTCGTACAACTGCTCTGCAGACCCATGTCCCTTATTTTTAAGCCATTCTCCAACATGCCTATATTAACTTACTCTGTCAGCAATGTTTGGACAAATTTAAATCAATAAAATATTTTTATATAGGATCTATTCTATGCATTGTAGTACTGCATAACTTCAATGTAGTATTAAGAATTATCTGGCTAGATTTACTGTATCATTTTTTTGCCTGTACTTACTGAAGAGTAGTTCTAAAATATCACCTTCCTTATTCAGCTACAGAACTGATATGTTTGTTTTCTCTTGTTTCAGCATTTATCTTAATTATTTTAATAATTTTACAAATCACAGAATCACAGAATGTTAGGGATTGGAAGGGACCTCGAAAGATCATCTAGTACAATCCCCCTGCTGGAGCAGGAACATCTAGATGAGGTTACACGGGAATGTGTCCAGGCGGGTTTTGAATGTCTCCAGAGAAGGAGACTCCACAACCTCCCTGGGCAGCCTGTTCCAGTGTTATGTCACCTTCACTGTGAAGAAGTTTCTTCTCGTATTTAAGTGGAATCTCCTGTGTTCCAGTTTCCACCCAAATCCTCTTTCTGAAGTTTGAAAAATGTATATTTGTTCCATGTGTATTTATCTAAAATATTGCTGCACTGTGTAGTTTGTCACCATCTCTTTTCCATATCTACATTAAACTGGTTCCTAAACCTTTCACTGTGGACCCCCAGTGCTCCCTCCCTCTCTTTCTATGACAGCCATTACTGCCCACTTGTTAAATTTTGAAATGTTTGGTTTTGGGTTTTTTTTGCTTTCTCTCATGTTGTCTTTCCCACTTGATAGGAATTTGTGTAAACATTCAACAATCCCCTTATTTCTCATGGCTTCTTACTATCACTTTTGCTCTGCTAGTTGTAAAATGTTCATAATGGTTAGATCGAGGTTTTGCTGAGATTACAACCTATAATACTGATCACTATATTCATAGTTTCCTTCTTCCTCACCTGTGTCCATTTCTAGTCTTTCACCATAGTTTTGCACTTGATTTATGTGAAACTAGAATTTTAATCCAAATATCTGAATCCAACCACTTGGAAGAAATCATGTACCCAGAGAAGATTCAAAAGTTATTAAGTCAGCTGAAACTGACAGAACATAAATTACAGCCTGCAACATCTTTGGTTTATCGATTAGTGTTGTATGGCTGTTGGGTATGCTCAAGCAGAAGAGGAGAGTTTACAGGTCATGGAAGCAGGGGCTGGCCACTTGGGAGGAATATAAGGCTGCTGTTGGAGGATGTAGGAAGGCGGCTAGGATAGCCAAGGCCTCCTTAGAATTACAGCTGGCGAGAGGGGTCAAGGACAGCAAAAAGAACTTTTTCAAATACATAGCAGATAAAACTAATACCAGAGGCAATGTAGGCCCACTGATGAATGGAGTGGGTGCCCTGGTGGCAGAAGATACAGAGAAGGCAGAATTACTGAATGCCTTCTTTGTCTCTGTCTACTCTGCCGGAGGCTGTCCTGGGGAACCCTGTACTCCTGAGACCCGGGATGAAGCCAGGTCAATGGAGGAGTTTGCTTTAGTCGATGAGGACTGGGTTAGGGAGCAATTAAATAGTCTGGACATCCATAAATCCATGGGTCCAGATGGGATGCATCCGCGAGTCCTGAGGGAGCTGGCTGAAGTCATTGCTGGACCGCTTTCCATCATTTGTGCCAAGTCTTGGGAAACAGGAGAGGTGCCCGAGGATTGGAGGAAAGCAAATGTCACTCCAGTCTTCAAAAAGGGCAAGAAGGAGGACCCGGGTAATTATTGACCGGTCAGCCTCATCTCTGTCCCTCTGTCCAAGTTCCAGTATAGGTTGGGGCATGACCTATTAGAGAGCAGTGTAGGGGAAAGGGACCTGGGGGTCCTGGTGGACAACAGGATGACCATGAGCCAGCACTGTGCCCTTGTGGCCAGGAAGGCTAATGGCATCCTTGGGTGTATTACAAGGGGGTGGTCAGTAGATCGAGAGAGGTCCTCCTTCCCCTCTACTCCGCCCCGGTGAGACCCCATCTGGAATATTGTGTCCAGTTCTGGGCCCCTCAGTTCAAGAAGGACAGGGAACTGCTGGAGAGGGTCCAGCGTAGGGCAACAAAGATGATTAAGGGAGTGGAGCATCTCCCTTATGAAGAAAGGCTGAGGGAGCTGGGGCTCTTTAGTTTGGAGAAGAGGAGACTGAGGGGTGACCTTATTAATGTTTATAAATATATAAAGGGTGAGTGCCACGAGGATGGAGTCAGGCTCTTCTCAGTGGCAAACAATGATAGGACAAGGGGCAATGGGATCAAGCTGGAACACAAGAGGTTCCACTTAAATTTGAGAAAGAACTTCTTCTCAGTGAGGGTGACAGAGCACTGGAACAGGCTACCCAGGGAGGTTGTGGAGTCTCCTTCCCTGGAGACATTCAAAGCCCACCTGGACACATTCCTGTGCGACCTCACCTAGGCGTTCCTGCTCCAGCAGGGGGATTGGACTAGATGATCTTTTGAGGTCCCTTCCAGTCCCAAGCATACTCTGTGATACTGTGATACTGTGAAAGTAATGGAACAGCTTGTCCTTGGTGCCATCTCAAGGCATATCAAGGATAAGAGGGTTATTAGGGGCAGTCAGCACGGCTTTACCAAGGGTGAGTCATGCTTGACCAACCTCATAGCCTTTTATGAGAATGTAACAAGGTGGATGGATGATGGCAGGGCGGTGGATGTGGTCTACCTTGACTTCAGTAAAGCCTTTGACACAGTCTCCCACAGCATCCTCACAGCTAAATTGAGGAGGTGTGGTCTAGACAATAGAGTAGTGAGGTGGGTTGCAAACTGGCTTAAGGAGAGAAGCCAGAGAGTGGTGGTCAATGGTGCGGAGTCCAGTTGGAGGCCAGTATCTAGTGGAGTGCCTCAGGGGTCAGTACTGGGGCCAATATTATTCAATATATTCATTAACGATTTGGACAAGGGAATAGAGTGTACTGTTAGCAAGTTTGCTGATGACACTAAGCTGGGAGGAGTGGCTGACACGCCAGAAGGCTGTGCTGCCATCCAGCGGGACCTGGACAGGCTGGAGAGTTGGGCAGGGAATAACCTCATGAAATTTAACAAGGGAAAGTGTAGAGTCCTGCATCTGGGCAGGAACAACTCCAGGTTCCAGTATAGGTTGGGAAATGACCTATTAGAGAGCAGTGTAGGGGAAAGGGACCTGGGGGTCCTGGTGGACAACAGGATGACCATGAGCCAGCACTGTGCCCTTGTGGCCAGGAAGGCCAATGGCATCCTCGGGTGTATTACAAGGGGGGTGGTCAGTAGATCGAGACAGGTCCTCTTTCCCCTCTACTCTCAGCTACTTTTTTTTTTAGGACAAATATCAGAGGCTCAGTAGCCCTCTTGATTTACAGCAGCAGTAATGCTCCTTCTCCTTGAAAGGAAAAAATTCCTGAGAAATCTTGTTATTCCAAGCTAATTCAGAATTTTCAGCTTGTCTTACTGGAGATGATTCAACTGATCATTTGTGACTTAGAGCACTAATTTGGACATATGGTTTATGAAATAATGGGGGATTTCTAGCTTCTACTTCTACAAATCATGTATTTCTGAGTTTAATTTTTTGATTGTTTCTCAATTTTAAGTTCTATCAGACTCATTTTCTTCTGGGGTTTCTGGATGGAACTAAATGTCATAGTCAACTATTATTTCCAATGCTTGAAAGAGGCTAGATTTCATATTAGTTCTAAGTTCAGTAGAAGTTGATTGGTCCTGCCATTCACAGTTATAAGAAATTGCTTCACTGACATTCAAATGCAGTATCATGACAACCTCCCAAGCTCTGAGGTCAGAAGGGTCTTGCCCCATGAGGTTTTATGTCCTGGGTTATGTGAATGTTAGTAAGTTACACAGTGCCAGGGAATTTCCCCCTTCACTGGAAGTCAGTTGTCCCTACTGTTTAATTATTTATACAAGGGAGTAGAGATTTGGCCAAGACATCGCTAAAAATTTCCAAAGATTGGGAGTTTGTACAGGCTGTGGGTCATTCCCAGTTGGCAATTTGTCTTGCAGACACCCTGTTTTGGAGTTTAATAATATGGACTTGTTCTGTTATAGGGCAGTTAGCCTGAGTGCCGGATAGTGGTATTGGGCTATTGAGTACAGCTGAGTCCCAAGTTTTTTATGTCTTGTTAAGCTCAGAACTCAGTGGAAGACAGGTTTTAGGTGTTCTTGCATTTCACAAAAACAGAGTGCATATAATTAGCTGATCACTGGAACCTTGCATGTACAGTTCTTGGGCTAGCCTACTCTATTTCTATTAAATTAAAGAATATATGCATCTTTTAAATTGCCAGTGTTATAGATTGATGTATATTGATTTCACAGTATCACAGTATGTTTGGGATTGGAAGGGACCAGTACTGACCCCTGAGGCACTCCACTAGATACTGGCCTCCAACTAGACTCCACACCATTGACTACCACTCTCTGGCTTCTCTCCTTAAGCCAGTTTGCAACCCACCTCACTACTCTGTTGTCCAGACCACACCTCCTCAACTTAGCTGTGAGGATGCTGTGGGAGACTGTGTCAAAGGCTTTACTGAAGTCAAGGTAGACCACATCCACCGCCCTGCCATCATCCATCCACCTTGTTACATTCTCATAAAAGGCTATGAGGTTGGTCAAGCATGACTCACCCTTGGTAAAGCCGTGCTGACTGCCCCTAATAACCCTCTTATCCTTGATATGCCTTGAGATGGCATCAAGGACAAGCTGTTCTATTACTTTCCCAGGGACAGAGGTGAGATTGACCGGTCTATAATTACCCGGGTCCTCCTTCTTGCCCTTTTTGAAGACTGGAGTGACATTTGCTTTCCTCCAATCCTCGGGCACCTCTCCCGTTTCTCAAGACTTGGCAAAAATGATGGAGAGTGGTCTAGCAATGACCTCAGCCAGTTCCCTCAGGACTCGCGGATGCATCCCATCTGGACCCATGGATTTATGGATGTCCAGACTATTTAATTGCTCCCTAACCCAGTCCTCATTGACTAAAGCAAACTCCTCCATTGACCTGGCTTCATCCCGGGTCTCAGGGGTACAGGGCTCCCCAGGACAGCCTCCAGCAGAGTAGACAGAGACAAAGAAGGCATTCAGTAATTCTGCCTTCTCCATATCTTCTGCCACCAGGGCACCCACCCCATTCATCAGTGGGCCTACATTGCCTCTGGTATTAGTTTTATCTGCTATGTATTTGAAAAAGTTCTTTTTGCTGTCCTTGACCCCTCTCGCCAGCTGTAATTCTAAGGAGGCCTTGGCTATCCTAGCTGCCTTCCTACATCCTCTAACAGCAGCCTTATATTCCTCCCAAGTGTCCAGCCCCTGCTTCCATGACCTGTAAACTCTCCTCTTCTGCTTGAGCATACCCAACAGATCCCTACTCAACCACACAGGCCTCCTGGCTCCCTTCCTTGACTTCCTATGTGTGGGGATGCTCTGATCCTGAGCATGGAAGAAGCAATCTCTGAATGCAATCCAGCTCTCTTGGGCCCCTTTTCCTTCAAGCAGCCTTGCCCATGGGATTTCTCCTAGCAAATGCTTGAAAAGGCTGAAGTTAGCCCTGCTAAAGTCCAGGGTTGCAATTCTACTTGCTGTTCTGTTCCTGCCACACAAGATGCTGAACTCCACCATTTCGTGGTCACTGCAACCCAGGCAGCCCTCAACCTTTACTGCTTCGACCAGACCCTCCTTGTTAGTGAGGATGAGATCCAGCAGCGCACCTCTCCTAGTCGGCTCCTCCACCATCTGCATGAGGAAGTTATCATCGATGCACTGGAGGAATCTCCTGGACTGTGGCTGGCTGGCTGAATGGTCCTTCCAACAAACATCAGGGAAGTTAAAATCACCCACAACAACCAGGGCCTGTGACTGTGAGGCCACTCTCAGCTGCCCATAGAAGGCCTCATCAACTTCCTCAGCCTGATCTGGTGGCCTGTAATAGACACCTACAACCGTATCACCCCTGCTAGCCTGCCCCTTGTTCTTGACCCATACACTCTCAACTTGTTCCTCATCCGCTCCCGGGCAGAATTTACTATATTGTAGTTGCTCTCTCACATAGAGAGCAACTCCACCACCACGCCTGGCTGGTCTGTCTTTCCTGAAAAGGGCATAGCCATCCATGACCACATTCCAGTCATGTGAACTGTCCCACCATGTTTCTGTAATTGCCACCAGATCATAATCTCCTGACCAAACATAGGTTTCTAACTCCTCCTGCTTATTCCCCATGCTGCGCGCATTGGTGTACAGCCATTTCAGGGAGCGAGCAGAGCACACCAATTTCTCCCTAGGGGCACAGGAGGCCACCCGGTCCTCATCAGTTTTAGAATGCTGCCCCACTGGGACAAGCCCAGCTACAACCCCATCCCCCTTCGAGCCTAGTTTAAAGCTCTCCAAATGAGCCCAGCTAATTCCTGCCCCAGCATCCTTTTACCCCTGCGAGATAAACCTTTCCCGCGTAACACTGTCCAGACTGGAGTCTTATAAAACCAGCCATTATAAAAAAAACCAAAGCCCTGCCTGTAGCACCAGTCTTGGAGCCAACCATTTAGAGACTGAATTTTCCCATTCCATCCCACATCATCACTTGAAGATGGAAGGAGCGAAGAGAAGATCACTTGAGCCCCTGAGTCTTTCACCATCCTTCCCAAGACCTTGAAATCGTTCTTCATTCCCCTCAGACTACGGGAAGCAGCTTCCTCCCCATCTGTCTGGAAGACCAGCAGCGGGTAGTAGTCTGTCGGGTGCACCAGTCTGGGGAGCTCTCTAGTGATATCCTTCATCCAGGCTCCAGGTAGACTACAAACTTCCCTAAGATGAGGGTCAACTCTGCATATTGGGCCCTCTGTTCCTTTTCAGAACGGAATTTCCTATTACAATCACCCTTCTTTCTTTCTTATCAGAGGCAGTCTTAAGTTGTGAAGTCAACCGCCTCTTCCTATGTGATCTTGTAGGCAGGCTTGGCACCACCTCCTCACCTACCTCTTCTTCAAGATCCAGGACCTCAAACCTATTACGGAGGGGCACCTGGGGAGGCAAAGCAGGCAGGGAGGGGGGCTGCCCATGATGCCGAACTGGAATATGCTTCCAACCCTTTTCATCTTTTAGGTCCCTTACCTCTGCCCGACAGCGACAAGGGTGGGACTGTATCAGGACTTCCGCCTCTGTCCGAGAGGGCAGGAGGTCCATCTCCTTTTCGGGGGTACCTCCCGGGGCCTTTCTGACTGGCACGTCAGGGTGTTACTCCACCAGTCGATCTCCCTTTCGCATTCCCTGATGGACCTCAGCGTCTCAACCTCCTCCTTAAGTTTCACAACCATGTTGAGCAGATCTTGCACCTGCTCACACCTCACGCAAGTGGAGTGCTGGCCTCCCTCCTCCGGCAGCAGCAGGCTCTGGCACTCCCTGCAGCCGGAGACCTGAACAGCCACCGTTTGGGACAGAACCTCAGTCTGCGTTGCCACAGTCTTTTTGAGACAAGCTCTCCTTCTGGAGGCGACCATGGTCATCAGCAGTCTGGGACACTGCCAGTTAGAGGGACTGACAAGCAACAAGTGCTCTCTGCACCCTGCTGCACAAGCTACCACACCCGCTGCACAAGCTGGTTGCTCCTCTCTGCACCTGGTGGGCAGCGACTAGTCTCTGCCCTCCCAAAAGCTTTTTCAAGGCAAGGGGAGGGGATGTGGTCTCCGTCACTGTGGGAATGCCCCACCACCACGTCAGCCGCTCTCTCGCAATGGCTGCTGGGGCTTCGGGGATCGGGACACGCCGGGAATCACGCTGTCCTTGTACATTTCCCTCTGAGCTTCCTAATCTCTGCTGATTTATTCTGAATGCTTGTTTTCCCCAGTAATGAATTATGGATTACAGTGCTGTGATCATCTGTCTAATCAGCTCTTCTATATAGTATGGGGCTGTAGAATTTCCATGCATTTATTGTTCTTTAAAGTAGAACATATCACCTAGAAAATAATCCAAAATTCATGGAATATTCCACACAGCCCTCCAGCAGTTATTTCAATGCCTAATTGGCAGTAATTTTGAAATTCTGTGCCTTCTGTCGTGAATCTATCTACCTTCAACCTCTAACCAGAGGATCTAATCATACTTCTGCTTTTGTAATCTTTGTTTATTGCCAAGTATCTACTTCCCATGGGATAGACAAGACGGTTTTCAACAGTTAAATCAATATACACCAAGCAGTTTCAACTCATCCCTGAATTTTCCAGGAAATACTTAAATCTGGATGAATTACACTCATGGGTAAGAGCTCCAGGAAAATTTGGAATTCATTAAGCAAAAACACAAGTTAGGGAAGATTACTGTGTTGTGTAACTGATAAATACACTGTGAGCATTTATAAATCAGATAACCTCTCTCTAATTCAGTGATAATAAAAAAAATAGAAAGGAACTTCTCTGGGTTCACTTTTCTTAGTTCATTAGCCATTTCAGCAGAGAAAGCCTATAAATTATTTTAATACCAAGTCATTATAGTGATACTGTTAGATGACAAATCTCTTATTAACATCGACAGGAACAACAGTTCACTATCTTGGTTAAGATGTGAGGTGAAGCTTTAGAAATATGATAGGCTTTCCATGGTTTTGCATGATTCTCAACTTTAAGACTAGTTCACTGGGTATAATGTGCCGGTCACTTTTTGAAAAAACATTTCATTTTCTGTAGAATCATTTCCTTGTTTGTGATGTCATTTGTCATATTTTCACTTTCCACATTGTTACTGCATCTTTTTAATATAAATTTCCTAATTCTGCCTTCTTGTATCACAAGCTGATGATTAATTCTTACTTGCATATCACATGCAAATGACATGCCTTGAATAAAGAATACCCTTAAACTGTGTGCTCACCAAGACAAGAATTATCATGGCTGCTGAGTTTTAGAAGTTTTCATCCCATATGGGGGATGTCTTTGTAAGTAGGTAATAGCAAAAGGCTTAATATCAACAGTGGAAATAGAATGTGAGAAAGATTTTAACTTATTTTTATTCTACAGTGACTTGTAGAAAATAGCACTGAATAACAGATTTTCACCTGGGCCATACCCTAAACCTGGACATCACATGTGATTCTATATGCTGTGACAACTGCAACTGTGTTGACAAGGAAACAGCCTTGTGCTCAGTAGGTAAAACCAATGAGGATTAAGCAAGGCTATATTATAGCTAAACCTCTGTGACTTTATTAGGGAGCAACAAGATCTGTCTGTTCTTCACTGTGCAGGTGTCCCTCAGGAGTAAGGGAGATATGCACAGGCAAAACCATATATGCAATATAACTGATTTAAATGTCAGGCCTGGATTATTCAGACAAGTGAATGCATTTCCCAGTTAGATGGATTAAAAGACTCAGTTTGCCTAAGTAAAAAATTGATATAAAATAAAATTAAATAATAGAAAAGAAAGTAATGTGACATGTTTTTTCTGTAAGATATGAAATAAGGAAGAGATAACTGAAGTATGATGAACTCTTTTTTATCTTCATTGTAGCTTTATGATCAGGTTAAAATTCACACAAAAGTATATCAGTATAAAAATATGTTAATTTCCCAAAGATAAGAAACAATGATTATAGAACACTGAGATGCAGAAGAGTTGTCAAGAGTTTCAAGCCCAGTGTTCTTTAGTACAAAGAATTAATGCATGTGCCACTGAAGTAAACTCACACTTCAACATGCATGTGTTCTTTCATCCCAGTTTTTTGTATCTGAAAGAATCAAAATCCAAATGGAACTGTGTGGGAATGGCAGGACATGTGGTTCCAGCTAAAGGACCTTGGACAGGTTATACAGAAGTATGGTTTTTTATGAGTATAAGGAGTGATAGCCCAGGCCAGTGAAAATGATATCTCAGGTCGGAAAACCGCCCCCATATGTATGATGTGTGAATGTTGGGCCTGGACATGTGAATGAGTGGGTCGGAACACCACCCACAAGATATGCATGGGAATGTGACTGAAAAGAGTCACAAGATGAGTGTGGTGTGCTTTGAATAACATTTTTTGAAAAAACATCCTGTCTAACCTCTTGGTCCAGGCCCATATCTGTAAACCTATAAATTGAGAACTGTTAATAAAAGTCAGCTCAACCTGGCTCAGCTCAGCCTGCCTCTGCTCGGCCTAGCTCTGCTCTCACTGCTAACACGAACTCTGTGTCTGTGCATCTCTGTCTGCGCCTGTATGCATCGTTCCTCATCGCTGCAGAACTGAGATCAATAAGTGTGAGAAAAATGCTTAATAGTTTTTTGTTGGCTGGGGAAGGAAGTTGAAAAAGTTTAAACTTCTGTCAGAAGTTAATTGTTTTCTGCTTAAACTTTCAAATGTTTTACTTTTTTGTCTCTAAAGCAAAATAGAATGTTACACTTTAGTTGAAGCTTCACAATAAATAAGAATGAATGAATGAGTGTCCTGGTTTTGTTAAAAACAAGTTTCTTTTTTAGTGAATTTTCCTGTCAACTAAAGTCTTCTTACTAACTGCACTTTTCTGAAAGCTAGATACATGTTTTGGTAGACATAGCAATGGAATGCAAGGTTGCAGATAAGGATGCACATCCCGCGAGAGGGGCAAGCAGGAGGTGACTAAAACTGACCAACTGAGTATTCCATCCCATTCACGTGATACTTCATATAAAAGTGGGAGATCATGAGGATTTCATCTCTCCTCCCTATGGCTGGCATTAGGAGAGAACCTTGAGAGTCATCCCTGTGAATTGAGGCCTAATGACAGACTGAATCCAGTTCTGGTTTGCTGCAGAGTCCAATTCAGGACTTCTGGGTGCAGGCTCTGCTACTGCTGGAGCAGTGCTGATCTTTGCTGGGGTTTTAAAGATTGTTTGTGTATATGTTGTATTATATTCTCTATTTTATTAGTAGCATTAGTAAAACATTTTTAATATTCTCCAACTCTCTTCTGTCTGTCCTTCTTTCTCTACCAATTGCCTGTATTTAGTGGGGAGGGGGGTAAAAGGGGGGCTGGGGGGAAGAGGGGGTTAATTAAACATCTGCCAAGGTTTACTGTCACCCTGCAATCAAACCTTGACAATGAGCAACTAAATTTTACATGCTTTGGCAGAATCTCTGGAGTTTATTGTGTGGGGTTTTTTTTTATGTTGTCAGATAACATCAAAGGTGATTAAATGTATTTTTAATTAACCCTGTTTTAACTGTTAATCTGGATTTATTTGTATTAACCTTTTTATTTTTCTTGTTTCAGTATCTCTTGTGGGGTTACATGTCCTTTAAAAAAAAATCAATGCTAGTTGATCTGCAGACAATGCCAGATTAACCTTTTTCAATAGTGATACTGCCCAGTATCATGCACAGAGGAGGGAGGAACTGAAGCAAACTATGCAATGAGACAGATCTGATTATTTCACTGATTTTGCTTCTAACATTATATTGTGATTTATTTTCTTTCTTGGTGTCTTTTTTCCTACAGAACCTACCCAAGTCAATGGATTTTGTCAGGTTTTGATTTTTCTTTTCTCGCATTCCACATTTTTTTTTTTCAGTGCTTCTGCATTTCTTTGATTTTTTTGCAAATATATGTGGGGGTTTTTTTCCAGAATTGCTGTTTTTACCATTTCATTTATGTTACAGAAAAATTCTATGTAAAAAATATTTCCTATTAAAGAGAGAAGTTCATAGATTTTGCAGCATGTTTAAGGCCAATGTAGAAAACTTGAAATTCACCTGGTTTCATTGCTTCATTTCTGAGAGTTTTCACTCTCCTGATAAGATTTTCTATCAGAACATCAGGGGAAGAAATTAAGCAAAGAGAATGAAGAAGACTTGGCAACTTCTGTGATATGAATATGATGTCAGTCTTCTTAACTATGTAAAATGTGCATTAGAAAAGTTAGAGATGAGAGCATATTTAATACTTAAATATTTAAGAGCATAACAACATCAAAGTTGTTAGAATACATGCAGCAGTTAGCTAAAAAAATTGTGACTTAAGTTCTTGGAGTAAAGTCCACTGTGATCCAAATATGCTTAGAAGAACAGAATATTAATA
The DNA here is from genome assembly GCF_037038585.1 of Patagioenas fasciata. NCBI lineage: Eukaryota > Metazoa > Chordata > Aves > Columbiformes > Columbidae > Patagioenas > Patagioenas fasciata. The sequence goes on along the minus strand of NC_092559.1, from coordinate 67,182,881 downwards.
TTTAAAATAAAAGCATTAGGAAATTTATCGTGCTTCCCCAAAAATTTGTCATTCCCATTTCTTCTCTCCTTATTCATTTTTAACTTGGAATTTTCAGGTGGTTTTGTACTACTCTGATATTAGTCCCTTACTATCACATGTGAATTCATCCTCTCGTGGTTTTTTTATTCCTGATGTGTCTAAGTTATTTTGAAGGTCAGGTATACAGCTGGATACTTTTCCTACTTTATTGTCTACTTCTCAACCCTTTTCCCCTCCTTGCATTTTTCCTAATCTTAAAAAAATATTATCTGTATTCTCTCTTGGTCCTTCTATCTGTATCTCTGTGGTCAAGGTCTGCCCCATCTATGCCACCCTTCTTTGATGCCTCATACCTGTGGGCAGAGCGCTCAGAATGTCCTTGGCTCTCAGACCAGAGCAATTAAAAACATTAACTTTGTCCCAGGGTGTTACCTGTTGTTCTCAAACTAAGTCCAAATAATGACCATGCTAGCTATGAAAAAGAAAGATTTCTAACTGCAATTGACTGTTCTCTTCCCCGTTCTCTTTCCTTCATTTCTTCCCTGGGTGTTCTGATAGAAAATCTTATTAGGAGAGTGGCAATTTGACTACAAGCCAACCACTTGATTCCATAAATATGACAGCCTGGGTTGCCCATGCTGCATACATTGGTGTACCAATCCCAAGAACCAAAAAATGAACACTGAGCAATTGTATTATTTAACTAATCCTCTCCAGAAATTTTAGTACAAATTATTTATATGCTAATCATATCAGTAATGATCTGTAGATAATGCCAGTTACTCTTCAGATATTAATTGGGCTAAAGCTTTGTGGCAGTTAATATAAGAACTGATTCATATTAGTTTTAAATCCTTAATTGCCTTTAATTATAGATTTGTTTATGAAATGAGCAGATGGTCCTTTTCTATCAGCTCTGTTAGTCTGCCATTTGAAAGTATTAAGCTTGATGCAGCTCTATAAAATATTTTTCAGCTTACTTTGTCTTGGTTGTATTTGATATCTTACCTTGCACCTGGCCTAATTTTTCCAGAGCTCTTAGCTGATCTAGTGTAGATTTTTATCTAACCACTTTAATGACATTAACTTTTTTCATTACTTTTTGCAGTAACATATTTGGCTTGCCTGTTTTGGTTCAAGATGGTAGAAATTAATTGTAACATCTCAAACAAAACAACATGTATAATCTGCAAGCAGCATTCTCAAAATTTTGCAACAAATGACTTAAATAAAGTGGAGTACAATTGAAACTTCTCTAACCAGTTGCCGATAGGTACAATCTGGACAATATTTTGCAAGTTTATTGAGAATATTCAACATCAGCTTTCGAGAGCTTATGAAATTGACTCTAAATATGGGCCCAAGCATAGGGAGCTAAAAAGGAAGCTTGAGTGAGATAAATTTTTCATGGAATTTTACATTTATCTCCCCTTTTTTTTTTTGTGGAAAGTTACTGAGGACAGAACTGCAAGGCAGTAGAAATGCTTAAACTTTTGTACGGCCACAAATGCAGATAAGTTGTTCACCTACTCAGTTAGTGAATGTGGTTGTTTGGAAGCCAATATAATAAATATGGAAAGCACAATTACTATGAAGTATGGTGGTGTGAGTGGATGTGTTTCAAATCCCTGTATCATCTCCCTAGAGGACTGATGATACTGGTGTATGGTTCAAAGAAGGGAAGCTACTTTAGCTGTGCCAGAAATTGAATATTGAGAGGTAGCAAAGGTTTTCTGCACCAGTCAGAGTAACTAAAAGTTTTGCACATGTAATCACAAAATCTTTGATTATTTGTTGTCCACTGAATTCTGGGTTGCTTAAGCTTCTACTGTCTTTGTGACAGAAATGAGAGCAACTGTGCATCTTGGTCTTTGAAGCTAGTATGATTTTCATTCATAATTACATAATGATAGATAAACCAAATAGTGCCAGTTTCTGGGTGAATTACATAGCAGATAGGTAATCATTACACTTCCAAGTGTATGAACGGGATAGAAATTTGGATGATAGCCATCAGAATGGCATGGTCTAACTAATATGATCAATCTTGAGGTAAACCGAGTAAGTCAAAATTTTCTTTCACAGAAGGATGTGGACAGACTCGAGAAGTGGGCCCATATGAACCTCATGAGTGCAAGGTCCAAGTGCAAGGTCCTGCATCTGGGCCAGGGCAACTGCCGGTATCAATACAGGCTGGGGGATGAGGGGATTGAGAGAAGCCTTGCAGAGAAGTACTTGGGGGTACTGGTGGATGAAAAACTGGACATCAATCAGCAATGTGTGCTTGCAGCCCAGAAGGCCAATCGTATCTTGGGCTGCATCAAAAGAAATGTGGACAGCAGGTCAAAGGAGGTGATTCTGGAGTACTGGAGTACTGTGTCCATCTCTGGAGCCCTCAGTACAGAAAAGACATGGACCTGTTGGAGAGGGTCCAGAGGAGGGCCATGAAAATGATCAGAGGGATAGAACACCCTATGAAGAAAGGCTGAGAGAGTTGGAATTGTTCAGCCTAGAGAAGAGAAGGCTCTGGGGAGACCTTATTGCAGCCATTCAGTACTTGAAAGGGACCTATAAGAAAGATGGGGGCAGACTTTTTAGCAGGACCTGTTGTGATAAGACAAGGGATAATAGTTTTAAACTAAAAGAGGCTAGATTTGGTTTAGATATAAGGAAGAAATTTTTTACAATGAGAGCGGTGGAACAATAGAACAGGTTGCCCAGAGGGGTGGTAGATGCCCCATCCCTGGAAATATTCAAGACCAGGCTGAACGGGACTCTGAGCAACCTGATCTTGTTGAAGATGCCCCTGCTCATTGCATGGTATTGGACTAGATGACCTTCGAATGTCCCTTCCAACCCAAACTATTCAATGAATCAATGATTCAATGATTCTATGAATAGAAACTACAAGATATGTTCTGACCAGATGATGTTACAAATTATTAAATACTCTTTGCAGCAACCCAGAATGGCAAATATGCCATTTTTTTACTCTTAATAAAGTGATCTGATGAGCAGATTGCTAAAGTTTCCATGGAGTGTGCATTGACTTCTTCTCACAAATTAGCGGGGGATTGAGATGATTATTCATTACCAGTCTTAGAGCTCTTAATCGTGAAGTTGTTGAACTGCAGAGTAAAATAAGAGAACTGGAAATGGCGATCAGGATTTTACGGGATGCAAAGGCGATCGCACAAGAAGTAATTACTGTTCAAGCAGAGCAGTGCTACAAGCTGCAAGATAATGTAGACTGGTTGCTAGCATGTACTGCTAAGGAACAAAAGGACAAATATGGAAATGCCCCCCCAGATGAGGGGAGGCAGATCACATGTACTCACTCTCCGAAAGAGTTAACGGCATTTTCAGAGATCTCTCAGCAGAAGAGTGGAGAAGCAATACTGGTATGGATTTTCCCAGCTTGGGACAGTGGAGCTGTGTCTATCCATTTATTAGCAGATGAAAAAGATTTATCAAGTCCTATAGCCAATGATCACAGAATCAGAGAATGTTAGGGATTGGAAGGGACCTCAAAATATCATCTAGTCCAGTCCCCCTGCTGGAGCAGGATCACTTAGATGAGGCTACACAGGAATGTGTCCAGGCAGGTTTTGAATGTCTTCAGAGTAGGAGACTCCACAACCTCCCTGGACAGCCCGTTCCAGTGTTCTGTTAACCTCAATGAGAAGAAGCTTCTCAAATTTAAGTGGAACCTCTTGTGTTCCAGTTTGAACCCATTACCCCTTGTCCTACCACTGATTGTCACCAAGAAGAGCCTGGCTCCGTCCTCATGACACTCACCCTTTATATATCTGTAAACATTAATAAGGTCACCCCTCAGTCTCCTCTTCTCCAAACTAAAGAGACCCAGCTCCCTCAGCCTTTACTCATAAGGGAGATGTTCCACGCAGTTAATTATCTTTGTTGCCCTGCTTCCCTTGTTATATTTCATTAAATTTTACCCCTACTTCCCTGCTGCCCTTTGTTGCCCTGTTTCCCTTGTTATATTTCATTAAATTTTTCCCTTCCCAACTCTCCAGCCTGTCCAGGTCTCGCTGGATGGCAGCACAGCCTTCTGGCATGTCAACCACTCCTCCCAGCTTGGTGTCATCAGCAAACTTGCTGATAGTACACTCTATTCCCTTATCCGAATCACTGATAAATATATTGAATAATATCAGCCACAGTACTGACCCTTGAGGCACTCCACTAGATACAGGCCTCCAACTAGGCTCCGCCCCATTGACCACGACTCTCTGGCTTCTCTCCTTCAGCCAGTTCAGAGTCCACCTCACTACCTGATCATCCAGACCACACTCCCTCAGTTTAGCTGTGAGGATGCTGTGGCAGAATGCAACTCCCCCCTCTCTCCCCCTCCCTTCCTTCGATATGGAAGGCGTAGATATATCTGCCTCTCTCTCTGCTGCTTGAGGCTAATAGCTTCTTTTGTTTGACCTCAGAGGCCACTGGCCAGGGTCCTTAAGAGAGAGGAAAAGGGAACGTCAAGGCCCCAAGGAGCTGCTGGGCGCCCGCGGCCAGTGTGGGGGATGTTTGGAAACCTCAGGGGCACCCCACAGCCAGTGTGGGGGTGCAGAGAAGCTTCTGGAATGCCTACAGTCATATCTGATCAGGCTATTAAAAAACGGGATTCTCACTGAGACATGCCCCTTGTGTGCGATTCTCTTGGAGTTACGAGCTGAGTTGCTGCCGCCAGGAGCCACCTTCCCCCACCTCCGCCCAGGACGGGGAGTCTGCTTGCCTTGTCGCCACATGTGTGAGTAAAATTAACCCTCACAGGATTGCGAGTGTATCTACTTTCCGTGCACATTTGCACGTGTATTTATACTTTCCGTGCACATTTGCACGCATACTTTCTGTGCTCAATACGAGCACGTGTATAAATTATTTCCTCGCATAATCGCGAGTGTATTTTCCTCCCGTGCTTCCACATAAGCGCGTGTAATATTCTGTGCACATTTGCATGTGTATTTCTCCTCGCAGGATTGCGTGTGTATTATAAATTTACCCTCGCAGGACTGCGAGTGTACACTTTCCATACTCAATACAAGTATGTGTATCCCTTTAAAATAATCCCACACCGTGTTCAGGCAAGTGTGTACTCTTCCCAGACTCAGGGACAGCTCTGGCATTGTTTTTGATGAAGCCACATGCATGCACACTCTGGACCTCCTGTTGTAATAGTTGCTGCCCCTTAATAATTTACCTCAACTGATACATGAACATGTATTCAAGTCACTTTTGGAGGGCTAAAACCCTGTATCTCACCAGTTTAATAAAAGTTGTTTTGGACCCTGTTGTCCCTTAAACTAACCTTGGGGTGCCTCCATGACAGATGCTGTGGGAGACTGTCTCAAATGCTTTACTGAAGTCAAGGTAGACCACATCCACCACTCTGCCATCATCTATCCACCTTGTCCTCATAAAAGGTGATGAGGTTTGTCAAGCATGACTTCCCCTTGGTGAAGCCATGCTGATTGCCCCTAATGACCCTCTTATCCTTGATATGCCTTGAGATGGCACCAAGGATAAGTTGTTCCATCAGTTTCCCAGGGATGGAGGTGAGGCTGACTGGTCTATAATTACCCAAGTCCTCCTTCTTGCCCTTTTTGAAGACTGGAGTGACATTTGCTTTCCTCCAGTCCTCAGGCATCTCTCCCATTTGCCACAACTTAGCAAAGATGATGGAGAGTGGTCTAGCAATGACCTCAGCCAGCTCCCTCAGCACCTGCGGTTGCATCCCATCCGGACTCATGGATTTATGGATGTCCAGATTGCCTAACTGCTCCCTAACCCAGTCCTCATCAACCGAGGCAAACTCCTCCATTGTCCTGCTTTCCTCTGGGGCCTCAGCGGCACAAGGCTCTTCAGGACAGCCTCCGGCAGAGTAGACAGAGACAATGAAGGCATTCAGTAACTCTGCCTTCTCTGTATCTTCTGCCGCCAGGACACCCACCTCGTTCATCAGTGGACCTACATTGCCTCTGCTGTTAGTTTTATCTGCCACGTATTTGAAAAAGCTCTTCCTGTTGTCCTTGACCCCTCTGGCCAGGTTTAATTCTAAGGAGGCCTTAGCTTTCCTGGTTGCCTCTCTACACCCTCTGACAACAGCCTTATATTCTTCCCAAGTGGCAAGCCCCTCCTTCCATGATCTATAAACTCCCCACGTCCACTTGATCTTATTCAGCAGTTCCCTGTTTAACCACAAAGGTCTCCTGGCTCCCTTCCTTGACTTCGTACGTGTCGGGATGCTCTGATCTTGAGCCTGGTAGAAGCAGTCCCTGAATACTAACCAAATATCTTGGACCACTTTACCTTCAAGCAGCCTTGCCCATGGGATTTCCCCTATCAAGTGTTTGAAAAGGCAAAAGTTTGCCCTGCTGAAATCCAGGGTTGCAATTCTGCTTGCTATTCTGTTACTGCCACACAAGATCCTGAACTCTACCATTTCATGGTTGCTGCAACCAAGGTAGCCCTCAACCTTTACCACTTCAACCAGACCCTCCTTGTTAGTGAGGATGAGGTCCAGCAGTGCACCTCCCCTAGTCGGCTTCTCCACCATTTGCATGAGGAAGTTATCATCAATGCACTGGAGGAACCTCCTAGACTACGGCTGGCTGGTTGAGTAGTCCTTCCAGGAAACATCAGGGTAGTTAAAATCCCCCACAACAACCAGGGCCTGTGACTGTGAGACTACTCTCAGTTGTCTGTAGAAGGTTTCATCAACTTCCTCACCCTGATCTGGTGGCCTGTAACACACACCCACAACAGTATCACCCCTGCCAGCCTGCCCCTTAATTCTCACCCATAGACTCTCAACTCGCTCCTCATCCGTGCCTGGACAATACTCAATACATTGTAGTTGCTCTCTCACATAGAGAGCAACTCCACCACCACGCCTGGCTGGCCTGTCTTTCCTGAAAAGGACATAGTCATCCATGACCACATTCCAATCATGTGAGCTGTCCCACCATGTCCCTGTGATTGCCACCAGGTCATAATCTCCTGCCCTAACACAGGTATCTAACTCCTCCTGCTTATTCCCCATGCTGTGCGCATTGGTTTGCAGGCATTTCAGAGAGCCAGCTGAGCACACCAATTTCACCCTAGGGGTATGGGAAGCCTCCCAGTGTTCATCAACTCTAGGCTGCTGCCCCACTGATGCAAGCCCAGCCACAACCCCATCCCCTTTTGAGTCTAGTTTAAAGCTCTCCAAATGAGTCCTGCTAATTCCTGTCCCAGCATCCTTTTGCCCCTGCGAGATAAACCTTTCCCACGTATCACTGTTCAGCCTGGTGTCTTGTAAAAATGATGATCGGATATGAAGATATGCTCAGCTGCAAAATGTCAGAGGTCCTGACTGGTAAGATATTATCACACCTACACTATATCAATGTTTCTGTGCAACAGTTTCAACAGCATATGCTGAACCTGTTGAATTTGTGTTGCCCTCGGAAATCGGTGCACAATGGAGGAGGGTATTGATTTAGTGCGGCAGATGGGGGTGGCACATGCATTGATTATGGGATCCGATCTGGACAGTGACAAGAAGTATTAAAATGCAGCTTTTGAGAGGAGTGCCTGCCTCACTGAAACCCGTAATTTTGCCAACAGTGACAAATGCTACGGGTAATGCAGGCATTCTGGCAAATACCTTGAGGGGAATTTGGGCTTTAATTTCAGAACCCTCTGTTTGGGTGGTGCATAAAAGAAAGCCAGCAAAACTGAAATGAGTTACAGCATGGGTGATGAGAACACAAATGTGGAATGATTTTGTACAAGCTAGTATCCCACGATTAGAAATAGGTGTGATCATACTATCAGAAATGTTTTGCCGCTTGCAAAAGTTAATGCTTATGCAAAAAAGCCAATCAGCCCTAGCCCCACGGCCAACACTGCACCTACCCTCCACCCCGCTTGCCACCTCAATACAAGACCAATTTGCCTTTATCTGACAACAAAAACAATATACTTGCCAAGTATTGACCTATTAGAGAGCAGTGTAGGGGAAAGGGACCTGGGGGTCCTGGTGGACAACAGGATGACCATGAGCCAGCACTGTGCCCTTGTGGCCAGGAAGGCCAATGGCATCCTTGGGTGTATTACAAGGGGGGTGGTCAGTAGATCGAGAGAGGTCCTCCTTCCCCTCTACTCTGCCCTGGTGAGACCCCATCTGGAATATTGTGTCCAGTTCTGGGCCCCTCAGTTCCAGAAGGACAGGGAACTGCTGGAGAGGGTCCAGCATAGGGCAACAAAGATGATTAAGGGAGTGGAGCATCTCCCTTATGAAGAAAGGCTGCGGGAGCTGGGGCTCTTTAGTTTGGAGAAGAGGAGACTGAGGGGTGACCTTATTAATGTTTATAAATATATAAAGGGTGAGTGCCACGAGGATGGAGTCAGGCTCTTCTCAGTGGCAAACAATGATAGGACAAGGGGCAATGGGATCAAGTTGGAACACAAGAGGTTCCACTTAAATTTGAGAAAGAACTTCTTCTCAGTGAGGGTAACAGAGCACTGGAACAGGCTACCCAGGGAGGTTGTGGAGTCTCCTTCCCTGGAGACATTCAAAGCCCGCCTGGACACATTCCTGTGCGACCTCACCTAGGCATTCCTGCTCCAGCAGGGGGATTGGACTAGATGATCTTTTGAGGTCCCTTCCAATCCCAAACATACTGTGATACTGTGATACACACACAGTCCCTCCATTTGCCACCAAATGACAGTAGCTGATATAGCATTATGGTCAGGTACTGCTGATGATCTGTTGATTATGGTAGTGTCACAACAAGAAACTGAAGCAGCTGCTCAATTTTTGAAGGTGCATTTACAGGACCAAGGCTGGGCAATTAATCTGACTAAAACACAGGGCCCTAGTGCTACTGTACTATTTTTAGGAATAGTTTGGCATGGACAAGTTAGAGAAATATCAGATAAGGTACAGCACACAATCCAACAGTTTTCTGTACCAGTTGTAATAAAAGAATCACATGCCTTCTTAGGATTTTTAGGGCATTGGAGGACTTATATCAATACATTTTCTGTGGAGGAGGATTCCCCTTGTGAAGGGTTAATAGAAGAGCACAATAAAGTTGATTCACTTGAGTCACAAAACAGTAAGTAAGTGGATAATATGACCTCTGCTGAGCTGCATGCTCAAGATCTAAATGTGCATATAGCTTGTGGACATGGATCAGTTTATGCTGCACACACATGGGACATCGCTCACAATCAAACCCCCTTCCTATTATATACTTGTGAAACATGTGCACATCTTTGTGCTACTTGTACACAGTTACATTTAAGACCATGGGAAAAGGTAAAATGGAGTCAGTGGGCCTTGAATACCTGTCAGGGGGTGGCAATATGTATACACTGCTGTGGATACAGTGTCAGGACTAACTACGGAGGAAATGAAATTATTCACACCAATGGATTGTGAAGTGGGACTGCAGCCTATTGATCTAGATGTAAAAATTCATATGACTCCAGAGAATGCTGTATGGTTTTGTACCCTGACTTCTCCTCTTATGTTACATCCTTTGCTAATACCAGATTCTCGAGTTCTTGTATTTCAGGTATCTTCAGTGAACACCTGTGTTTTATCTAGAGGAGACAGTACTGGAACAATGTTACTGGTGTCACAGATCCAACATCTAATACAAGTCCAATCTGAAAAAGTTCAGGCCACAACTTTCCAGTCTGTGTTGGCAATTAACCCACACTAGGTTGTTAAACTCAGAGTAATACTAGATGAAGGAGCTGGCGCAACAGTCTATGTATTACTGGAAGGTGACAACACTCCTGTTGATTAACTTAGATTTGTCCTTGTAAACTTAGATTTGTTCAGCCTCTTCTGTACCCTAATCATTTGCCTTTAATGTTTAGGATAAATTAACAGTTGCAGATCTCTTAACAATGTGTTTCACTAGCATGACAACCCTTGTAGCTGTATTACAGAATTGTGCTATGCTAAGGGATTTTGATAGGCAAACGCAGCAGGCCCAGTGATCTACCAGAGCTGTATTCTGTAGTGCCCGCATCCCCACTTGTGTTACCTCTGCCTGGGAGTTTAGATGCTACTTCAGAGATCCCCCAGTAGCGAGGTAACTAAAATAAAACTTGCTCTTCGCAAATGCATTCGTGGCCTCTGGCTCTTCTTGTGACATGCCAGCGTTGGTTCACACAATGGTAGAGAATCACTTGGTTTGAGAGTGGCAGTGCTGATAGAATTTGGAAGAATGTAGAAACTAGGGTTTGCTATATGGAGTGATTCTACTATCTAATATAAAACCAAAAAGCTATTACAAGTCTTTTCTTGTGTGTACTGGATAATTTGACAGAAATGCACTATGTGCCCACATGTGTTCTAACCCATCATTATGTTCACATCAGACAACTACAGCTTTATGAGATTTCCCTGAACCATCAACAAAAACTGTGTGAGCATGTGGAATCAGACCAAATACAAGTATGGTCTGTGGTCTAATGTCAAAGACATGCAGATTCTGCAGCAATTTACATTTAGGCATGCCAAAAGCTATGCTGTAAAGAAAATCGGCTAGTGCAATTTGCAAGGACATAGATTGCGAATAAAAAAATTAAAATCAGATTTCACAAATGGTACATATATAACAGATGGGTCATGGCCCAATGAGACCTGAATCTCCTCTCTGCCTTTTTTCATCTGAGTAACAATTGATTCTAGAGGCTGAGTAATAGCTTTATGGAAAGAATTGGGCAAAAAAAATCCATTCCAAATATATCAGTCTGTTTGCATTCTCATCATATTGTCCTAAAATAGTCACAGGCTGTTTCTGTGTTGTAGCTATAAATAGAGAAATCTAAAAATAGCTGAAAATAGACAAAAAGTGTAATCGAATGCAGTCTGTAAGGCTGTCATAAAATTGATCATCAAATTCTCTAACCCCATTTTGGCTTTCATGTTTATGGATTTTTTTTTTCCTTACTGAATTGAAGTCCTGTTTCAGTTCTGTGTCAGTTCTATCAGTGTAGTGTTGTCTTTACCAGATACTTCAGCTGCCAATAGTAGTGAAAATACAGCATCCAAATATTCCTTGGAGATTTCTTGCTTGCAGCAAGTGGATCTGCACCTTCCAAGCATCTTCTTGTGGGACATGCAACTAAACAGAATTCTCAGAAAATGTTATTTGAGCTTACAATTTACTTAACAAAACTTGACCCAAGAGAGGTATAGGGCTTTTTGGCAAATACAAGAATTCATGTATTAAAACTTTGTTCCAAATTTGGCATTCCATTCGTTTCCAAAAATGGCTGGTCTTTCTTTTTCTTTCTTTCTTTCTTTCTTTCTTTCTTTCTTTCTTTCTTTCTTTCTTTCTTTCTTTCTTTCTTCCTTTCTTCCTTTCTTCCTTTCTTCCTTTCTTCCTTTCTTCCTTTCTTTCTCTCTTTCTCTCTTTCTCTCTTTCTCTCTTTCTCTCTTTCTCTCTTTCTCTCTTTCTCTCTTTCTCTTTCTCTCTTTCTTTCTCTTTCTTTCTCTCTCTCTTTCTGTCTTTCTCTCTCTTTCTCTCTTTTCTTTTCTTTTCTTTTCTTTTCTTTTCTTTTCTTTTCTTTTCTTTTCTTTTCTTTTCTTTTCTTTTCTTTTCTTTTCTTTTCTTTTCTTTTCTTGTTTTGTTAAAAACAAGACCAGTTCTTTTATAGTGATTTTTCCTTTTAGCTAAGTTCTTCTAAGTGCCTTCTAAGTAACTGCATATTTTTCTCGGACACTGTACTCGGCACTGATAAGAAGACCAACGGAATGCTGAAGAAGCCCATGTTTAGATTTATTACTATGGTAACCAAGTTTAACTGATAACGGGACATATTTGAGGAGAGGCGGACAGAACAGATGACTAAAACTGACCAGCTGAGTATTCCATCCCATAATCATCATACCCCTTATATAAGACAGAGATCACGAGGGTCTCAGCTCTCTTCGACCACGGCCAGCATTTAGAGAGGACCCTGTCTGTCTGCCTGCAATCTATAGGCTTTAGACCCTGCATCCCTGAAATCCAGTTTCCGGTTTGCTGTGAAGTCCCTCCCATGACTTGCAGGTGCCTGCTCTGCAGCTGCTGGAGCCACGCCAGCTCCTAGCTCCACCAACTCCATATCGAGCATTCAAAACTGGTTTTGCATATTTTGTATATTTTCTCTATTTATTAGTAGCATTAGTAAAGCCTTTAAAACTTTTCCAACTTGTAAGACTCTTTCTAACTTCAAGTCCCTCTTCCTTATCTTTCTATCACCTTTTATGGTGAGAGGGATTAACAGAGGGCATCTGCCACAGCTTATTGCCACCTTGCTTTAAACCTTGACACTTCCTTCCTTCCTTCCTTCCTTCCTTCCTTCCTTCCTTCCTTCCTTCCTTCCTTCCTTCCTTCCTTCCTTTCTTTCTTTCTTTCTTTTTCTTTCTTTCTTTCTTTCTTTCTTTCTTTCTTTCTTTCTTTCTTTCTTTCTTTCTTTCTTTCTTTCTTTCTTTCTTTCTTTCTTTCTTTCTTTCTTTCTTTCCCATGACCTCAAGAAATAGCATAGTGAAATTGCAAAGAAGTCTCTTACAACTAGTTACGACAGAATAAGTCTAAAAAAAATTGTTTTTGTTGTTTTTTGTTTTAATTTCCCAGCTTCACTGGAACTACAGATCAGTTGGGACTGCCTTTAAATTTCACTCTCAGTCTCCTTCATTCATTATTACAGTTCTTCAGGAGCAATATCACTGTGGTGAGGTAGGGAGAGAAAGTCCCAACTTTTACTGCTTTATCAGCAGGCAGACAGTGTCAGGACTAACTACAGGGGAAATGGAATTATTCACACCAAAGGATTGTGAAGTGGGACTGCAACCTATTGGTCTAGATGTAAAAATTCATATGACTCCAGAGAATGCTGTATGGTTTTGTACCCTGACTTCTCCTCTTGTGTTACATTCTTTGCTAATATCAGATTCTTGAGTTCTTGTGTTTCAGGTATCTTCAGTGAACACCTGTGTTTTTTTCTAGAGGAGACAGTACTGGAACAATGTTACTGGTGTCACAAACCCAACATCTAACTGATCTAACTCCTGTGGGAGATTTGAGGGATCTTCTTGAAGTTAATGTGTGGATGGGTTTCTATTAGATGGAGATTTGTTATTAAACCAGCCAGGCCCAAAAGAATTTCAAGGCCACCTTGGAAAGCTGAAAACACGACATAAAACAACAGACCTATTAGCAGTGAGACTCGGGCATGTGGACAGCTCGTGATCGTAGACAATATCCAATCCGCTAATGCATGCTTGGAGCGTGGACGCGTGATCAGGAAATAACTGCATATATAAGGAGGCTTGTTTCTGCAATAAATGGCTTCGCTTGAATTCATATTGAATTGTGTGGAGTCCATGAGTTTTCGCCCTCGCAAGTGGTGACCCCGATGTGATCCACAAGGAGAATTTACGGCGAGTGGACGACTGCTGTGAGGAACGAGCCCCAGCTGGAGATGGCGTGGCTGGACCGTGACCTGGACGTAGTCTGCGGGCTGCATGTCTCCTGATTTATCGCTACAGAAGCGACAGAGGAGAGATAGAGGATCCAATATTGTTACAATGGACACCCAAAGAGGTGAGCAGCTGGGGGCGAGAGGAGATGGGCCAGAATATATTTAAAGAAGAAGAAGAAATACTGCGACTCCTCTTGCATATCCTCTCTATGAGAGGGGTGAAGTATGAAGAGAGTAACCTCAAAAGATTATTAATTTGGTGCAGAGGCAATGGGTTTCCTGCTGATCTGTCAGGAGCTTTTCAAATAGAGACTTGGGAAAAAGTGGGAACTGTGTTGTGGAAGGCGATCAGTCGCAGTGAAAAAGATATTCTCGGCCTTGTAACCGCCTGGCAACTGATAATTACTACACTGAAGCAATTAAAAGCTGAAAAGACTGTTATGAGCATTAGTGACTCAAACTTGAACTTCGGGACGATATAGGGGAGAAATTATGGGATAAAGTCAGCAATGGATATAAAGAAGCTAAATCATTAGCAACTACATGGAAGCATATAATTACCACCTTAAAAGATCTTAAGGCTGAATGATCTGCTGCTGCCAGAATTTTTGCAGCGTTGCAGCCTGATGCAGCGTTTTTGCAGCATTGCTGCATCCTATCATTGGACAACACTGAAAAGATTCTGGTCCCATCCTCTTGACACCCACCCTTAAGATATTTGTAAGAATTGATAAGATCCCCTCTCAGCTTAGCAATAACATCTGCTAACTCTCTCAGCACTTGTGGGTGCATCCCATCAGGGCCCATTGATTGGTGGATGTCCAGTTTGCCTAAACGATCTCCAACCTGATCCTCCTCGACCAAGGGAAAGTCTTCCTTTTACCAGACTTTCTCTCCTACCTCCAGGGTCTGGGATTCCTGAGGGCCAGTCTTAGCAGTAAAGACGGAAGCAAAGAAGGCATTCAGTAACTCTGCCTTCTCTGTATCATCCCTCACCAGGGCACCCACCTCATTCACCAGCAGACCTACATTTTCCCTAACTTTCCTTTTGCTGCTGATACACTTGAAGAAGCCCTTCTTGTTGTCTTTGACATCCCTGGCCTGATTTAATTCCAAGTGGAGCTTAGCCTTCCTTACTGCATCCCTGCATACTCTAACAGTTACCTTATATTCCTCCCAGGTGGTCTGTCCCTTTTTCCACATTACATAAACATCCTTCTTCCACCTTAGTTTTGACTGGAGCTCCTTATTCACCCATGCTGGCCTTCTACTCCCTTTACTTGATTTCTTGTTCATAGGGATGCATCAGTCTTGAGCTTGGAGGAAGTGATGTTTGAATATTAACCAACTTTCTTGGACCTCTCTATCTTCTAGAGCCCTAACCCATGGGATTCTTCCAAGCAGGACCTTGAAGAGGCCAAGGTTTGCCCTGCTGACGTCCATGGCTTTAGTCCTACTTATTGTCCCGCTTCCTCCACACAGGATCCTGAACTGCACCATCTCATGGTCGCTGCAGCCAAGGCTGCCCCCAACACTCACATCTCCAGTCAGTTCTTCTTGGTTTGTTAGGACAAGGTCCAGCAGCACACCTCTCCTCTGTGGCTCCTCCACCATCTGTGTCAAGAAGTTGCCGTCAATGATCTGTAGGAGCCTCCTGGACTGTGTGTCCTTAGCTGTGTTGCCTACCCAGCAGATGTCGGGGTGATTGAAGTCTCCCATGAGAATCAGGGCATGTGATTGTGAGGCTACTTTCAGCTGTCTATAGAAAGCCTCATTAACTTCCTCTTCCTGATCAGGTGGCCTGTAGTAAACACCCACGACAGTGTCCCCCTTGTTAGCCTGTCCCTTAATTTTTAACCATAAGGACTCAACTCGTTCTTCATCCCCCCCAGGCAGAGTTTGATACATTCGAGTTGCTCTCTCATATAAAGTGCAACTCCTCCACCTCACCTTGCTGGCCTGTCTTTCCTAAAAAGTACATAGCCTTCCATGACAACATTCCAGTCCTGTGAGCTGTCCCATCATGTCTCTGTAACTGCAATGAGATCATGGCCCTGCGACCGCACATATATATCTCTTATTCTTCCCGTTAATTCCCCATGCTACATGTGTTGGTGTATAGACACTTCTGAGGAGTAATCTAGCATGCGGGTTTCTCATGAGGGGTGCACAAGGATCCACCGCAGCCATATGTACCCTTGAGGTGGTTGGTCTTCTGGTTCTCATCTTGGGAGGCAGCTAAGGAATATTTGTCGCTGCTCTGGTTGGCCTGGCTTATTCCCCAGTTGGATGTGATCGTGTGAACATTGCCACTTTGGACCTCACACCCCCGAGCTCATCAGTTAAAAACGCTCTTCGCCGTGCCACTTTATGCTTGGTGTCTCATCCCACAGTATGTCACGGGCGAGCCTGATATCATCCCCCTACCCCATCATGTCTAGTTTAAAGATTTGACTAACAGTATATGTCTCAAGTCCTATACTTGGCGTGTATGAGGTCAGTGAAGCAAAAACTGATGGTTCTGAGAGGATGAAAGTGCTAATTCAGCCTGATTTCATGAAATCTCACCCACCTAGGTGTAAGAGTCGGTCCAAAGATGGAGCAGTATTTGCCTGAACATCGCCATCCGAAACTGAGAGAACTGAGGCCCTGACAGAAAGAACGCATGGACAATGACTTGGAGAGAGGCCCGAGGAGAAGCATCGTGTTGCACTGGTTTCTCCGATATGGGGGGGCTGCTGCTTACAATGGCTGCTGTATGGACTTCACCTGCTGCTTCAGCCAAACCAGCCCCCACCTCCTGAAAGTGATTGTTACGAGGGTCTCTTTGACCCAGGGACAATAGCTGCCGTCCAGAAGATGTGTTCTCACCTGCAGCCTCAGTCACACCTGTCCCCCACCTGCTCCCCCAAACAATGGCCAACGAAAAGGAGCATGCCCAGAAGCTCGCCAAGGGTCCTGAGGTCACCCAATGGACCAGAGAAAGACCCCTGAATGCTGGCCACATAAGCGTTGGCAAAAGAAAGTGTGAATCTTTCGAGCCTGCGCAGTACAAGCCTGGGTTGCCAAATCAAGGTGGAGACCGGCCTCAAACAATGGGAGCGAGGGGGGGTGAAGAAGCATAAGAGATGACTCCCGAATGGACACTGTGGAGATCTTCCCACCAGAGGATCCCGAACCACGACGGAGGACCGACAGGACTCTACGGGACCGGAGACCAGAGGGACGCCTCTGAAGCTCTACTGGTGGTAAACGCAACCTCACTTCCTATCTTTACTTTTACCCTCCCCGTTTCTTTTCCCTTTTCTTTTTCTTACTCTCTCTCTCTCTATCGCGTGCCGCTTTATGGGTAAATTAATAAAGTAACACCGTTTGATTGAATCATAACCCCCTGGCTTTTGGTTGCCTTAATTTTGCGCTCTGAAATCAAAGTAAACGAACCATCACCGAGTGGACTGTGACGCTTAGCCAACCAGATAGTGAAAGGGTTATTGCAATGACTCCTTGAGCAGATCCTCAGGGCGGGAGTGCCTCTTTCACCTTTTACTGGTGATTAAGGTTAGTTGTGATGATATGTAACCCTCTTCCCCATGTCCAGGGACTATTCGTGATCCCCTACTTGGTTCTCTTCTACCCATTCCTCAGATGTGCCCTTGCCATGCGAGGCACATGCCACAGCGAGAACAAAACCTGAGCTGCTCTAGGGATATCAGTGACTCACATTTACAAACAGTGTGGGGAAATGTCCATGGAAACATTTCCAGTGGAAAATCCCTCCCAGAGAAAATGATGGTCATCTATGCTGTCACCAAGGTGAATCAGATCACTGAGGAGTGACTAGCTACTTGGATACCACAATTCATAGTCCTGCCAGTAATGCCCTACGATCCCTGGCCAATCTTGCCAGCATACAGTAAGACCCAGACCTTGTCTGGCATGGGAGCACATCGGAAGATTCAAACCAGTAATGGTTTGACAGCAGGGAGAAAGAAAGGGAGAGTTTTCTGATTGCTTTAAAATGTAAGTAAAGAGCATCACCCCCCAGGGTCGCTATCAGCGGTGCTTCCTCCTGACCTCAGAGCTGAGGTGCATCTTGAGTTGGGTTTTGAGTAAGAAAGAGAAGAAATTCAGAAGTCATTCAGGAATGCAGAGAAAAATGCAAAAACAGTGAAGGCAGGGCCTAGGAAGGGGTCTGCTGCCTCCAGAACCCACGGTGGGCAGCAGGAAGGATGGGAGCATTTAATCCAGAATCTAGAGACAGAGCTAAGATTTAGTGGCCATTTGCTGCCATGAGCAACCGGTGCTAAGAAGCAACTACAGGCCTTCCCTTCTCACTGCAGCTCTGGTGTTGTCTGGACAAGGGAAGCCAAACACCCCCTGAAGGACAACAAAATGTGGTGTCTTCTACCAGTGCTGCTGGTTTGAGGAGCGCAGACACAGACAAAGCAGGTACTATACAAAGCCACTCCGTTAGATCACCACATTTAAGAGAGAGACACAGGGGTCAATGTGACTCTAGAACAAGCCTTGCAGCAGTTTCACACAGGAGAAAGTCCTGACCAACACAGTCCTGAGCCATTTGGGCAGACATATATGTACAAAGATGTATATTACATATTGTAACATATTTGTGCATAAAAGTGTATGCATATAGATATGCATATATTCAAAATTCAGGGGATAACAACTAAAGTGAAACAAACCTGCATAAAATGGAAAAAAACCCATATTTTATATAGATACATCCAAAGCTCACGTGCACAGATATGTCACATTTTATGCATCTCTAAGTCTTGCAACTACTAGGAGATTGGCTTATTTATACTCATAGCTACCTCAAGATAACATTAACACTTATTCATAAGGATGACTGATCTTCCTTTATATAAGAGAGAGAGACTGCTTGGAGCTCTCTGTATATAAAACCTACATAATACCAGACTTTACACAAACACACAAAACTGATAAACATCATATTAATAAATAGCATATCAGAAAAAAATAAATCTTTCAACTATCCGCTACTGCTTTGCTGAAAAGTGTCAGAAATTTTAATTCATTCTCTATCAGTCTGACTGCAAAATCAAAAGAAAGAAAAAGGTCTTGTCTTGCAGTTCAAACAGACATTTAATGTTTAACCAGCATAGTGCACCTGTGATGCCAGACTGGAAAGAAAGCTGACTTTACCTCTTTGACACTGAACTTTCACATTGTGATTACATGGTTCCATACTCATGAAAATAACATCCTAACCATAGACTATATGATAAGTAAACCTCTCTATGCAATTAAAATTATAAGATTAGAATTTTTTTCTTTGAAAAGCCCAGACCAGACAGATCCCTGAGTCTGGCTCTGCTGAAATCAAGGCAGGGATTAAGATGGGGCAGCTATCGTGGTTTTGAATTGCTAGCTTGGGTTAAACCGCAACACCATATGGGACTATTGAAGGGTGAATGAGCCTTACTGATCACTTCTTGATTCTCCAGTCACCCGATCAGCTTATGGATGGGAACCATGGAGTCTTGATTGGTACAATACTGTTGCTAGTGCAGTGTCATGGTAGCACGACACCTGCTGTACTTTAATCCGCAGCAACCCCGCCACGGATGGATCCTCTGAGAGACCAGGCAAGTTAATGCTTTAATCTTCTTTGTACTCAAGCCAGCTATGCCAAAAGCCCACTGATACCCTTTTGGGTTCTTAAAGTACCCTCTCCTGTGGTAGTCTATGCCAAACATACATGGAGCCTCCAGACCAGTCACAGTAGGATGATGTCGAGGGTTAAGATTGTGGGGTGACAATCAAACCCTGGCAGATGTGTTAGTAACAGAATCAGTTTTACAAAATGTTCCCGAAAGGATGAATCAGTTTTGTAAACTGTCCCTGAAAGGATGTTAAAGCACATCGTGTTTTACCTAACAAGGGATTCGAGTATACTCTTATCTTATCAACCTAACTTTTATCTTAGCCGAAATATGCCTAGAATGAGAAGAAGTATATACAGTATCTCTGGAAATTGAACAAGTCAGCAGTTATGCAATTATAGAGTAGTGCGCATGTGCAGTACCCAAAGGTGAAAAGGACAGAAGCGATGAAGACTACTTACTTCATCCTGAAGACCCCCTGAAAGACCACCAGAGGACACCGCGCATGATCAAAGTAGTTCCAAGGTGTTGCAATTGATGTTGCAATAAATGTTGAGTAACTATTACATGTTCTAATGATCCTAATGAATATATGAATATGTATGTGAATGGACTGTATAAATACTGTGCAACTTAAACTGACTGCTGAAGCCAGCTTTGGGTGCGAACCCCTGGTTTCCCAGCGCTGAAATAAAGCACCGCATATAACTACGCCCGTGGTTATGTGTCCTGATTGCTAACAGATGTATTGTTAACCTCCTCTCCCCCCCCAACTTCCCCCTTTTGCCCCTCCCTCTCCCCCCTTCCCACTCAGGACAGGCGATCGGGAGGGAAAGAAGGACAGAGAGAAGAGAGTTGGAAAAATTAAAGATGTTTTACTAATGCTACTAATAAGAATAGAGAAAATAACACAAAATATACAAAACCAATCTTGAAAGTCTCAGCAACTGCAGAGCCAGCACCCAAAGTCCTGGATTGGACTCTGTAGCCAACCGGAGCTGGATTCAGTCTCTCACTAGGCCTCAGTTCGCAGGGACGACTCGCAAGGTCCTCTCCTAATGTCAGCCATGAGGAAAAAGGGAAAGGCAAAAGGGACGAGATCCTCGTGATCTCCCACTTTTATATGAAGTATTCACGTGAATGGAATGTTATACACCGTTGGTCAGTTTCTTGGTCACCGGTTTCTCGTTGCCCCTCTCGCGAGATGTTCATCCGTGCTTATCAATAAGTTTTCATTCCATTGCTAGGTTTACCAAAACATGTGTCTGGTTCTCCAGGAAAATGCAGCTAATATGAAGGCTTTAGCTGACAGGCAAAATTCACTAAAAGAGAAACTTGTTTTTTAACAAAACCAGGACAGATGCTTTTGCCACTCATTCCCAGTTAGGCTTACCTCAGTCTCCAACACAGACAGTTCTTGGGATCTTCCCATCACTCCATAAATACAGATGGATTCTGCCACTTTGTAATGTGATGGTATTAGAGTAGACTGTGCACCAGTGTCCACTAGAGCTTTATACTCCTGCGGGGCTGATGTGCCAGGCCATTGAACCCACATAGTCCAGTAAACCCAGTTGTCCCTTTCCCCCACCTGGCCGAAGGCAGGGCCCCTCTATTTCTGGTCTGAGTCTTCATTACTTGATTTTTGTAACTGCAAAACAGAAGTCCCTTCATCAGGATCAAAAGTACCATCAGTCTTTCTACTATCTGCCCAACAGACACTGAAGCAGTAGTTTTCCTGGATAGATGAGATGCTTTTTGGCTGTTGTTTTTCCTTGCAGTTCCTGTACCTGAGCTTCTAGTCTCCAGGTAGATTCACCATCCCACTTCCTCATGTCCTCCCCCTGGTCACCCTGGAAGAACCACAGGGTTGGATGTGGTGTGCGTCACTGGTATCCTCTCCCTTGAACAGAAAAAGACTGACTCTTAATAGCTGAGATCTTGGTTGATGTGGGTGAGGAAGACCTGTCCTTCTTGGATTGCTCAGACAATTTTTGAGTCAGTTTCTCCACAGCCGAGACCCAGGCCTGCAGGGAGGAAGTGAGATTATCTTCGTATTCTCAGAGCTGCCTGGCCAGTCCACCTATATTTGGTGCCTTCATGTCCGTCCAGCTCATTATCACCAGGGTGTTGGCGTATGATGTTGGTGCATTTTGTACAAACCTTCACCACGTGGACTGTGTGCACCGGATTTCATCCAGGTCTTTGGATACCTGGTCGTCATCCAGGCTGTTCTAGATCACCTCCAGTGCGGCTAATTCCCTCAGGTACTGCATACCTCCCTCAGTGATGGTCCATTTTCTTTGGGAATTTGCAAGTTCTTCCTTGAAAGGATACCTGACCTTCACACTTGACAGGAGTCACCGCCAAAGACTCCTGTCCTTTTTCCAATCCCTTTGTCAATGGCCTCATCCTTAGCAAGGGATCCCAGCTGCTGGGCTTCCTTACTCTCTAATTCCTGACTACTGGCCCCAATATCCCAGCATCGGAGTAACCATCTGAGAATTTGCTTGCCTGGTTGAGGGCTAAAATCTTTTTGCATATCTTGCAGCTCACTTAAGGATAGGGATCGGGTGGTTTCTGTCTCATTTGTGATTTCAGTTCATTCCTCCTCTTGTTCTTGTGACTGCTTTGCTGCTGAACAGGCTGTCTCTTCCGATTCTCTCTCCTGCTCCCTCTTAGGAGAAGCTTCTTCATCCCTTACTAAACAAGTTGACTTCTGCTTCCATAGTTTCATTTTAGTTATAGGGATGACTGATATAGTGTTTGGTTTAGCCATAGTGTCTGTTGGCATGTTTTCAGATCCAGAGACCCTCTCTCCTCCTTGACGGTGCTGCATAATATTGAGCAGTGTTTGGTAGATGCCGGCCAGGGCCCAGCACAGTGCACTAAGTTGTGCCTCTTTATAATAGCCATGGCGTGCGTTTGTTTTGTTTTTTTTTTTTTTTTTCCCAAACATTCTATTACTTCATCAGGATCCTGCAGTTGTTCAGGAGTGAAGTTCCAGACCATTGGAGGTAAGAAGTTCTCTAGACACCTGCCCATATTTTCTCACATGCCTTGCCACCCATGACCATACTGTCGCAGTGTCCTAGTTTCGACTGGGATAGAGTTAATTTTCTTCCTAGTAACTGGTATAGGGCTGTGTTTTGGCTTTAGTATGAAAATAATGTTGATAACACACTGATGTTTTAGTTGTTGCGAAGCAGTGTTTATTCTAAGTCAAGGACTTTTCAGCTTCCCACGCTCTGCCAGCAAGGAGGTGCACAAGAAGCTGGGAGGGGACATAGCCAGGACAGCTGACCCAAACTGGCCAAAGGCACCATGTGAAACCTGGAGCAGTCTCAGGTTCAAGTGCGATGTAGTATGGATGCAGCCATTATATTCTTGAGAGGTTAATCCTACACAGCCTGGATACCAGCCATTCTGGGCATAACTTCAGGGCAGGATAGTCTTTGATAGTTTTTTATTTAGCAATACAGACATAGCCTGGGCATCTTTCTACTGCCTGAGAGTAGGTCTCTGTCACGGGGGAGTAATTTAGGGTTCTGCTTACTGCAGAACAATGTTTAGATTTCTTAAAGAGAAGTGTGACTTAAAAGAGTTTGGTGGCGGGTTTACTCTATTATTTACTGCATGGGGGAGATATACCAAGCCAAATGCTGCTTACCTTCTCTCCAGGAGCCTGTACCCGTTCATGAAGTAAGCTTTCAGGCATCTTCCCTCCCTGATAACCGTTTGCTCTGGAGTCTGTGTCTTGGAGCTCCAGAGGCAAATTTTCAGGGGAGGCCAGCAATATAAAAAAACAGCAATATAAAACTTGAACTGTCTTCACATTTAATTTCACATAAGTATTCCACTCTTTCTAAGTGTTAATTTTTCATGCTCATGCATTTTTTGGCTAAGGAGAAGCAATATGATAAAATATATTAGAACTTTCTTTTTAGGTATACAGCTTCTTCCCTCACTAAGCCCTTTAACATGATGCTTTTGTTTCCCTAAAACATCTATGTGTAAGCTATGCTTATTGGGTATTTATGTTATACCATATCTTCCTTTATTGATTAACATCTCTCTAACAATACTATACTACTACAATAAGTTTAATTTAGTATCTTGCAGGTGCAGCTTAATTTCACTAATTTGCTATAAAGATTTTGATGCTGACACATACAAATCTTTAACTGATAAATACATGAACGAACTATAAGAACAGTATTCTTAGCACTTCACTACAGAAAATGTGGCATTCCTTATATGAAGGCAAACTATTTAATGTGCAAAAGCTTCTATGACTGTAATAGAGATTAATAAAATTTTTAGCCAGCCTTCCTCAAACCCTGCCTGGCCCCTGTTTTGTGTATACTTGTGCTGGTTTAGCTGAATCGAGGTAATTTTTCATGCAGTTAGAATCTTTTCTTCTTAGTAGATAGCACAGTCATTTGGTTTAGATTTAGTTTGGGATAGCGTCAATGCTTTCTTCCAGTAGCTTTCCAGCGTTTGGGATTTGGTACAAAAGAACGTAAGAACTCACTGATATCTTGGCTGTTGCCAAGGAAGAGGAACAACTGGCAGTGAGGAGGCAAACCCATCAGAGCTGCTGAATTGTGGTGAGATATTGCCGCCCGATTAGACAACCTGCCTGTAAAAGTGCGCCACATAGACGCCCATGTGTCTAAAAGTCGGTCCACCGAGGAACATCAAAACAACCATCAGGCGGATCGAGCTGCCAAGATTAAGGTGTCTCAGGTAGACTTGGACTGGCAACACAAAGGTGAACCTTTCCTAGCTCGGTGGACCCATGATGCCTCAGGTCATCGGGGAAGAGATGCAACATATAGGTGGGCACGTGATCGAGGGGTGGACTTGACCATGGACACTATTGCACAGGTTCCTCCAGTGCCTTGATGATAAC
This sequence comes from Patagioenas fasciata, assembly GCF_037038585.1. Taxonomy (NCBI): domain Eukaryota; kingdom Metazoa; phylum Chordata; class Aves; order Columbiformes; family Columbidae; genus Patagioenas; species Patagioenas fasciata. Next base: position 67,158,797 of record NC_092559.1, on the reverse strand, counting down.
TTCCTGATGCAAAGGGTGGAGGAACCAACTAGAAGAGGTGCATTGCTGGACCTCATCCTCACTAACAAGGAGGGTCTGGTTGAAGTGGTAAAGGTTGAGGGCTGCCTTGGTCGCAGCGACCATGAGATGGTGGAGTTCAGGATCTCATGTGGTAGGAGTAGGATAGCAAGGAGAATTGCAACCCTGGATTTCAGCAAGGCAAACTTTGGCCTTTTCAGGCAATTGCTAAGGGAAATCCCATGGGCAAGGCTGCTTGAAGGTAAAGTGGCCCAAGATATTTGGTTAGTATTCAGGGACTGCTTCTACTAGGTTCAAGATCAGAGCATCCCGACACATAGGAAGCCAAGGAAGGGAACCAGGAGACCTGTGTGGTTAAACAGGGAACTGCTGGATAAGATCAAGTGGACGTGGGGAGTTTATAGATCATGGAAGGAGGGGCTGGCCACTTGGGAAGAATATAAGGCTGTTGTCAGAGGGTGTAGGGAGGCAACTAGGAAAGCTAAGGCCTCCTTAGAATTAAACCTGGCCAGAGGGGTCAAGGACAACAGGAAGAGCTTTTTCAAATACGTGGCAGATAAAACTAACAGCAGAGGCAATGTAGGTCCACTGATGAACGAGGTGGGTGCCCTGGTGGCAGAAGATACAGAGAAGGCAGAGTTACTGAATGCCTTCATTGTCTCTGTCTACTCTGCCGGAGGCTGTCCTGAGGAGCCCCGTGCCGCTGGGGCCCCAGAGGAAGGCAGGACAATGGAGGAGTTTGCCTCGGTTGATGAGGACTGGGTTAGGGAGCAGTTAGGCAATCTGGACATCCATAAATCCAAGGGTCCAGATGGGATGCAACCGCAGGTGCTGAGGGAGCTGGTTCAGGTCATTGCTGGACCGCTCTCCATCATCTTTGCCAAGTCTTGGGAAACGGGAGAGGTGCCTGAGGACTGGAGGAAAGCAAATGTTACTCCAGTCTTCAAAAAGGGCAAGAAGGAGGACCCAGGTGACTACAGACCAGTCAGCCTCACCTCCGTCCCTGGGAAACTGATGGGACGACTTATCCTTGGTGCCATCTCAAGGCATATCTGGGATAAGAGGGTCATTAGGGGCAGTCAACATGGCTTCACCAAGGGGAAGTCGTGCTTGACCAACCTCATTGACTTTTATGAGGACATAACAAGATGGATGGATGATGGCAGAGCGGTGGATGTGGTGTACCTTGACTTGAGTAAGGCATTTGACACAGTCTCCCACAGCATCCTCACAGCTAAACTGAGGGAGTGCAGTCTGGATGATCGGGTAGTGAGGTGGACTGTGAACTGGCTGAAGGGAAGAAGCCAGAGAGTCGTGGTCAATGGGGTGGAGTCTAGTTGGAGGCCTGTATCTTGTGGAGTGCCTCAAGGGTCAGTACTGGGGCCGGTATTATTCCATATATTCATCAGTGATTTGGATGGGGGAATAGAGTGTACTATCGGCAAGTTTGCTGATGACACGAAGCTGGGAGGAGTGGCTGACACGACGGAAGGCTGTGCTGCCATCCAGCAAGACCTGGACAGGCTGGGGAGTTGGGCAGGGAAAAATGTAATGAAATATAACAAGGGAAAGTGTAGAGTCTTGCATCTGTGTAGGAACAACTCCAGGTTCCAGTATAAGTTGGGGAACAACCTGTTAGAGAGCAGTGTAGGGAAAAGGGACCTGGGGGTCCTGGTGGACAGCAGGATGACCATGAGTCAGCACTGTGCCCTTGTGGCCAGGAAGGCCAATGGCATCCTGGGGTGTATTACAAGGGGGGTGGTCAGTAGATCGAGAGAGGTTCTCTTTCCCCTCTACTCTGCCCTGGTGAGACCCCATCTGGAATATTGTGTCCAGTTCTGGGCCCCTCAGTTCAAGAAGGACAGGGAACTACTGGAGAGAGTCCAGCGCAGGGCAACGAAGATGATTAAGGGAGTGGAGCATCTCACTTATGAGGAAAGGCTGAGGGAGCTGGGTCTCTTTAGTTTGGAGAAGAGGAGACTGAGGGGTGACCTCATTAATGTTTACAGATATATAAAGGGTGAGTGTCACGAGGATGGAGCAAGGCTCTTCTCGGTGACAACCAATGATAGGACAAGGGGTAATGGGTTCAAACTGGAACACAGGAGGTTCCACTTAAATTTGAGAAGAAACTTCTTCTCAGTGAGGGTGACAGAACACTGGAACAGGCTGCCCAGGGAGGTTGTGGAGTCTCCTTCTCTGGAGGCATTCAAGATCTGCCTGGACGCCTTCCTGTGTAACCTCATCTAGGTGTTCCTGCTCCGGCAGGGGGATTGGACTAGATGATCTTTCGAGGTCCCTTCCAATCCCTAACATTCTGTGATTCTGTGATTCACGATTGTGAAACATGCGCTACATTCTAGCAAGCCAAGCGCTTAAAGCCTGTGTGGTATGGGGGGTGATGGCTGAAGTATAAATATGGGGAGGTGTCAAGGTTTAAGGCAAGGCGGCAATAAACCGTGGCAGATGCTCCCTGTTATCCCCTTTATCTCCCGCCACCCCTTTCCTTAGATCGGAAAGATGATAAGAAAGATAAGGGGAAAGGAGGGGAGACTTAGTCTTCAAGCTGGAGAGTTTTAAGGGGTTTTACTTATGCTACTAATAAATAAAGAATATATATACAAAATATACAAAACCAATCTCAAGTGCTCGATGTGGAGTTGGCGTCACTCCAGCAGCGGCGGAGCTGGGTGTGCAGAGCTGGCGTGGCTCCAACAGGTGCAGCTCAGGCCCCCGGAAGTCATGGGCGGGACTTCACAGCGAACCGGAACCTGGTTGCAGGGATGCAGGGCCTGAGGCCTGTAGATCACGGGCAGACAGACAGGGTCCTCTCTAGATGCCGGCCATGGTCGAAGAGAGCGTGACCCTCGTGATCACCCTCTTATATAGGGGGTATGACGATTATGGGATGGAATACTTCAGTTGATCCTCAGTCGGTCAGTTCTAGTCACCTGTTCCATCCACCCCTCCTCAAACACGCCCCTCTCACAATGGAACGTGGGAAAACTTATCAGTCTTTCTTGGCTACCATAGTAATAAATCTAAACACGAGCTTCTTCAGCATTCCGTTGGTCTTCTTATCAGCACCGAGTAGAGCATCCTAGGAAAAATATGCAGGCTAAAACTCAGAAAAGTACAGCCACCTAGAAGAACTTAGCTGAAAGAAAAATCACTAAAAGAGAACCGGTCTTGTTTTTAACAAAACCAGGACAGGAGGCCCGGCAGATTGACTATATTACACTCCCACAAACCTGACACGGCAAGCGCTATGTGCTTACGATGGTGGAGGCAACCACTGGATGGCTGGAAACATATGCTGTGCCCTATGCCACTGCCCGGAACACCATCCTGGGCCTTGAAAAGCATGTCCTATGGCGACATGGCACCCCAGAGAGAATTGATCATGATGCTTTCCTATTTTCAACTTTGTCTTTGACTCCACAATTGCAAAGATAACTTCAGCTCACTGTATCTCAGCTGATTCCAAGAACAAATTCTGACTCATCACATATGGTGAACAGTTTGAAATGCAGCAACAAAACTCCTCTTTATTCACACACCCCGACCTGGCTACTGATGCTCTCTCTATATCAGTCATAAAAAAGCCAGTCTTAATCCTGACCAAAATTTGTACTTTAATTCACATCACAGGCCACCAAGTGCTCTATAAACAAAACAACACTCAAAGCCATTTAGACCTGACCATAGAGTATCAACATCACCATCTACTTTGTTCACATGGATAAGGAGTGAGGGAAGTCAATATGAATTCCTTGTATTGACTTGTATTTCTGTATCCAATTATTTATCTTCACACTGAGCACTGCATGGCTTTCTATGTCTAACAGGAATATTACATCCAATGATTGGGGGAGGGTGGGCACAAGAGCGGGAAATACACACTTTGCTTAGTGTATAAAAAGTACTAATTCTGCCTTTCAGGCTTATAGGAGGGTAACCCAGTAGTCTTACAGGTATGCTATTCCTTATGAATTTACAAAAGGCTAATTTTTTATGGCTGTGTGTGCAGCAAGGTTTCCCTTAATTTTAAAATCATGTACCTGTCTTCAGAAAACAAAACAAAACAAAACCCCCAAAAAACAACCAACCAAACAAAAAACAAACCAGAAAACCACAACAGCATCAGCTATTACAAAGTTCACATCATCTCTTAGAGCAGGTTACTGTTTCCAATACACAGCTAAATTACACAGTACCAAGTCGTTTACCAAATCAGCTTACTAACTTAAGTTAAAATACTTCAAAGACAGTAGAGGACATATTTCTTTCCTAATATCAATATATATTATTAAAAAACAAAGTTGAAAAATCATCAAACGAAATGAGTTTTCCCTCTCCAATATTATTGCTTTTTCCTCCTTTGACAATGGCTACAGTTAAAGTGAAGATAAAGGAAAAGTTTTCTCCCGGGGCAAAGAAAAGTAATTGCAAGTTGCATCATGTCGGTCCCATTTACATTTTTTGAAATGTATTTCTTTCTTATGCACTAAGCAAAAGCCATTCAGTAAGCTAGTAATGATCAACATTTTCTCACAACTCTAGGGTACAGATTTATAGAATCTGTAGGATAGGCAGGGTAGGTGAGGTGGGGGAGTGGCACTATATGTAGTGGAGGGGTTGGAGTGCATGGAGCTGGCGATAGCAAAGTTGAGAGCATCTGGGTAAGGATTAAGGGTCAGACAAATAAAGTGGATGTTGTCATGGGTGTCTACTATAGGCCACCCAGCCAGGATGACGACACTGATGAGTTATTCTTTAAGGAACTAAGTGAAACCTCCAAATCATCTGCCCTTGTCCTTATGGGGATGCCACATGTCAACTGGGAGTATCACACAGCTGCCACCAACAGGTCCAGAAGGTTCCTGAAGCATCTGGACGATAACTTCTTGGTACAGGTACTAAGAGAACCGACCAGTAAAGCTGCCTTTCTAGATTTGATTCTCACTAACAGAGAGGATCTCGTGGGAGAAGTGGCGACCGGTGGCTCCCTTGGCCACAGCGACCACAAAGCAGTCAGGTTTAAAATCTTTGCTAATGGGAGGAAAACTTCCAGCAAGACCTTAACACTAGATATGAGGAGAGCAGACTTCAGGCTGCTCAGAGAAGTACTTAGTAAGATTCCCTGGGAAGAAGCTTTTGCAGATGTTGGGGTCCATCAGTGTTGGTCATTTTTTTAAGTACCACCTACTAAGAGCACAGGACCAGGCAATTCCAAAATGCTGAAAATCTAGCAGGCGAGGCAAAAAGCCAGCTTGGTTGAGCAGGCATCTTCTTCTTGAAATACAGCGAAAAAAGAAATTACATGGTCAGTGGAAGCAAGGTCAGGCGTCATGGGAGGACTATAGAGATGCTGCTCACCACTGTAGGGAGGAAATTTGTGCAGCCAAAGCTCAATTAGAACTGAAGCTGGCCAGTATTGTGAAGGACAATAAAAAGGGCTTTTAAAAATATATTAATGGCAAAAGGCAAACTAGAAATAACATTGGCCCATTACTTGATGAGCATGGTCACCTTATTAACAGGGACATAGACAAAGCTGAAAAGTTTAATGCTTTCTTCGCCTCAGTCTTCAACACCGATGATGGACTTCGGGGCCCCCATAACCCTGTGTCAGAAAACCATGGCTGTGAGAACGATGAACTCCCAAACAATCCAGAACTTGTACGGGATTTGCTATTCCAGCTAGATCCCTACAAGTGGAGGGGGTCTGATGGGGTTCATCCAAGGGTGCTTAAAGAGCCGGCTGATGTCATAGCGAGAACTCTCTCTGTGATTTTTCAACAGTCCTGGGAATCTGGAGAGGTCTTGGATGACTGGAAGCTGGCAAACATTGTACCAATCTACAAGAAAGGCAACAGGGATGACCCTGGCAACTACAGGCCTCTCAGCCTCACTTCTGTGCCTAGCAAAATCATGGAAAAGATTGTTCTGGGAGTTACTGAAAAACATCTGAACGACAACGCAGTCATTGGTCCTAGCCAGTGCGTCGATGAAGAACAACGCACACGGGGACGCAGACAAAGACACAGACACAAAGTTCTTGTTAGCAGCGAGAGCAGAGCCAGGCAGAGCAGAGCTGAGCTGAGCTGAGCTCTTTAACAGTTCTCAAGTTATAGGTTTACAGATATGGGCCTGGACCGAGAGGTTAGACAGCATGGTTTTTTCAATAATTGTTATTCCAAACACACCACGCTCATGTTGTGACTGTTTTCATTCACGTTCCCATGCATATCTTGTGGGCGGTGTTCCGACCCACTCATTCACATGCCCAGGCCCAACATTCACACATCATACATACAGGGGCAGTTTTCTGACCTGAGATATCATTCTCGCTGGTCTGGGCTATCACTCCTTACACTCATAAAAAAAATACTTCTGTATAACCTGTCCAAAGCCCTTTACGTTTGACTAATTGCTGTGATTTAATCATGTTAGTATTATTTCTTCTTTGACCGTCTGGATAGTCATGTTAGTATTGATCTTCCTTTATCATCCAACTGGCTGGACTCGCACATCCTGCCGTTCCCACACTGGTGGGTTGCTTTTTTTGTTTGTTTGGGGTTCTTTGGTTGGTTGGAGTTTTTTTTTGTCTTGTCTTTAAACTATGTAATTATGTCCTGTCTACTGCAGAGTGAGTTCTATCATCTTGGCTTGCCAAGAAATTCCTCTGAAGATTTTATTATCTATTTTCTTAAGTTAATACAAATATATGTTCATCAGATTGTAACACAGATCTCTGAAAAATAACTTATTTGGTCTGTTGAAAGATGCTGATATTCTATTAGTAAAGCAGATTTTCTGCTAATACTGTGTTAACATGGACACTGAACTGAAACTTATCCGTCTTTTCTGATTCACACAGAGAATTAAATATTTCTTCTCTCCCATGAACTCTCTATTTGATATTTCCCTATATTCCCTATATCTTATATCTCAAAACTTGTTGGTTTCTTTTCTGTGAGATCACTAGTGAATAGAACGCCTTCCAGATAATTGGGACTTAAACACTGAACTCATCATTCAACAGCTCCAAAAGAATTAAATGATTTAAAACATGGTCAAGCACATAACAAAGTTATAAAATTACAGCCAATAACAACATTTACCTGTTAAACAGGTATATATATTAAATGTTTAAAACACTGAAAAAACATTAAGTAACAGTGTAAGAAGAGTAAGCAACAATAAGCAGTCTCATATATGTCAGCCTTAGGCCAGCTGAAATTGTTTGTGAATGTATTACAAATCTAATTAATAGTTTTAGCTGGAAAAGTAGTGAAGTAAGGTTTCATTTTATATTTTTTCAAAACAACTTTTCTGTACTAAATTAACTTCAATTTTAAAATAAAATGAACATTTTCATCATGATTGGTAGGGAATTTAATAAAAAACTTTTTTTTATCAAATTAATCAAAGCAAAGCATTCATAAAAGTACAGAAAACAGTAAATTTTCATAATCTACAGAGAAAAAAAAAAAGAGATAAAACGGTTAAATTACTTACACCATGTCACACAGTCAGCAGCCTGGGGAGAAGAAAGGCTTCACACTTCTTGTTTCAACAACTCTATGGATTCTTTCAGCCTCCAGTATCTGAAACGAGAGTTAAGCGCAAGTTAAAAAGGGAGCAGTAATACAGGCACTTAAATCAGACAGAAAATTTTCCATTTCCTAAAAAACTATGTAGCTTTCAGCATTACAGAATGTATTTTTTAAAGTGATGGGGACAGATTTTTCTTTTTGTCATACTTTACGATGCTTTGTCAATTGCGTTCAGGTGATTACCAGAAGTCTAATACCAAAATGAAACAATCCAAATTGCCAGCATCTCCACATCTGTCATACAGGTTTTCAATCACCGCACCTCCAATTGCAATTTCTATATCATAATTATCCTTCATTACAGCAACAACATTAAGACATAAAAGTAATTTCCACTAATCTCAATTGTCTTTCAGTAGTAATTAATTTTTAGCTACCTGCTTGTCTCTATATTCCTTATTTATATTTGTCCTACGTGACAATATTTTTTGGATTACATAGTTATACAGACATTACCTAATTTGTTCCTTTGCATTAAAAGAATGAAGTTTTAAGATGTGGCCAGGAATTTTACACAGAACCCGCGGGAATGGCAGGAAGATGTGCCAGGGGAGGTTTAGGCTAGACATTAGGAAAAGGTTCTTCACCCAGAGGGTGATGGAGCACTGGAACAGGCTCCTCAGGGAGGCAGTCACGGCCCCAAGCCTGACAGCATTCAGGAAGAGACTGGACAACGCCCTCAGACACATGGTGTGAACTGTGGAGTTGTCATATGCAGGGACAGGAGCTGGACTCGATGATCCTTGTGGGTCCCTTCCAACTCAGGACATTCTATAGAAGGGGTAATACTACATATGTATATACATGAGTTATATATGTTTACACACATATATATACACATATACATGTAAAAACAGATATTTTCACTAAATTTCATTACGAAATATAAGAAAAACATTATATACATGATCTATCGATGTTTAGAAAAAAAACCACTACAATGCAAATACACATTTGCTTTTATAATCATATCACCTGCTTCCAAAATTTAAAGTTATGTGTGCAAAAAAAGCCCATATTCTTGAAGAAACCAAATAGTTCATGTACTTTCCATGACAGAAAAGTTAAAAAAAAAAACAAACAACAAAACAAAAAACAACACCACCAACCAACCAAACAAACAAACAAACCAAACAGGTAATATGTTAAAGGTTGTATAATGAAAAAAATTTCTTTCAGACTGACTGAGAGATAATATACAAGAAGGGACAGAACAGAAGTACACTAGACTGATGATTGCTCTTATGGTTTAATATCTTATAAGAAAACATCTTACAGTCTAATGTAGAATTACTGAATTATTGCTTTAAAAGACTGTAACACCAGATTCACTTTCAATGCTATAAGCAAATTTAATATCAAATATTCAGAAGACATGGCTGAATTAAGAAAAATTTGGCATTCACTGTATCTACCAGAAAGGACAAATAATTGTGATGCAACCATTACAAATATATTAAAGTCAAGACTAAAGGAAAGGTTGTTGGGCAACATTAAGACCAGCAAAGCAGCACAGTTTAGGTGGCAACAAATATGGTCTACATCTACTAATTTAGGCTGTGGTGATTTCCAGAGATTGTCTGCCAATTAAATGATAGACTACACCACATTTTTGTAGGGAAAATAAAGTAAGCAGATGTGAAGGGGTTTCATTAGAAGGAGATATGTTGTTGAATTAGTCAGGCCCAAAGGAATCTCAAGGCCACTTTGAGAAGCTGAGAACAGAATCTGCTGTGAGAAAGAGGGGCGTTTCTTCATTAACAGGGCCTCAGCATGGCGTGAGTCGTCGGACCTATCATCGGTGGGGCTCCAGCGTGTGGACTGCCCATGATACTCATTTAGCGAATCCATGCTTGGAGCGTGGATTCGTGATTAGAGAATAGTTGCGTATATAAGGAGACATGTTTCTGTAATAAATGGCTTTGGCGTGATTCACATTGAATCGGAGTGCTGAGTCCTTTATCGTTCCAACAAGCAGATAGCTCAGTATCTAGCACACTGAGAATTAAGCCCCAAGTTATATTCACTGATGAGCTTCTACAAATAAAAAAGTTTAAAAGCAAATACTAAACTAAGAAAGAAAGAAAGAATGAATCCCAAACTAGAAAGCATGTTTTTAATCTTCACCTAATACATTTTCTCAGGCGTCATCAGCTCTTGTATTTAAATCCTATCATAAATGAATTTCTGGGTCATGGTGAGGCAATAAACAGTAATTACTGTCAATAACTATAAATCACAACGTATAATTTTCTAGTCCATTTAAACTTATAGTCTGCTTATTCAAACCATCAAAGGATGACACCTGTCACAAATGAGATCCAGTATATTGATCACAATGTCAAGTCAGACTGATTCCTAATGATTTAGCTGGCTGGTGTTTTGTTGCAAGGACTAGTGTTTTGTGTCCCAGAACTTGTTTTTATTTTCTTTAAAAAATAAGCATAAAACTGATCTACCATGAAGCGTATTAAATAACAAACAATCCTCAAATTAGGAAAAAAAATTAGAATTTAATATTATACCTAATTTGAAATTATGAGTAAAAAGTACTTAATTGTGTAAAAACAGAAATAAAACTGTTCACGTATATGAAAAAAATTCCAGGTTTACAACTTGATTGAAAGTAAATCTTCAAATAAAAAAAATCAAGTACATTGCATTGTATCTCAACAATAAATTACTATATACCTGTTATGGCCAGGAGTTAGAACAGTATATACAGAGGTCTTACTGGGACATGAAAAACATAGCCAAGTTAAGCCTCTAAGTGTGTGTGAGTGGGACATATAAAAGGTAAAATTAGTCATCTGTCCATCAAAAATTATTCATCATCAAATAATTTCTTAGATTTTTAGATGACCAAAATTGTAAGGATTGAGCAAGGAAATACATCAACATTTTCCAGATAAGCAAATAGCCCCCATATTAAGTTAAGATGGCAAGATTGGGGGGGGTTGTTACTTCTGTGAGAAGCCTCTAGAAGCTTCTCCCATATCTTACAGAGCCAGTGCCAGTCAGATACAAGATGGAACTGCATCTGCCCAAGGTGGTAGTGCCTCTGTGATAACATATTTTTAAAAGGTTAAAAACTGCTGCTGAGCAACAGCAACTGGAAGAGAGGAATGAGAATATGTGAGAGAAATAGCCATGCAGACATCAAGGTCAGTGAAGGAAGAGGGGAAGGAGGTGCTCCAGGCATGGGAGCAGAGATTCCCCTGCAGCCCATGGTGACAACCATGGTGACACAAGTGGTCCTCCTGCAGTCCATGGACATCCATGACAGAGCACATATCCACTTGCAGCCCATGGAGGACCAGAGCAGGCAGATGCACCCTAAAGGAATCTGTGACCCTGTGGAGAGGAGCCCACGCTGGAGCAGGTTTTCTGGCAGGACCTGTGGCCCCACAGGGGATCCATGCTGGAGCAGTCTCTTCCTGAAGGACTGCACCCTGTGGACAGGATCCATGCTGGAGCAGTTCGTTACGAGCTGCAGCCCGTGGAAGGACCCATGTTGGAGAAGTTCATTGAGGACTGTCTCCTGTTGGTGGGACCCCACGCTGGAGCAGGGGAAGAGAGTGAGGAGGAAGGAGCAGCCGGGACAAGGTGTGATGAACTGACCGCAACCCCCATTCCCCATGCTCTTGCGCCACTCAGCAGGGGGAGGAGGAAGAGAAGTGGGAAGTGAAGTTGAGCTCAGGAAGAAGGGAGGGGTGGGGGAAAGGTGTTTTAAGATTTGTTGTTATTTCTCATCATCCTACTCCATTATTAATTGGCAAGAAATTAATTTCCCCTAGTCAAGTCTGTTTTGCCCATGATGGTAATTGCTGAGCGATCTCCCTGTCCTTGTCTCAACCTATGAGCCTTTCATCATATTTTCTCTCCCCTGCCCAGTTGAGGAGTGGGAGTGATAGAGCGGCTTGGTGGGCAACTGGTATCCAGCCAGGATCAACTCACTATGTCCCCCACTTTCTTTGCTTTTCTTTTCTATCTGTCTCAAAACACCTTTTTTTCTTATTGCTTATGAACAGACTCTGAACTAAAAGGCCCATGCTTCACCTATTTTATTATTCTACTGATTTGGTTGTTCTACAGCTTCACGCTTAAGAATCTAGTCAAAATGGTGATTTTTTTTCTCAAAAAAATAACCAGAACCTCTTCCTCTAATATTTTTTTTTTTTTTCTTTTTGCACATTCAAGTTTACTAGTCATTGCTTGCTTTCTTTGGGAAAGTGGCATTCTTATCCTATAAAGCATATACTACCCAGAAAAACTGTCGTAATGAGAATGGTTGTATAATCTCTATCCAGAACCTGATTATTAATGATTTTATCTTACTGTTTGACATACTTGCTAGCTTGAAGGTGTTGAACTATTTCCAGGCTTTCAATGTGATATCAATACAGCATGTATATTTCATTCTACATAATGAAAGAGAAAGTGTTTATCATACATCAGCAGTTTATGAGAACGCTGTGATAAATCCAGGTTAAGTAAACCAACTGTTTGCTAGCAAATTTATGTTTATCTTAACAAAATTATATGCTAGCAAAGAATGTGGTCCACTGTTATTTACTGTGATATACATGCCTTTTTAAGCTTTAAATTATACCTTGCTCAGTAACGACAATACTTAACAAAATCACCTCTGGTTAGAGCCTTAAGCTTGACTTCTTTGATCACAAAGTTAAATCTTACGCATATTTTTTCTATGTAAACATGTTCTTTTCCTCTAGCTGCTGTAAATCAGCAGATTGTTAAAGAACTACTAACAGGTCTTGTCAGACTTCATAATGCTAGGGCAAAATTATTTCCCTTAAACTCACACATTCTCTTCTTCCTTTTGTCGTGGTATCCTATGTATTTAGATTAGGAGTTTCAGTTACATTGCCAAGACCAGATGTAAAACTCATTATAATATAAAAACTTTGTGGAAAAAGAATGAGTTTTACAGGCTGGTTAAAATGTAGAAGAATTTTAGGCCTTTTAGTATTTTTGAAATATGAAATAAATATGAAAAAAATGGAATCTGAACTGAGTAAAGCAGAAAAAAAATCCTCTTGAGGAATTGTCCTGGTTTGGTTGAAAACAAGTTTCTCTTTTAGTGAATTTGCCTGGAAAAGCCAGATACGTGTTTTGGTAAACACAGCAATGGAATGCGAGGTTATTGATAACAAATTGATGCACATCTCGCGAGAGAGGCGACGAGAAACAGGTGACCAAGAAACTGACCAACTGAGTATAACATCCCATTCACGTGAACACTTCATATAAAAGTGGGAGATCACGAGGATCTCGTCCCTTCTTTTCCTTATGACCGACATTAGGAGAGGACCTTGCTAGTCATCCCTGCGAACTGAGGCCTAGTGACAGACTGAATCCAGCTCCGGTTGGCTGCAGAGTCCAATCCAGGACTTCGGGTGCCGGCTCTGCAGTTGCTGCGACTTTCAAGATTGGTTTTGTATATTTTGTATTATTTTCTCTATTCTTATTAGTAGCATTAGTAAAGCATTTTCAATTTTTCCAGCTCTCTTCTCTCTGTCCTTCTTTCCCTCCCGATCACCTGTCCTTAGTGGGAAGGGGGGAGAGGGAGGGGCTGAAGGGGGAAGTGGGGGGAGAGGAGGTTAACAATACATCTGCCAGGGTTTTATTGTCACCCCGCAATCAAAACCTCGACAGATAATTGGCGCCCAATGTGGGGCAGAGAAAGATTTAAAATTTGGCACTAAAAAGGGGTAAATTTGGAGATTTTTTGCTTTCCTACTGCTCTGACGTACCTTTCCATTTTTCTTGGCACGGTGCCAATTCCTAGAGTTGCAATATTTGCGGGTCTGTTTGCTTCGGACATTATCTAGTGGTATTAAGGCAAAGTGAATTACATTGGTTTAAAGATGTTGTGGCATAAGTTGTATCAGTTATTTTCTACATTGTGCTCGGTGATACCATACCTGTGCTGGGCATTCGTTGTGAATCGAAGTATTCATTGTATAACAACAAGAAACTGGATGATGGTTATGATGATACTGTGTGGTTTGGCACTGGCACTAGCAGTCGCTAATGAATTTCTACTCGTTTCTGCTTTACCTTGAAAAGCCTCCGGTAGAGATAAAAGAGCAATACGACTATGTGTTTGCTAACTGATCGAGCGAATCTCTAGAAAGGCTGACTAACAATACTTTCACTCTTTCGCTAGGACAGTTTGTAAACGTTTTTGAGAGCTTTGAATATCCTTGGAGCTTAGATAGAACTACGATGGTGCTATTTGGTTTGCTGAATGTGTGTCAGTTTGTGTTACTGTTAAGAGAAATGAGGTTAAATAGGAGGTTTGCATCTCTTTTTAGTCATGAGATTTGTGGTGCGTCTTCGGAAGTTTTAGCAAAAACCACTCCTAGTCGCCCGAGAAAAAGCAAGATGGCGAAAGCAGCAGCCACTGCCCCCCCAATCGCAGCTTCACAGGCTGAAGCTCCAGCTCCTCCGCACAGCCCGACTGCCAAGGTCACTGCAGATGATGTTACTTCTCCAGCCTCAAAGGCTAACAAGGCAGCCCCTCCTTCCTCACACACTGGGCACTGTTGCTGCTGTAACCATAACAATCACTATGTTTATGCCGATGCCAGTGACAGTCATTCAGACTCTGGAAATGAATCAAATGATGGTGAGCCCATATCAGCATCAGTTGCCGGCTGTAAGAAAGTCACTAGAAAGACTACTCGTGCAGCAGGTGACGGCACAGGGGCCACAGGGCCAACATCAACCCAAGGGGCATCATCAGTGCAGGGAGGAGATGACGTGACCACCACTTGGTCCTTTTCTCCAGGTGAGCTGAGAGATCTGCGAAAAGACTTCAGTCGTCATAAGGGCGAGAATATTGTAAGCTGGCTGCTCCGATGCTGGGACAATGGGGCAGAAACAATTGAATTGGAAGGTGGTGAAGTCAGGCAGCTGGGATCTCTGTCAAAAGATTCCACCATTGATAGAGCAATTTCAAGAGACCCTAACGCCACTACCCTCTGGACCCGACTCCTGACAGCTATGAGAGTAAGATTTCCTTACAAGGAAGATTGTATATCCAAGTTAGGGAAATGGAACACTATGGAGAGAGGTATCCAGTTCCTGAGAGAATTAGCTGTGCGAGAGATCATCTCTTTTGGACCAAACAGCCAAGAGGGGACGGACCCAGATAGAATCAATTGTACACGACCTCTGTGGCGCAGATTTGTACAAAGTGCACCACCTGTATATGCTAAGCCATCGGCATCAACGGTCTGGTCAGCTGGAGGTGTACAAAATATTACTGAAGTGATTGAGCAGCTCCGCAGCTTTGAGGACAGCCTTGCTGGTTCTCTACGGGCTTGTGTCTCTGCTGTGGAGAAACTGTGTGAAAAATCTGATGACTGGTTTGAAAAGCTGTTGCAAGAAATCAAAGAACTGAGAAAAGACACGTACCATTCACGACCTGATTCACGACCTGTACAAACCTATGTTTCAGCTATTAGGAGAAGGCGTTTCCAATCTCAAGAGAGAGGACAGAGGCAGTCCACAAAAAGAGGTTCACTGTGGTTCTTCCTAAGTGAGCAGGCAGAAAACATGAATAGATGGCATGGAAGACCTACCTCAGAACTTGAAGAACGAGTACATGAGATAAAAGGAAAAACTCCTAGGAAGGTGGTTGCTCCAGTTTACAAAAGGAGCAGAAGAGATTCTGATGCTCTTGAAGGAACCTCTAATTCACACCCAGAGACTGTGCAAAACAGGAATTAGAGGTGCCCTGCCTCCAATCAGGTGGGGGAAAGGGATAACAGAGTTTATTGGACTGTACAAATACGATGGCCTGGTACAACACACCCTCAGGAGTACAAAGCTTTAGTGGACACTGGTGCTCAGTGCACAACACTTCCTTCTAATTATAAAGGAACGCAATCCATCAATATTGTTGGAGTGACTGGGGGATCCCAGGAGCTGACTGTTGTAGAGGCTGAAATGAGCCTAACTGGAAAAAACTGGCAAAAGCATCCCATTGTGACTGGTCCAGATGCTCCGTGCATCCTTGGCATAGACTACCTCAGGAGAGGGTATTTTAAGGACCCAAAAGGGTATAGGTGGGCATTTGGTATAGCAGCTGTGGACACTGAGAAAATTGAACAGCTGTCTGATTTGCCTGGTCTTTCAGATGACCCTTCTGTTGTAGGACTGCTGATGGTTGACGATCAGCAGGTGCCAATTGCTACCACGACGGTGCATCGCCGGCAATATCGCACCAATCGAGACTCTTTGATTCCTATCCAGAAGCTGATCCGTCAACTGGAAAGCCAGGGTGTGATCAGTAAGACCCGCTCACCTTTTAACAGCCCAATCTGGCCAGTGCGAAAGTCTAGTGATGAGTGGAGACTAACTGTAGACTATCGTGGCCTGAATGAAGTTACACCACCACTGAGTGCTGCTGTGCCTGACATGCTAGAACTGCAATTTGAACTGGAGTCAAAGGCAGCCAAGTGGTATGCTACAACTGACATTGCTAATGCATTTTTCTCTATTCCTGTAGCAACAGAGTGCAGGCCGCAGTTTGCTTTGACCTGGAGGGGCATCCAGTACACGTGGAATCGCTTGCCCCAGGGGTGGAAACACAGTCCTACCATCTGCCATGGATTGATCCAGACCACGCTGGAGCAAGGAAAAGCTCCAGAACACTTGCAGTATATTGATGACATCATCGTATGGGGCGACACAGCGAAAGAAGTCTTCGAGAAAGGTGAGAGAATAATCCATATTCTTTTGGATGCTGGTTTTGCCATAAAACGAAGCAAGGTCAAGGGACCTGCACGAGAGATCCAGTTTTTAGGAATAAAATGGCAAGATGGCCGCCGTCAGATCCCAATGGATGTGATCAACAAAATTGCAGCAATGTCTCCACCTACTAATAAAAAGGAGACACAGACTTTCTTGGGCGTTGTAGGTTTTTGGAGAATGCACATTCCTGACTACAGCCAGATTGTGAGCCCTCTCTATCGAGTGACTCGTAAAAAGAACCAGTTTGAGTGGGACCCTGAACAACGACAAGCCTTTGAACAAATTAAGCGTGAGATAACTCATGCGGTGGCCCTTGGACCAGTTCGGACTGGACTAGATGTTAAAAATATGCTGTACACCGCAGCCGGAGATAATGGACTTACCTGGAGCCTCTGGCAACCCATGTTACGTGGAGCAAATGGATTGCCTTAATCACACAATGAGCTCGAATTGGAAGTCCCAGTCGCCCAGGGATTTTAGAAGTGATTACAGACTGGCCAGAAAGAAAAGAAAGCACCAGGAGAAACTCGAGGTTGACCCTTAGGTTTTTGGAGTCAAGGATACAAAGGATCTGAGGCCAACTATACTCCAACTGAAAAAGAGATACTAGCAGCATATGAAGGAGTTCGAGCTGCTTCAGAAGTGATCGGTACTGAAACACAGCTCCTCCTAGCACCTTGACTGCCGGTGCTGAGCTCGATGTTCAAAGGGACGGTTCCCTCTCCACATCATGCAACCGAGGTTACGTGGAGTAAATGGATTGCATTGATCACGCAACGAGCTCGAATTGGAAGTCCCAACCGTCCAGGGATCTTAGAAGTGATTACAGACTGGTCAGAAAGCAAAGACTTTGGGATGTCTCCAGATGAGGAGGAAGTAAAACGTCCTGAAGAAGCACCACCATATAATACGCTTTCAGAGACTGATAAGCAGTACGCACTGTTCACAGATGGATCCTGTCGTCTTGTAGGAAAACATTGAAGGTGGAAAGCTGCTGTGTGGAGTCCCACACGACAAGTTACAGAAGCCACTGAAGGACAAGGTGAATCTAGTCAGTTTGCAGAAGTGAAAGCCATCCAGTTGGCTTTGGACATTGCTGGACGAGACAAGTGGCCAATACTTTATCTCTATACTGACTCATGGATGGTAGCAAATGCCTTGTGGGGGTGGCTACAGCAATGGAAGAAAAGCAACTGGCAGCGCAGAGGTAAACCCATTTGGGCTGCCACACTGTGGCAAGACATTGCTGCTCGGCTAGAGAGCCTGCCTGTGAAAGTTCGTCATGTAGATGCTCATGTGCCTAAAAGTCGAGCCACCGAGGAACATCTAAACAACCAACAAGCAGATCAAGCTGCTAAGATTCAAGTAGCTGAGGTGGACTTGGACTGGCAACATAAAGGTGAACTTTTCCTAGCTCGGTGGGCCCATGATGCTTCAGGGCATCAAGGTAGAGAGGAAACATACAAATGGGCTCGTGATCGAGGGGTGGATTTAACTATGGATACTATTTCACAGGTTATTCATGAATGTGAAACTTGCGCCAAAATCAAACAAGCGAAACGGTTAAAACCTGTATGGTATGGGAGGCGATGGTTAAAGTATAAGTATGGAGAAGCTTGGCAGATTGATTATATTACACTTCCACAAACACGTCAAGGTAAGCATTATGTACTTACAATGGTGGAAGCAACCACCGGATGGTTGGAAACATATGCCGTACCTCATGCCACAGCCCGAAATACTATCTTGGGCCTTGAAAAGCAAGTCCTTTGGCGGCACGGTACGCCAGAAAGAATTGAATCAGACAATGGTACTCATTTCAAAAACAGTCTTATAGACAATTGGGCCAAAGAACATGGTATTGAGTGGGTATATCGTATTCCATATCATGCACCAGCCTCTGGGAAAATTGAAAGGTACAATGGTTTATTAAAAACTACACTAAAGGCACTTGGTGGTGGAACCTTTAAAAACTGGGATTCACATTTAGCAAAAGCCACTTGGTTGGTCAACACCAGGGGATCAACCAATCGAGCCGGGCCTGCCCAAACAGGAATTCTTCGTACTGTAGAAGGAGATAAAGTCCCCGTAGTACACATGAAAAATATGTTAGGAAAGGCAGTCTGGGTTACTCCTGCCTCAGGCAAAGGCAAGCCCATTCGTGGGATTGTTTTTGCCCAGGGACCTGGCAGCACCTGGTGGATGATGCTTAAGGATGGAGAAGTTCGGTGTGTACCTCAAGGGGATTTGATTTTAGGTGAAAATATGCAATACTGAACTGTATGATGTGAATTGCCGCACTAACAGTGTTTAATAAGTGTCTTTCAGATCAACACAGTGATGATGAAAGCAGAGCTAGCTTCTTCGAGTGGCGCCTGACAACTTCTTCGAAGTTGGTGTCTTTAACCCACAAACAGTGGTCATGAGATGCACTGGATGTACCATTTTTCCTGCCCTGGGAGACTGCTGTGACAAAACGAACTTAATGAACTTTTCAAAGGATGGTCCACTGATTAAGATTAATTACTCCTGTGTATATATGTACATATGTATATTTATATAGTAGTAGTGATTAATTAGATTGTATAAATAGATTGTATTGATAAGGTTTAAGTATTCAGTGAATGTCATATTATAAGGGGTGGAATGTCCTGGTTTTGTTAAAAAACAAGTTTCTCTTTTAGTGAATTTTGCCTGTCAGCTAAAGCCTTAATATTAGCTGCATTTTCCTGGAGAACCAGACACATGTTTTGGTAAACCTAGCAATGGAATGCAAACTTATTGATAAGCACAGATGGACATCTCGCGAAAGGGGCAACGAGAAACTGGTGCCTGAGAGACTGACCAACGGTGTATAACATGCCATTCATGTGAATACTTCATATAAAAGTGGGAGATCACGAGGATCTCGTCCCTTTTGCCTTTCCCTTTTTCCTCATGGCTGACATTAGGCGAGGACCTTGCTGGTCGTCCCTGCGAACTGAGGCCTAGTGAGAGACTGAATCCAGCTCCGGTTGGCTACAGAGTCTAATCCAGGACTTTGGGTGCTGGCTCTGCAGTTGCTGAGACTTTCAAGATTGATTTTGTATATTTTGTATTATTTTCTCTATTCTTATTAGTAGCATTAGTAAAACATCTTTAATTTTTCCAACTCTCTTCTCTCTGTCCTTGTGTCCCTCCCGATCGCCTGTTCTGAGTGGGAAGGGGGGAGGGGGAGGGGCAAAAGGGGGAAGTGGAGGGGAGAGGAGGTTAACAATACATCTGCCAGAGTTTCATTGTCACCCTGCAATCTTAACGCTCGACAACAAACTAGAACAGTACATTAATAAGATTGCCGTAGTAAAATTAAGGTTTGACATATAGCTTAAAAGTTTGGGAATAAGTGGGTAGTTGTTTGATCTTATTAAGTAAGACTTAATTGCATTGTATGTAACTGTAATCATTGTGTTAATCACGTGCTGTATGTTGCAGAGTATTTCAAAGATGATTCAGCATGCTGTAAATAGGGCCTGACTGGTTCAAGAACAAAAAAGGGGGAATTGTGGAGGGGTTTCTGTTAGATGGAGATTTGTTATTGAACTAGCCAGGCCCAAAGGAATTTGAAGGCAAACTCAGAAAGCTGAAAACAGGACCTGCCATGGGAGAGAAGCAGTTCTACAATAACAAGGCCTCAACATGACGTACATCAACGGACCTATCAGCAGTGAGACTCCAGCGCGTGGACAGCTCGTGAATGTAGATGATATCCAATTAGTGAACACATGATTGGAGCGTGGACGTGTGATCAAAGAATAGTTGCATATATAAGGAGGCTTGTTTCTGTAATAAATGGTTCTAGCGTGATTCACATTGAATCGGAGTGCAGTGTCCTTTATTCGCTCCAATAGGGTGTCAGGGGCTCTATTTGTTAGGGGCCAAAGTGACTAATGAACCCTTGGTAAAACTTAAAATAGGCCCCTATCGTGAAGAAATAACATTTTTAGTAGATACAGGAGCAGAAAGATCCACAATACAGCAGCTCCCTAAAGGATCCACATTAAGCAGAAAAACTGCTCTTGTAGTTGGAGGAAAGGGAGAACCCTTCAAGGTCCCTGTTTTATGTGATGTAGAAATAGAATCAGAAGATTGAATTTACCTTAATGATCTATTGTTAGTTTCTGAAGTCGGGAATAATTTGCTAGGGAGGGACTTGATTGTAGCTTTAGGACTGACCATAGGGGTTAAGCAGGGTGTGTTGAAAGTAAAGATTTATATCTTAACCTCGAATGATTAAAGAGAGATCAATCCTGCTGTGTGGTAGGCCCCTGAAACCATGGGGAGATTAGAAACAGAACCTATAAGTATAGAAGTAATAGACCCAGACACTTCAATTTGAGTGCGCCAATATCCTATTTACCGCAGAAGAAAGGGAAATTATTCCAGTGGCGGGTGCCGATGGGGCTCCAGCACGCAGTGACCTGTTTTGTCAGGGAGACCCAGCGGTGCCTCCACCCAGCTGAGCAGTAGGCTCAAAGGTGCAATGCTAAAATTGAGATATTGTCTTGAATGAATGTAATCGTGATCTGTTTGCATATTTGAACTTGGTATTTGGTTTGCATGTCTGAGCTCAGTATTTTAGTTTAGTATTTTATTTATATTTGGTACCAAAATTTTGTTTGGGGAGATAATTACAAAATGAGGATCGGTTCCATTATTAAAGTACCACCTTGCTTGCCCTTAAGATGCATCTTTACATATGAGAGTAAATTAGTGGAAGGAAGTGATTTGAATGTGAAATTCTGGGTCAGCTGTATTGCAGTTAGTATTGTTCTGTGGATAGACTGAATTGGATCTAAAATTAATGCAAGGGATTGATGCTTAATATGCTGTTTATTGACATCTGTAAGAAATTACAAAAGGTAGGAACTGAGAGATGTAACTATTGAAGTTGCATATAAAGTTTATAGTCGCAGGAGTTAAATGAAGAGGGAGCCCTTCTCCTCCGGGCTCGGCGCCCGCGGTGAGGGGTGAGGGAAGGGGAGAAGCGGGGTGGGGGGGGGGCAGTCGCCACAGTCACCACCGTCCCCTGCTGGGCTGCTTTGTTGTGCATAGCGCGCACAAAGCACTCGGATTTCCCCTTAGATATACGCCTTTTGACCTAGGTTCAGAAGTAGGGATACAGCAGTTAGTGTTGTTATTTATAAGTCAGTCAGCAAATGATATTCGGAGGAAGTTACAGACACTGAAAGCAACAGAAAGTCGGAATTTGGAAACATTGTTAGATAAAGTCTGGAGAGTATTTAGTAACAGGGAAGAAGACGACCATCAGCAGGATAGGTGTATGATAGTAGCAGCACTACAAGAGAGTAGGGAACTGATAAGTGGAAGGGCTGGAAGGTTCCAAAAGCCTTTAGAAAGGGATCAGTGTGCTTGGTGTGGGAAACAAGGACATTGGCAAAATGAATGTCAAGAAAGGTGCAGAGGAAGTAGGCAAAGGGAGAATCAGACAGTAGCAAATGTTGAAAGAGACTGATGGGGACCTGGGGAATCCACTCTAGCGGATCCACTGGTTGTAATGAAGCTAGGGAAAGAACAAAACAAGTAGAATTTTTGGTAGATACAGGAGCAACATTCTCAGTTCTCAATCGAGTGTTAATGCCAATAAGTAATGAATGCATAGTAGTAAAGGGAGCCACGGGCCAAAGTGAAAGAGTATATTTTTATGGTAGGGTAATTTTACACCAGTTGCATCAGAGAACTCATTGGGGAACCCGAGCATTGTGTGATCAATTTCTTAAGTATTTTGGGTGTTCTGGGATATTTGAACTGGCAAAACAAATCACCCATGGGTGCATAACTTGTCAAAAGATAAATAAAGGAAACATGAGGAGGGCCCAAGCAGGAGGAAGAAAAACTGTGTATAGACCTTTTGAAAGGATCCAAGTAGATTATACAGAACTTCCAGAAGTGGGATGGCACAAATATCTGCTAGTTATAGTAGATCAATTAACACACTGGGTTGAAGCCTTCCCGGCAGCGAGAGCTAATGCCCAGTTTGTGGCCAAGATATTGTTAGAACATATCATCCCAAGGTTTGGGATGATTCTGCCCGTTGATTCAGTTCAGGGAACACATTTTACATCCAAAATACCAAAGGCCGTAGTATCTACTTTAGGTGTAGCCTGGAAATATCATACTCCATGGCATCCCCAGAGTTCTGGAAGGGTAGAGAGAATGAATCAGACTCTGAAACAACAACTATCTAAATTGATGATTGAAACGCAGTTATCTTGGATAAAGTGTTTGCCTTTCGCCTTACTGAACATAAGAACAATGCCTAATTCAGATACTGGCCTTTCCCCTTATGAAATGTTGTATGGCATGCCGTTTACTCAGTGTATGCCAACATCCCCTTCTGAAATTGAAGATTTATCTTTCCAACACTATGTGATCATGGTAAACAAAAATCAAAATGAACTAAGAGAGAAAGGGATTTTAAATCAGACTCCACCTTTAGGGTTTCCGATTCATAAAATACAACCCGGGGATAAAGTACTAATTAAAACCTGGAAAGAAGAAACTCTAACCCCACGATGGGAAGGGCCTTTTCTTGCTTTATTAACTACAGAAACGGCCGTTCGGACTGCAGAGAAAGGATGGACACACGTCTCTCGAGTTAAAAGACCACTGATGGAAGAAAGAACCTGGAAAGTAACTCAAGGACCAGGGGAATTGAAATTGACACGGGATCGGTGATGTAACTACTATCAGTATTGTTAATATGAATGTCCAGTATAAATGAAAATAAGAATGGTTTAACAGTTAAGTGTGTTGAACCAAGTTGTATATGTAATTCTCTTATTTGTATTCGATGTTTAGGTTGTAATGGACTGTGGTATAAGCATATCCACAAAGGGAACTTACCAACAGGATTGCGTAATAAATGTCTAAGAATAGAAGATAAGGAAACCAGAGCTAGGTTGAGGATTCTAGTCGCCACTGGAAGAATAGAAAAAGAATAGCGAAGAATGGTGGGAGGTATTTACTAAAGGGGTGAATGGGAATTTAGAGAGTCCACCAGTGATAGGAAGAATAGAGTGTAGAAAGAGAAATCAAATTTCGTGTTACTCCTGTTGCTCTTGGGAAGTGAAGGCCAAGAGTTGGGAAACGATAAAAAGTCGCCACGCTGACGGCAAAAATAGGAAAGGCGGGGACACTACCCTTGCTGCCGAGAAGATGACGAACTCGGCTGCCAGCTGCAACCTGGTAGGCCAGAGAGGCAGAGGGTGTAGAAACCTGGACCTGATCCTCTTGCTAGGAGTGGTGACTTATTGTTCCCAGCTTAGCTTGGCCAATCCCTGTACCAAGTGCTACGAGCACGTGAGAATAGGAGGACTAACCCAATATGATCTAAATTATCACACTCATATTAATTCTGGATGTTATGATAGAACAAAATTGGAGAAGTGTGAAATCCAAGGACAGAAGTTATGGGTAGCAACTAACCCAGGGAAAGGTGGACTTGGTGTAGGCTCTGTCTCCTGCCCTAGGGGAGAACAGAATATCTGTTTTACACAAGCTGGTATGTGGGGCTATTCAGATGGAGGGGGAGTGCAAGATCAGTATAAGGAGGAGTTAGTTAAGAGTGCCACTCAGGAATTAAAAAGAAAGCAAGAGAAACAGAAATTGGTACAGAAAAGCAGTGATTGGTATGAAGAAATAAGGCAAAAAGACAAGGGATTACAATTACCAACAGTAGGGAAAAACCCGTTTATAGATCTTATGGAAAAGATAGTCTGGGAATTAAATGTCACCTCATGCTGTATATGTGGGGGCTTTCAAATGGCAGAACAGTGGCCTTGGAGAGCAGAGAGTATAAACCTGGAAGGATTACTAGTATGGAACAGAACTCATGTAACTCAAGAAAAAAGACCAGAAGGATGGGTATTAAGTCACTTAATAATAGGGCAGATACGCATATCAAGGGATGATGGTAAACTAGATTTTACTGAATATGTTGGACAAACCCCTTGTAAGTTAGTGTTGCGGGCAAGTTCATCAAATACCTCTATTCCTCCCACTTGGTGGCCAGGTCCACCTAATGGATATTCGTCTCTAAATCGTAGCCTGGAAAATGAAATGATATGCTGGAAAAATCAAAGCAAAGCAAACCCCTTTGAGGAAATTAGGGATTTCGGGAGATATTGGCAGAATCCTGGCTCTACCGATATAAACGAACCATGGAAAACCCCTGATGGATTATTTTGGATATGTGGGAATAAAGCCTATAATGAGTTAATACCTAGATGAAGAGGGTCCTGTACTATAGGGATAATTCAACCAGCATTTTTCCTTTTACCAAAGGAAAAAGGGAGTCATCTAGGGAAACCTCTGTTCGGTGGAGCAGATATCCACCTGGAGCCGGTGGGGGACCCCCACAAGAGCAGGTCGATGCACCAATGGAGGCTGTGACCCATGGAGAACATGCACTGGAGCAGGCTCCTGGCAGGGCCTGTGACCCCGTGGAGAGAGTCGCTTACGCTGGAGCAGGGTTGCTTGCAGGACTTGTGACCCTGTGGGGGACCCAAGTTGGAGCAGTCTGTTCCTGAAGGACTGTGCCCAGTGGAAAGAGCACATGGAAAGGACCAATGCTGGAGGAGTTCGTGAAGAATTGTAGCCCGTGGGAAGGACCTGTGTTGGAGAAGTTCATGGAGGACTGTCTCCCATGGGAGAAACACCATGCTAGAGCTGGGGAAGAGAGCAAGGAGGAAGGAGTCACAGAGACAACGTGTGATGTACTGACTGCAACTTCTGTTCCCCATCCCCCTGCAGTGATTTGGGGTAGGAGGTAGAGAAATCAGGAGTGAGGCTGAGCCCAAGAAGAAGGGAGGGATGGGGGGAAGGTGTTTTAACATTTGGTTTTGTTTTTCATTATTCTAGTCTGATTTGATTGGCAATAAATTAAACTAATTTCCCAAGTTGAGTCTGTTTTGCCCGTGACAGGGATTGGTGAGCGATCCCCTGTCCTTATGTCGACCCACAAGCCTTTCTTTATATTTTTTCTCCCCTGTCCAGTTGAGGAGGGGGAGTGATAGAGCGGCTTGGTGGGCACCTGGCATCCAGTCAGGGTCAACCCACCACACCAGTCAATCTCCTTTTCATAATCTGTGATGCTGTAGAGTCTACTGACCTTCTTCTGTATCAACTTTACTTGGTGACACAAATTCTCTGTGAGCACACAGTTCTGCAGGCAAAGCCACCACTTCCCTCTGCCCAAAGGTCACTCAAGTCTCTGGGCATTCCCTACAGCCTGAAACATGGAGAAATGCCTCTTTTGTCTGGAGAGCAATCTGAGTTGAGGCCTCTGATATTCTGGGGTAGTTGCTCTCTCTCTCTCTCTCTCTCTCTCTCTCGGTCCGGGTCGATTCTCCCTCAACCACGAGGTTTGGCGCTTTTCTATTTCAGGCACGAGTCGGGGCGAGGGGTAGCGCTTTCAGCGCAAGCTCTGGCCGAGGCGACAGGGGAGTCTCAGCGCGAGCTGCGGCAGGAGCCAGCGTACCGCTGTGGAGGGGGGGAGCTGCCACTGTGGGGCTACCACATGGGACCACTGCACGGATGGGGTTGCACTGTGTGCCCATCGCTTCTGTAGATTCTTTCATTATTGCTGTTTTTACTGCTTGTTGGGATAACGACAGAGCTGACCAGAGTGTGTTAAAGTTTACTCTGTTAGTTAAGTGGTCACGATGTTTCTTTGTCCACGTGGCTGTGTCATCTGAATTCCTACATGCCTTATGTGTTCCCTGCGGTGCTGTTTATTACATCTGGGAAAAGGATTAGGTTTATCATATCGCTGTCCTGTATGATATCAATCTATGAGATCGTGATTTCATTTCTTACACGTCTTTATTGGTATTTTTATAAGATATTGTTGATATTTCCATACTGTTGTGGGGGGGTAATTTAGGGTTCTGCTTACTGCAGAACAACGTTTAGATTTCTTAAAGAGAAGTGTGACTTAAGAGTTCGGTGGTGGGTTCACTCTCTTATTTACTGCATGGGGAAATGTGCCAAGCCATATGCTGATTACCTTCTTTCCAGGTGCCTGTATCCGTTCACAGAAGCAAACTTTCTGGCGTTGATATTTCCATACCTCGGGTGCCATCTTTCGGAATTAATTAGTAATTGCATCTAGTCGGGGGGGGGGGAGCATTTTCCCCCGTTTCTTCACCTCCCTTTTCTCGTGCGACTTAGGTGCTACAGTTTTTGAAGATTTTGAACACCCTAGGGATATTCAAGCTAGCATGCTCTTGTTGCTATGTCTTCTGAATGCGTGTCAGGTCATATACAGGGTACAAATGGATGTTTTAAGAATATCACCCACAGATATGCCCTGAGGTTGGATGGTCATGAGTGGAACAGCATGTGGGAAAACATGGGCAGGTAAGTAGAGAATTTCTCACCTCTGATGGTTTGGTGTTTCACTCCTGAACAACTGCAGGACCCTGATGATGTGATAGAATACTGAAAAGGAAAATGCTCTGGCTATTCAGAAGAAGCACAATTTACTGCACTGTGCTGACCCCTGGCCAGTATCTATCAAAAACTGCTCAACACCATGCAGCAACCCAGGGCAAAGAGAGGAATAACAAAGCAACAGGCATGACAACTACTCCCATCCTTGTGCCAAACGCTGCAACTGCTCAGACCCCAGTGCCAGGCACTGTGGCTACCCCGATCCTGGCAGCAGGTGCTGCAACTGAATCAGAGAAACAACCTGTGTCTGTATCAGTTGCCCCTACACTGAAAAAGAAATACACAAAGAAATCAGTTCGTTTAGTGAGGGAAAATGATGACCCAGCCCCATCACGAGAACAGGAAGAGGAGGTAGAACCAGAGATAATCACCTGATTTCTATCCCCACGTGAGCTGCGGGATATGCAAAAGGATTTCAGCCGCTGGGGAATTACAGACCTGTCAGCCTGACCTCGGTCCCGGGGAAGGGCAAGGAGCACATCATCCTGAGTGCCATCACGCAACACATACAAGAAAACGAAACGATCAGGCCCAGTCAGCATGGGTTTATGAAAGGCAGGTCCTGCTTGACCAACCCGGTCTCCATCTATGACAATGTGACCTGCTTAGTGAATGACGGAAAGGCTGTGGATGTTGTCTATCTGGACTTCAGTAAAGCCTTTGACACCGTATCCCACAGCATTCTCCTGGAGAAGCTGGCAGCTCATGGCCTGGATGGGTGTACTCTTCGATGGGTAAAGAACTGGCCGGATGACTGGGCCCAAAGAGTTGTGGTGAATGGAGCCAAATCCAGTTGGTGGCTGGTCATGAGTGGTGTTCACCTGGGCTCAGTACTGGGGCCGGTTCTGTTTAATCTCTTCATCAATGATCTGGATGAGGGGATTGAGTGCACTCTCGCTAAGTCTGCAGATGACACCAAGTTGGGTGGGAGCGCTGAACTGCTTGAGGATAGGAAGGGTCTGCAGAGGGATCTGGACCGGCTGGTTTGTTGGGCTGAGACCAATTGTATGAAGTTAAACAAGACCTGATGTCGGGTCCTGCACTAGGGTCACAACAATCCCATGCAATGTTACAGGCTTGGGTAAGAGTGACTGGAAAGCTGCCTGGCGAAGAAGGATCTGGGGGTGTTGACAGACTGGTGAGGCCTGATAACTGCGTGCAGAGCAGACTTTTAGGAGACAAAATTCTTAGGAAAAAAAAATTTAATGTAGTAGAATAGAAGGAGGGCTGGCTCAAGCTGGGTACCTGTGCAGAGGTCCAACCCAAGCACAGAAAACCATAAACTTTTATATCTTTACAGACCATTCATACCATGACTCAGTCAAATAGCAATATTTCACCTTTAGGACTTCTTGCTTCTCATTGGATCTTTTTTGGGCCTTTGTTTTGTTCAGCTGTAGACCTTGTTTATGGTCCATAGCCTTGCAGGCACTGTTTTGTCTAGATAAATCCCTTCTTTTCAGCCAAGTGCAAAATAGGCCTTGTTTTGCAGGTGCCTTGCGTTAGCCTTAGACAGTCAGTTCAATTTTTCGCAGCAAAGTGTGAAGTAGATCGTATCTTGCAAGTGTTCAGTGTAGTTCGTAGTTGCTTTTGGTAAATATGAGCAGAACTTTACAGCTTAAGACTTCATCAAATCCAGCTTATTAAGTAACATGAAGCAGAGAGTATATTAAAAATCATACAACCTTATACTTCTAAATGTTTCATTATATTTAGTGTGCATCTACTTAAACTAAATGATTAATATTAAACTTAAATTGGGCTCATCCACTGACCTGTGAGTAGTAAAACCATTGCCATACAGCTCACTTATTTAGCAGGGAGAGCTCAAAGTGGGCTCATCTAAGCTGTCATATTTATAGAATAAAGTGGTTGACTCATAGTCAAATTGCATACAGTAGGAAAAGTATGCACGAGACTCCCTGCACCCACAAGTTACCGGCATTCTGTGTGCCGTTCTGCTTCCTTGTGGGTCTCCTGGAAGGAGTTCTTGGCCTGGCCTTAACCTCCTCTGGAGCCTGGACCAAACTGCTGCTGGTTTGGCTGGGGGGGGAGGTCAAGTGCATCCACCACACAAACATAACCAATAAAAGAACTAAATAATATTGGGACATTGTAGTTGCTTTCTTAAAGACTCAGACATTGATACAAGCAAAATCAGACAGTGCATCAATTTAAATTCATATGAATTTTGGTTCATTTGTTTCACAATTTGGTCATCTTATCATTTATGTCTAAAGCAAAGGAATTAGTTTCCTATGCTTTGGTATGTCAACATGGAAAACTCTTTACTAATGGGAATGGATCTTGGTGGTCGCAACCATCCCAAAGCAACTCAGGGAGAAAATTAAAGGATATTTTGGAAAGTCAAACTCTATCCCACCTGATTCATGACACCCAGCTTTACAAAACCTGTAAGATTCGTAAGAAAAATTTTTTATAGGTTATGTGTAGGTGTGCAAGTATGTGTGTATATGCTTTTAAATATTTTTATAAACATTTAACAATATTGAAAGCTCTTTTGCAAGCACCAAGTTCAGTGTTTCAAATCACTAATAAAAAAATAGTGATTGCTTTCTTACTACTGCAATGTAGTTTGTTTCCCATGAAGTTACTTACTTGAATGAAAATAGAAACATTATGAAATAAATAACTCACGCTTTTTCCATGAATAAACAGCGTTTAATCCAATTCCTTAACTGTATTCCTTAAACACGTGTTCATTAAAGCATAAGCAAAACAGCGCTGGGTGCGCGGGAGATTCGCTCCGCCCAACATGCACACCTTCTTACAATAAGAGGTGTGCTTATAATACAGTAAGGTATTACATATTCATAATAACCCCAGGAACGCCTATACATATTCATAATCTTTCCCCGCTTCTTATTAAAATGAGTCTCAGATAATCATTTCCATAGTCTCCTCCTTGACCCCTCCCTGTTGCACCTGTGCAGTGTCGCTTGGTGGTTTTGAGAAGGGGTCTTTGGGGGTCTTTGGATGAAGGCTCCTTCAGCTTTTGTCACAGTGAACTTTTTACCTTTTTGGCTCATTATGATGAATTGGCTGGAACCCAAGCTGCCGAGTTGACCGAAACCAGACTGGCGCCCCCTTTTGCTGTAAATCTTGGTTATCGTCTCCTCAAGGTTACAGCTGGTGCTGTAAAACTTCTTATCTTGGCATTCGATTAGGTTCTGTTTTTTTCTTAACACAATTGGTTACATAGAGCTCTAAACTAGGCATTCATTATGTGGTTTAAAGTGTTAGTTTGTTAGTAGGCACTCATGTGGTTGGTTAACCCTTAAAATGTTAGTTCCCTCTATCAATATAACTTCATAAACAAGTTTCACAACTTTTTACATAGAACTTAACCACCTTTTCCTTTTTTCAGGTTCAGAGCCTGTGCCTCATTTGGTTATATGTGTAAACATTAAACATCTTCTCAGCACGAATCACAACTGCATTTCTCACAATTACATGTTTTTTTCTGAATTCTAAATGCAATTCACTGAATTAGTAACATTATCTTCTTTCATGGCATAGTTATATTTTTAAAATTTGAATAATTATATAAATACAGCTTCTT
The DNA here is from genome assembly GCF_037038585.1 of Patagioenas fasciata. Lineage (NCBI taxonomy): Eukaryota > Metazoa > Chordata > Aves > Columbiformes > Columbidae > Patagioenas > Patagioenas fasciata. The sequence goes on along the minus strand of NC_092559.1, from coordinate 67,128,275 downwards.
CAAACATTTGTCTTTTGAATTTATCATCCATCTGCTAGTTGGTGCAAACAGTAGAAAATTAGTATAGCAGTTTTTCATAGGTATCTCTGGCTCACTTTTTCTTTTTGTGAAATAGACTAAGTAAAATTGCTTTCCTTATGATAGTTTTTGATATTTAGATAATTTGTTTCCGGTGTCTCCATCACTTTTGTATCTGTAAGCTGCTATTTACAACGTTTTTGTAAGATTAAAAGTACATATTTCCATCCTGTGTATAACATGTCAGCATACAGAACAGCAGCTGCTACAGAGAAGTGATTTTTCAATAATTGTAACATTTTGTTTTGTTCTGCTTTGCGATTTATTATACCTGTCCTGGTTTCAGCTGGGATAGAGTTAATTTTCTTCCTAGTGGCTGGTATAGTGCTGCGTTTTAGATTTTGTATGAGAAGAATGTCGATAACACACTGATGTTTTATTTGTTGCTAGGCAGTCAAGGAATTTTCAGCTTCTCATACTGGCCTGCCAACGAGAAGTGAGGGAGTGCACGAAACGTTGGGAGGAGACACAGCCGGGACAGCTGACCTCAACTGACCAAAGGGATATTCCATACCATATGACGTCATGCTTGGTATATAAAGCTGGAGGAAGAAGAAGGAAGGGGGGGGATGTTTGGAGTGATGGTGTCTGTCTTCCCAAGTAACCATTGCATGTGATAGAGCCCTGCTTTCTTGGAGATGGCTGAACACTTGCCTGACGATGGGAAGCAGTGAATTAATTCCTTGTTTTGCTTTGCTTGGACGTGCGGCTTTTCCTCTACCTATTAAACTGCTTTTATCTCAACCCACGAGTTCTCTGACTTTTACCCTTCCGATTCTTTCCCCCATCCCACCAGGGGTGAATGAGCGAGCGGCTGTGTGGTGCTTAGTTGCCAGCTGGGGTTAAACCACGAAAATACCCTATGTCTTTATCATGCAACAGAAACTTTTAAATATCGTTAGGTTTTTCCCTTTGTCTTTGAGCAGAATACGATGATCCATTTTTATTTTATAGCTTGTGTTTGGTTTATGATGAAGGTAACCTGACCAGTGAAGAGGACTCAGTTGTTGAGCATTCATTTTCAGGAAGGTTCCCCTTACAGTATTGTGCTGGTTTGACTGAAAAAGAGTTATTTTTTCTTCATGCAGTTAGAAACCTTTCTTTTTCATAGCTAGCATGATCACTGTTTGGATTTAGATTGAGAATGAGAAGATAACACCCTGGGACAGAGTTAATGTTTTTAATTGCTGTTGCCTGTGAGCCAAGGCCTCTGAGCTCTCTGCCCACAGGTGTGAGGCAGCTAGGAAGGGGGGCATAGATGGGGCAGGCCTTGACTGACATCCAGACGAATCAATAAGAATACTCCATGCCATTAGTGTCATACTTCATAATTAAGAAGAGTCGGGACCTTCCGACTAGGTTGGAGTCGGGACGGACAGGGACGGAGACCTGTTCTGGTTCTGTTACTAATGTTACTAATGATTCCCCAGCACTGTTCAAGTCCGCGTTATCTGATGACTCAGATGAGGATGAAGGTCTGCAGCATTTTCTTGAAAAGTTAAAAGGAAAACGAGTATGTGTACGTGTTGCCCCGAGATCGGGGCACAAAACCATGAAAGACTCAAGCAAAATTAGACCTATGCAATGTAACAGCTATAGATCATTTAGGATGGAATGATGGGGATTCGTTGAAAGGGGCAGGTATCCCCCAACTCTTGGAAGAGACACTAATTGGCACACCACAATTACAGGCACGATTAGTTTCTGAAATCCTGAGGCAGTCAGCAGACCTTGCATATTAAGCTATGAGAGCGGTGCCTGAAACCAACAAAGCAACTAAATCATTTGCAACTCTTAATCAGAGTCCCAATGAGAATTACATGCAATTTATTGACCATCTTCAAGAGGCCATCAATAAGCAGGTTGAAAACTTAGAAACTAAGGACGCACTAGTGTTGAAATTAGCAGTAGAGAACGCTAATGTTTGCTATCAACGTGTTATCTGCGAGTTTTACAGCACGTATTACGTGCTTCTGTGTATTGCCTCTCTGAAAATCAAGCAGCTTGTCAGGAATGTGAGTTAATTGTTTTACTGGTTGTTGTTAGAATTCTTTCTTTGTGGTATAAGTACACCGTAAAACCTTCTCCCCACTTTTCCCACTCGCGCTGCAAGCAGCCCTGTGCTTCCCCTCCCTCCTTCCCTCTTCTCATGGTTTTTACTTACAAGATGGGGTCGGAAATGAGTGTTTTCAGTCATGTTCCTAAGAAATCGGTATTGGGAGGTGTTTTAAAACATAGGAAAGCACTTGGAAGTATGAGGAAGGAAGATCTTGTGAAATATTATGATCAATGGTGGCTGCTGTGTCAGTTAGATGAATGGGAATAGTGGCCGGAGGATAGAACCTTGAAGTATAATACTTTGTTGCAATTAATGTTGTTTTTAAGGCGAGAAGAGCAGGACAAAACAAATCTCTACAAGAGATCATTAGATCATTACAGACAGTTTTACAGGTGGAACGGTTTGAACTTCGACAAGCTGAGAGAGAATTAACTGATAACACACAGATCACAGTAAACTTGCTGAAGTCTGCAAGATGCTTTCCTTATTAACCTGTTTCCTTTGTGGGTATCTGTTTAAACATGTTGCAGTTTTAGTAGGTCTTTGTTGTGTGGTACGGTGAGTTCACAGACTGTTAAATAATGAGAATCCATGGACTTAAAATGTGCGTTTTGTGATAATACAGAAGACCATGAGTAATTTAGTTCTTTACTGCGTGAATGTGATGGTAAAATTTTGTGTGTAGTAGTTGATATTTTTCTTTCCAGCATGCTAGCTTTATTCTGGCATTCAGACTTACGCAACTCTGTGATAGACTGTCTCTCATCTTGGTGTTCTAAATCTGGCTCTTTTGTATGCACACCAAGTAAAGGAACATTGATGATAGCAAAAATAGCCAATGAGATGTTACTTCTGTAACTTGTAACAAATAGTGAAGAGACACATGAATTGGTAAAACAGTATAAACTGTAAAAAACTGTAAAACTGTACAAGAATGCACTTGTGGCAATAAATGGCATCTACTCTCGTGAGATGTGCCTCAATTCGTTATCAATAACCTCATATTCCATTGCTATGTTTACCAAAACATGTATCTGGTTCTCCAGGAAAATGCAGCTAATATGAAGGCTTTAGCTGACAGGCAAATTCACTAAAAGAGAAACTCGTTTTTAACAAAACCAGGACATTCCGCCCCTTATAATATGCCATTCATGGTATACTTAAACCTTATCAATATAATCTATCAATACAATCTAATTAATCACTACTACTATATATATATATATATACACACACACACATATGTACATATATACAGAGGAGTAATTCATCATTCTCTTAATCTGTGGACTATTCTTTGAAAAGTTCATTGTATGAGGATATAGCGAAAGATTTGGTGAGGAGGTTAGTTAAATGTAAATACGCTCAAGTGACTTGCACCTGTCTGTAGAAAAAGCACACACATCACACTAATTGTCTTACTGACCTTGTGTGCTTGATGAGTAGAAGCTCTGTGTTAGATAACACAGGCCTGGGAGAAACTCTGGGCACCTTATCACTGTGTCTGAGATTCCTCCTTTGTTGTGAGAAAGAGCGGGAGGCTGTGCCTGCCTGAAGCCTTGAAATACAGGCGAGCTCAACAGGCCCAGCGATCTTCCAGCAGGGCTGAACTGACCAGCGCCTGCGTCCCCGTTTGTGTCACCTCTGCCTGGGAGCTTAGGTGTGGCTTCGGAGATCCCCCAGTAGAGAGGTAACTAAAATAAAACTTGCTCTTTGCAAATGCATCCGTGGCCTCTGGCTCTTCTTGCGACGTGCCTGCGTATGTGCACACATTTGGCGTAGTCGGCAGTCGCTAGAACCAGCCATGCTGTGGTTTGCAAAAAAAACGGGGACAGGGGAGGCCTCGAGGGTGACTCCCCAAATTCCGGGATGGCCCAGTACGGAGCGCTGGGCTCCCGTGGCTGCTCTCCTGTCTGAATTCGCTCCACCGGAGTCATGGCCTCGGTTTGATGATGGGGCGGTGATTACCCCCCAGGTAATTCAAGCAGCTATGCTTAAGCTTCCATGGAGAGCAGCATCAACTTCTTCTCGCAAATTAGCGGGAAGATTGGGATGGTTATTTGTTACCGGTCTTAATGCTCTTGATCGTGATGTTGTTGCGTTGAAGAGTAAAATAAGAGAACTGGAAAAGGAGGTTGAGATTTTACAGGATGCAAAGGCGATCGCACAAGAAGTAATTACTGTTCAAGCAGAGCGGTGCTATGAGCTGCAAGATAATGTAGACCGGTTGCTAGCATGTATTGCTAAGGAACAAAAGGAAAAACATGCCAAAAGTGAGTTTTTGTGTTCTCAGGTTTGTACTCTTACCACAAAACACTCTTGGAATCCCAAGGAATGGGATGGAAATATTTGGAGTGAATCCTCAGACTCCAATATTGAGTCTGAATTTGACCCTGACTTAAATGGCAGGGAAGTGGTGGGAGCACAACCCCCCCTACAAATGGTGCTGCAGCAGGAACTAGCAGATGAGGGGGGGCAGATAGCACATACTCACTCTCCGAAGGAGTTAACGGCATTTTCAGAGATCTCTCAGCAAACGAGTGGGGAAGGAATTCCGGCACAGATTTTGCCAGCTTGGGATAGTGGAGCTGTGTCTATCCATTTATTAGCAGATGAAAAAGTTTTCTTAAGCCCTATAGCCTATGATGATCAGATACAACAACAATATGCTCAGCTGCAAACTGTCAGAGGTCCGGACAGGCAAGATATTATTGCACCTGTGCTGTATCAATGTTTGTGTGCAGCAGTTTTAACGGCATATGCTGAACCTCTTGAATCTGTGTTGTCCCGTGGAAATTGGTGCACATTGGAGGAAAGTATTGATTTAGTGCAGCAGATGGGGGTGGTGTATGCATTGATTATGGGATCCGATTCGGACAGGGTAGCAGTGACAAGTGCTATAGGTAATGCAGGCACTCCAACAAATGCCTTGAGCGGAATTGGGGCTGTAATTTCAGGACCCTCTGTTTGGGTGGTGGATAATGGAAATCTGGCAAAACTGAGAAGAGTTACAGCACAGGTGATGAGAACACTAATGTGGAATGATTTAGTACAAGCTGGTATCCCACAATCAGAAATAAGCGGGATCATGCCATCACAAATTTTTTGCTGCTTGCAAAAGTTAATGCTTATGCAGAAAAGCCAACCAGCCCCAGCCCCCCCGCCCACACTGCACCCACCCTCCACCCCAACTGCCACCTCAGGGCGAGACCAGTTTGCCTTTACCTGGCAACAAAAGCAATATACTTGCCGAGTATTGTCTCAGAGATACAAACACAGTCCCTCCGTCTGCCACCAAATCATAGTAGCTGATATAGCACTATGGTCGGGTACTGTTACTGATTGCCATGATATTGATAATCTGTTGATCATGGCAGTGTCACAACAAGAAACTGAAGCAGCTGCTGAATTTTTGAAGGTGCATTTGCAGGACCAAGGCTGGGCAATTACTCTGATGAAAATACAGGGCCCTTGTGCTACTGTACTATTTTTAGAAATAGTTTGACATAGGCAGCTTAGAGAAACACCAGTTAAAGTACAGCACACAGTCCAGCAGTTTTCTGTACCAGCTGCAATAAAACAATTACATGCCTTTTTAGGATTTTTAGGGCCTTGGAGAATTTCCATCCCTACATCTTCTGTGGAGGAGGGTTCCCCTTGTAAAGAGTTAATAGCAGAGCACAATAAAGTTGATTCATTTGAGTCTCAAAACAGTAAGAAAGCAGATAATATGATCTCTGCTGAGCTGCATGCTCAAGCTCTAAATGTGCATATAGCTTGTGGACATGGATCAGCTTATGCTGCACACACATGGGACATTGGTCACAATCAAACCCCTTTGCTGTTATATACTTGTAAAACATGCTCACATCATTGTGCTGCTTGTACACAGCTACATTTAAGAGCACAGGGAAAGGTAAAACGGGGTCAGTGGGCCTCAAATACCTGTCAGGTTGATTATATTGGCCCCGTATCCCCATCTAGGGGGTGGCAATATGTATACACTGCTGTGGATATAGTGTCACCACTAACTACAGGGGAAATGAAATTATTCACACCAACGGATTGTGAAGTGGGACTGCAGCCTATTGATCGAGATGTAAAAATTTATATGACTCCAGAGAATGCTGTATGGTTTTGTACCCTGACTTCTCCTCTTATGTTACATCCTTTACTAATATCAGATTCTCGAGTTCTTGTATTTCAGGTATCTTCAGTGAACACCTGTGTTTTATCTAGAGGAGACAGCACTGGAACAATGTTATTGGTGTCACAGACTCAACATCCAACTGAATTCCAATCTGAAAAAGTGCAGGCCACGACTTTCCAGTGTGTGTAAGCAATTAGCCCACAACAGGTTGTTAAACCCAGTGATACCAGCTGAAGGAGCTGGAGCAGCAGCGTATGTATTACTGGAAGGTGACAACCCCCATAGCTGTGTTACAGAATTGTGCTATGCTAAGCGATTTTAACACTAATGTTTCTTATTGTTGTTTCTCTGAGTAGGTAGTAGCTGCAAATGCTGCTTTGATTTTGAAGTCCTGTGTTCCTTCAACACAGATGATGAACTAGCCAGCATGGAAGACAACATCTTGCATCTTTGGAACTAATGCCTGGCTGAATGACTCGTTTAATTCCCTGACAAGATGAATGGGACACCTGATTATTGTAGAAACATGCTTTTTCCTTTTTCTATATGTGTTTATTGTGTGCCCCTGTAAATTGCTCTGTGCTACACCTCACAAGCCCAAAAGAACAATTCTGGCTTTGTTGACCCCAGGAGAAGCAAGTCACGTGAGCGAGGGAGTGGAATGTATGAGGATATAGCGGAAGATTTGGCGAGGAGGTTAGTTAAATGTAAATACGCTCAAGTGACTTGCACCTGTCTGTAGAAAAAGCACACACATCACACTAATTGTCTTACTGACCTTGTGTGCTTGATGAGTAGAAGCTCTGTGTTAGATAACACAGGCCTGGGAGAAACTCTGGGCACCTTATCACTGTGTCTGAGATTCCTCCTTTGTTGTGAGAAAGAGCGGGAGGCTGCGCCTGCCTGAAGCCTTGAAATACAGGCGAGCTCAACAGGCCCAGCGATCTTCCAGCAGGGCTGAACTGACCAGCGCCTGCGTCCCCGTTTGTGTCACCTCTGCCTGGGAGCTTCGGTGTGGCTTCGGAGATCCCCCAGTAGAGAGGTAACTAAAATAAAACTTGCTCTTTGCAAATGCATCCGTGGCCTCTGGCTCTTCTTGCGATGTGCCTGCGTATGTGCACACATTCATTAAGTTCGTTTTGTCACAGCAGTCTCCCAGGGCAGGAAAAATGGTACATCCAGTGCATCTCATGACCACTGTTTGTGGGTTAAAGACACCAACTTCGAAGAAGTTGTCAGGCGCCACTCGAAGAAGCTAGCTCTGCTTTCATCATCACTGTGTTGATCTGAAAGACACTTATTAAACACTGTTAGTGCGGCAATTCACATCATACAGTTCAGTATTGCATATTTTCACCTAAAATCAAATCCCCTTGAGGTACACACCGAACTTCTCCATCCTTAAGCATCATCCACCAGGTGCTGCCAGGTCCCTGGGCAAAAACAATCCCACGAATGGGCTTGCCTTTGCCTGAGGCAGGAGTAACCCAGACTGCCTTTCCTAACATATTTTTCATGTGTACTACGGGGACTTTATCTCCTTCTACAGTACGAAGAATTCCTGTTTGGGCAGGCCCGGCTCGATTGGTTGATCCCCTGGTGTTGACCAACCAAGTGGCTTTTGCTAAATGTGAATCCCAGTTTTTAAAGGTTCCACCACCAAGTGCCTTTAGTGTAGTTTTTAATAAACCATTGTACCTTTCAATTTTCCCAGAGGCTGGTGCATGATATGGAATACGATATACCCACTCAATACCATGTTCTTTGGCCCAATTGTCTATAAGACTGTTTTTGAAATGAGTACCATTGTCTGATTCAATTCTTTCTGGCGTACCGTGCCGCCAAAGGACTTGCTTTTCAAGGCCCAAGATAGTATTTCGGGCTGTGGCATGAGGTACGGCATATGTTTCCAACCATCCGGTGGTTGCTTCCACCATTGTAAGTACATAATGCTTACCTTGACGTGTTTGTGGAAGTGTAATATAATCAATCTGCCAAGCTTCTCCATACTTATACTTTAACCATCGCCTCCCATACCATACAGGTTTTAACCGTTTCGCTTGTTTGATTTTGGCGCAAGTTTCACATTCATGAATAACCTGTGAAATAGTATCCATAGTTAAATCCACCCCTCGATCACGAGCCCATTTGTATGTTTCCTCTCTACCTTGATGCCCTGAAGCATCATGGGCCCACCGAGCTAGGAAAAGTTCACCTTTATGTTGCCAGTCCAAGTCCACCTCAGCTACTTGAATCTTAGCAGCTTGATCTGCTTGTTGGTTGTTTAGATGTTCCTCGGTGGCTCGACTTTTAGGCACATGAGCATCTACATGACGAACTTTCACAGGCAGGCTCTCTAGCCGAGCAGCAATGTCTTGCCACAGTGTGGCAGCCCAAATGGGTTTACCTCTGCGCTGCCAGTTGCTTTTCTTCCATTGCTGTAGCCACCCCCACAAGGCATTTGCTACCATCCATGAGTCAGTATAGAGATAAAGTATTGGCCACTTGTCTCGTCCAGCAATGTCCAAAGCCAACTGGATGGCTTTCACTTCTGCAAACTGACTAGATTCACCTTGTCCTTCAGTGGCTTCTGTAACTTGTCGTGTGGGACTCCACACAGCAGCTTTCCACCTTCAATGTTTTCCTACAAGACGACAGGATCCATCTGTGAACAGTGCGTACTGCTTATCAGTCTCTGAAAGCGTATTATATGGTGGTGCTTCTTCAGGACGTTTTACTTCCTCCTCATCTGGAGACATCCCAAAGTCTTTGCTTTCTGACCAGTCTGTAATCACTTCTAAGATCCCTGGACGGTTGGGACTTCCAATTCGAGCTCGTTGCGTGATCAATGCAATCCATTTACTCCACGTAACCTCGGTTGCATGATGTGGAGAGGGAACCGTCCCTTTGAACATCGAGCTCAGCACCGGCAGTCAAGGTGCTAGGAGGAGCTGTGTTTCAGTACCGATCACTTCTGAAGCAGCTCGAACTCCTTCATATGCTGCTAGTATCTCTTTTTCAGTTGGAGTATAGTTGGCCTCAGATCCTTTGTATCCTTGACTCCAAAAACCTAAGGGTCAACCTCGAGTTTCTCCTGGTGCTTTCTTTTCTTTCTGGCCAGTCTGTAATCACTTCTAAAATCCCTGGGCGACTGGGACTTCCAATTCGAGCTCATTGTGTGATTAAGGCAATCCATTTGCTCCACGTAACATGGGTTGCCAGAGGCTCCAGGTAAGTCCATTATCTCCGGCTGCGGTGTACAGCATATTTTTAACATCTAGTCCAGTCCGAACTGGTCCAAGGGCCACCGCATGAGTTATCTCACGCTTAATTTGTTCAAAGGCTTGTCGTTGTTCAGGGTCCCACTCAAACTGGTTCTTTTTACGAGTCACTCGATAGAGAGGGCTCACAATCTGGCTGTAGTCAGGAATGTGCATTCTCCAAAAACCTACAACGCCCAAGAAAGTCTGTGTCTCCTTTTTATTAGTAGGTGGAGACATTGCTGCAATTTTGTTGATCACATCCATTGGGATCTGACGGCGGCCATCTTGCCATTTTATTCCTAAAAACTGGATCTCTCGTGCAGGTCCCTTGACCTTGCTTCGTTTTATGGCAAAACCAGCATCCAAAAGAATATGGATTATTCTCTCACCTTTCTCGAAGACTTCTTTCGCTGTGTCGCCCCATACGATGATGTCATCAATATACTGCAAGTGTTCTGGAGCTTTTCCTTGCTCCAGCGTGGTCTGGATCAATCCATGGCAGATGGTAGGACTGTGTTTCCACCCCTGGGGCAAGCGATTCCACGTGTACTGGATGCCCCTCCAGGTCAAAGCAAACTGCGGCCTGCACTCTGTTGCTACAGGAATAGAGAAAAATGCATTAGCAATGTCAGTTGTAGCATACCACTTGGCTGCCTTTGACTCCAGTTCAAATTGCAGTTCTAGCATGTCAGGCACAGCAGCACTCAGTGGTGGTGTAACTTCATTCAGGCCACGATAGTCTACAGTTAGTCTCCACTCATCACTAGACTTTCGCACTGGCCAGATTGGGCTGTTAAAAGGTGAGCGGGTCTTACTGATCACACCCTGGCTTTCCAGTTGACGGATCAGCTTCTGGATAGGAATCAAAGAGTCTCGATTGGTGCGATATTGCCGGCGATGCACCGTCGTGGTAGCAATTGGCACCTGCTGATCGTCAACCATCAGCAGTCCTACAACAGAAGGGTCATCTGAAAGACCAGGCAAATCAGACAGCTGTTCAATTTTCTCAGTGTCCACAGCTGCTATACCAAATGCCCACCTATACCCTTTTGGGTCCTTAAAATACCCTCTCCTGAGGTAGTCTATGCCAAGGATGCACGGAGCATCTGGACCAGTCACAATGGGATGCTTTTGCCAGTTTTTTCCAGTTAGGCTCATTTCAGCCTCTACAACAGTCAGCTCCTGGGATCCCCCAGTCACTCCAACAATATTGATGGATTGCGTTCCTTTATAATTAGAAGGAAGTGTTGTGCACTGAGCACCAGTGTCCACTAAAGCTTTGTACTCCTGAGGGTGTGTTGTACCAGGCCATCGTATTTGTACAGTCCAATAAACTCTGTTATCCCTTTCCCCCACCTGATTGGAGGCAGGGCACCTCTAATTCCTGTTTTGCACAGTCTCTGGGTGTGAATTAGAGGTTCCTTCAAGAGCATCAGAATCTCTTCTGCTCCTTTTGTAAACTGGAGCAACCACCTTCCTAGGAGTTTTTCCTTTTATCTCATGTACTCGTTCTTCAAGTTCTGAGGTAGGTCTTCCATGCCATCTATTCATGTTTTCTGCCTGCTCACTTAGGAAGAACCACAGTGAACCTCTTTTTGTGGACTGCCTCTGTCCTCTCTCTTGAGATTGGAAACGCCTTCTCCTAATAGCTGAAACATAGGTTTGTACAGGTCGTGAATCAGGTCGTGAATGGTACGTGTCTTTTCTCAGTTCTTTGATTTCTTGCAACAGCTTTTCAAACCAGTCATCAGATTTTTCACACAGTTTCTCCACAGCAGAGACACAAGCCCGTAGAGAACCAGCAAGGCTGTCCTCAAAGCTGCGGAGCTGCTCAATCACTTCAGTAATATTTTGTACACCTCCAGCTGACCAGACCGTTGATGCCGATGGCTTAGCATATACAGGTGGTGCACTTTGTACAAATCTGCGCCACAGAGGTCGTGTACAATTGATTCTATCTGGGTCCGTCCCCTCTTGGCTGTTTGGTCCAAAAGAGATGATCTCTCGCACAGCTAATTCTCTCAGGAACTGGATACCTCTCTCCATAGTGTTCCATTTCCCTAACTTGGATATACAATCTTCCTTGTAAGGAAATCTTACTCTCATAGCTGTCAGGAGTCGGGTCCAGAGGGTAGTGGCGTTAGGGTCTCTTGAAATTGCTCTATCAATGGTGGAATCTTTTGACAGAGATCCCAGCTGCCTGACTTCACCACCTTCCAATTCAATTGTTTCTGCCCCATTGTCCCAGCATCGGAGCAGCCAGCTTACAATATTCTCGCCCTTATGACGACTGAAGTCTTTTCGCAGATCTCTCAGCTCACCTGGAGAAAAGGACCAAGTGGTGGTCACGTCATCTCCTCCCTGCACTGATGATGCCCCTTGGGTTGATGTTGGCCCTGTGGCCCCTGTGCCGTCACCTGCTGCACGAGTAGTCTTTCTAGTGACTTTCTTACAGCCGGCAACTGATGCTGATATGGGCTCACCATCATTTGATTCATTTCCAGAGTCTGAATGACTGTCACTGGCATCGGCATAAACATAGTGATTGTTATGGTTACAGCAGCAACAGTGCCCAGTGTGTGAGGAAGGAGGGGCTGCCTTGTTAGCCTTTGAGGCTGGAGAAGTAACATCATCTGCAGTGACCTTAGCAGTCGGGCTGTGCGGAGGAGCTGGAGCTTCAGCCTGTGAAGCTGCGATTGGGGGGGCAGTGGCTGCTGCTTTCGCCATCTTGCTTTTTCTCGGGCGACTAGGAGTGGTTTTTGCTAAAACTTCCGAAGACGCACCACAAATCTCATGACTAAAAAGAGATGCAAACCTCCTATTTAACCTCATTTCTCTTAACAGTAACACAAACTGACACACATTCAGCAAACCAAATAGCACCATCGTAGTTCTATCTAAGCTCCAAGGATATTCAAAGCTCTCAAAAACGTTTACAAACTGTCCTAGCGAAAGAGTGAAAGTATTGTTAGTCAGCCTTTCTAGAGATTCGCTCGATCAGTTAGCAAACACATAGTCGTATTGCTCTTTTATCTCTACCGGAGGCTTTTCAAGGTAAAGCAGAAACGAGTAGAAATTCATTAGCGACTGCTAGTGCCAGTGCCAAACCACACAGTATCATCATAACCATCATCCAGTTTCTTGTTGTTATACAATGAATACTTCGATTCACAACGAATGCCCAGCACAGGTATGGTATCACCGAGCACAATGTAGAAAATAACTGATACAACTTATGCCACAACATCTTTAAACCAATGTAATTCACTTTGCCTTAATACCACTAGATAATGTCCGAAGCAAACAGACCCGCAAATATTGCAACTCTAGGAATTGGCACCGTGCCAAGAAAAATGGAAAGGTACGTCAGAGCAGTAGGAAAGCAAAAAATCTCCAAATTTACCCCTTTTTAGTGCCAAATTTTAAATCTTTCTCTGCCCCACATTGGGCGCCAATTATCTGTCGAGGTTTTGATTGCGGGGTGACAATAAAACCCTGGCAGATGTATTGTTAACCTCCTCTCCCCCCACTTCCCCCTTCAGCCCCTCCCTCTCCCCCCTTCCCACTAAGGACAGGTGATCGGGAGGGAAAGAAGGACAGAGAGAAGAGAGCTGGAAAAATTGAAAATGCTTTACTAATGCTACTAATAAGAATAGAGAAAATAATACAAAATATACAAAACCAATCTTGAAAGTCGCAGCAACTGCAGAGCCGGCACCCGAAGTCCTGGATTGGACTCTGCAGCCAACCGGAGCTGGATTCAGTCTGTCACTAGGCCTCAGTTCGCAGGGATGACTAGCAAGGTCCTCTCCTAATGTCGGTCATAAGGAAAAGAAGGGACGAGATCCTCGTGATCTCCCACTTTTATATGAAGTGTTCACGTGAATGGGATGTTATACTCAGTTGGTCAGTTTCTTGGTCACCTGTTTCTCGTCGCCTCTCTCGCGAGATGTGCATCAATTTGTTATCAATAACCTCGCATTCCATTGCTGTGTTTACCAAAACACGTATCTGGCTTTTCCAGGCAAATTCACTAAAAGAGAAACTTGTTTTCAACCAAACCAGGACAATTCCTCAAGAGGATTTTTTTTCTGCTTTACTCAGTTCAGATTCCATTTTTTTCATATTTATTTCATATTTCAAAAATACTAAAAGGCCTAAAATTCTTCTACATTTTAACCAGCCTGTAAAACTCATTCTTTTTCCACAAAGTTTTTATATTATAATGAGTTTTACATCTGGTCTTGGCAATGTAACTGAAACTCCTAATCTAAATACATAGGATACCACGACAAAAGGAAGAAGAGAATGTGTGAGTTTAAGGGAAATAATTTTGCCCTAGCATTATGAAGTCTGACAAGACCTGTTAGTAGTTCTTTAACAATCTGCTGATTTACAGCAGCTAGAGGAAAAGAACATGTTTACATAGAAAAAATATGCGTAAGATTTAACTTTGTGATCAAAGAAGTCAAGCTTAAGGCTCTAACCAGAGGTGATTTTGTTAAGTATTGTCGTTACTGAGCAAGGTATAATTTAAAGCTTAAAAAGGCATGTATATCACAGTAAATAACAGTGGACCACATTCTTTGCTAGCATATAATTTTGTTAAGATAAACATAAATTTGCTAGCAAACAGTTGGTTTACTTAACCTGGATTTATCACAGCGTTCTCATAAACTGCTGATGTATGATAAACACTTTCTCTTTCATTATGTAGAATGAAATATACATGCTGTATTGATATCACATTGAAAGCCTGGAAATAGTTCAACACCTTCAAGCTAGCAAGTATGTCAAACAGTAAGATAAAATCATTAATAATCAGGTTCTGGATAGAGATTATACAACCATTCTCATTACGACAGTTTTTCTGGGTAGTATATGCTTTATAGGATAAGAATGCCACTTTCCCAAAGAAAGCAAGCAATGACTAGTAAACTTGAATGTGCAAAAAGAAAAAAAAAAAAAAATATTAGAGGAAGAGGTTCTGGTTATTTTTTTGAGAAAAAAAATCACCATTTTGACTAGATTCTTAAGCGTGAAGCTGTAGAACAACCAAATCAGTAGAATAATAAAATAGGTGAAGCATGGGCCTTTTAGTTCAGAGTCTGTTCATAAGCAATAAGAAAAAAAGGTGTTTTGAGACAGATAGAAAAGAAAAGCAAAGAAAGTGGGGGACATAGTGAGTTGATCCTGGCTGGATACCAGTTGCCCACCAAGCCGCTCTATCACTCCCACTCCTCAACTGGGCAGGGGAGAGAAAATATGATGAAAGGCTCATAGGTTGAGACAAGGACAGGGAGATCGCTCAGCAATTACCATCATGGGCAAAACAGACTTGACTAGGGGAAATTAATTTCTTGCCAATTAATAATGGAGTAGGATGATGAGAAATAACAACAAATCTTAAAACACCTTTCCCCCACCCCTCCCTTCTTCCTGAGCTCAACTTCACTTCCCACTTCTCTTCCTCCTCCCCCTGCTGAGTGGCGCAAGAGCATGGGGAATGGGGGTTGCGGTCAGTTCATCACACCTTGTCCCGGCTGCTCCTTCCTCCTCACTCTCTTCCCCTGCTCCAGCGTGGGGTCCCACCAACAGGAGACAGTCCTCAATGAACTTCTCCAACATGGGTCCTTCCACGGGCTGCAGCTCGTAACGAACTGCTCCAGCATGGATCCTGTCCACAGGGTGCAGTCCTTCAGGAAGAGACTGCTCCAGCATGGATCCCCTGTGGGGCCACAGGTCCTGCCAGAAAACCTGCTCCAGCGTGGGCTCCTCTCCACAGGGTCACAGATTCCTTTAGGGTGCATCTGCCTGCTCTGGTCCTCCATGGGCTGCAAGTGGATATGTGCTCTGTCATGGATGTCCATGGACTGCAGGAGGACCACTTGTGTCACCATGGTTGTCACCATGGGCTGCAGGGGAATCTCTGCTCCCATGCCTGGAGCACCTCCTTCCCCTCTTCCTTCACTGACCTTGATGTCTGCATGGCTATTTCTCTCACATATTCTCATTCCTCTCTTCCAGTTGCTGTTGCTCAGCAGCAGTTTTTAACCTTTTAAAAATATGTTATCACAGAGGCACTACCACCTTGGGCAGATGCAGTTCCATCTTGTATCTGACTGGCACTGGCTCTGTAAGATATGGGAGAAGCTTCTAGAGGCTTCTCACAGAAGTAACAACCCCCCCCAATCTTGCCATCTTAACTTAATATGGGGGCTATTTGCTTATCTGGAAAATGTTGATGTATTTCCTTGCTCAATCCTTACAATTTTGGTCATCTAAAAATCTAAGAAATTATTTGATGATGAATAATTTTTGATGGACAGATGACTAATTTTACCTTTTATATGTCCCACTCACACACACTTAGAGGCTTAACTTGGCTATGTTTTTCATGTCCCAGTAAGACCTCTGTATATACTGTTCTAACTCCTGGCCATAACAGGTATATAGTAATTTATTGTTGAGATACAATGCAATGTACTTGATTTTTTTTATTTGAAGATTTACTTTCAATCAAGTTGTAAACCTGGAATTTTTTTCATATACGTGAACAGTTTTATTTCTGTTTTTACACAATTAAGTACTTTTTACTCATAATTTCAAATTAGGTATAATATTAAATTCTAATTTTTTTTCCTAATTTGAGGATTGTTTGTTATTTAATACGCTTCATGGTAGATCAGTTTTATGCTTATTTTTTAAAGAAAATAAAAACAAGTTCTGGGACACAAAACACTAGTCCTTGCAACAAAACACCAGCCAGCTAAATCATTAGGAATCAGTCTGACTTGACATTGTGATCAATATACTGGATCTCATTTGTGACAGGTGTCATCCTTTGATGGTTTGAATAAGCAGACTATAAGTTTAAATGGACTAGAAAATTATACGTTGTGATTTATAGTTATTGACAGTAATTACTGTTTATTGCCTCACCATGACCCAGAAATTCATTTATGATAGGATTTAAATACAAGAGCTGATGACGCCTGAGAAAATGTATTAGGTGAAGATTAAAAACATGCTTTCTAGTTTGGGATTCATTCTTTCTTTCTTTCTTAGTTTAGTATTTGCTTTTAAACTTTTTTATTTGTAGAAGCTCATCAGTGAATATAACTTGGGGCTTAATTCTCAGTGTGCTAGATACTGAGCTATCTGCTTGTTGGAACGATAAAGGACTCAGCACTCCGATTCAATGTGAATCACGCCAAAGCCATTTATTACAGAAACATGTCTCCTTATATACGCAACTATTCTCTAATCACGAATCCACGCTCCAAGCATGGATTCGCTAAATGAGTATCATGGGCAGTCCACACGCTGGAGCCCCACCGATGATAGGTCCGACGACTCACGCCATGCTGAGGCCCTGTTAATGAAGAAACGCCCCTCTTTCTCACAGCAGATTCTGTTCTCAGCTTCTCAAAGTGGCCTTGAGATTCCTTTGGGCCTGACTAATTCAACAACATATCTCCTTCTAATGAAACCCCTTCACATCTGCTTACTTTATTTTCCCTACAAAAATGTGGTGTAGTCTATCATTTAATTGGCAGACAATCTCTGGAAATCACCACAGCCTAAATTAGTAGATGTAGACCATATTTGTTGCCACCTAAACTGTGCTGCTTTGCTGGTCTTAATGTTGCCCAACAACCTTTCCTTTAGTCTTGACTTTAATATATTTGTAATGGTTGCATCACAATTATTTGTCCTTTCTGGTAGATACAGTGAATGCCAAATTTTTCTTAATTCAGCCATGTCTTCTGAATATTTGATATTAAATTTGCTTATAGCATTGAAAGTGAATCTGGTGTTACAGTCTTTTAAAGCAATAATTCAGTAATTCTACATTAGACTGTAAGATGTTTTCTTATAAGATATTAAACCATAAGAGCAATCATCAGTCTAGTGTACTTCTGTTCTGTCCCTTCTTGTATATTATCTCTCAGTCAGTCTGAAAGAAATTTTTTTCATTATACAACCTTTAACATATTACCTGTTTGGTTTGTTTGTTTGGTTGGTTGGTTGGTGGTGTTGTTTTTTGTTTTGTTGTTTGTTTTTTTTTTTAACTTTTCTGTCATGGAAAGTACATGAACTATTTGGTTTCTTCAAGAATATGGGCTTTTTTTGCACACATAACTTTAAATTTTGGAAGCAGGTGATATGATTATAAAAGCAAATGTGTATTTGCATTGTAGTGGTTTTTTTTCTAAACATCGATAGATCATGTATATAATGTTTTTCTTATATTTCGTAATGAAATTTAGTGAAAATATCTGTTTTTACATGTATATGTGTATATATATGTGTGTAAACATATATAACTCATGTATATACATATGTAGTATTACCCCTTCTATAGAATGTCCTGAGTTGGAAGGGACCCACAAGGATCATCGAGTCCAGCTCCTGTCCCTGCATATGACAACTCCACAGTTCACACCATGTGTCTGAGGGCGTTGTCCAGTCTCTTCCTGAATGCTGTCAGGCTTGGGGCCGTGACTGCCTCCCTGAGGAGCCTGTTCCAGTGCTCCATCACCCTCTGGGTGAAGAACCTTTTCCTAATGTCTAGCCTAAACCTCCCCTGGCACATCTTCCTGCCATTCCCGCGGGTTCTGTGTAAAATTCCTGGCCACATCTTAAAACTTCATTCTTTTAATGCAAAGGAACAAATTAGGTAATGTCTGTATAACTATGTAATCCAAAAAATATTGTCACGTAGGACAAATATAAATAAGGAATATAGAGACAAGCAGGTAGCTAAAAATTAATTACTACTGAAAGACAATTGAGATTAGTGGAAATTACTTTTATGTCTTAATGTTGTTGCTGTAATGAAGGATAATTATGATATAGAAATTGCAATTGGAGGTGCGGTGATTGAAAACCTGTATGACAGATGTGGAGATGCTGGCAATTTGGATTGTTTCATTTTGGTATTAGACTTCTGGTAATCACCTGAACGCAATTGACAAAGCATCGTAAAGTATGACAAAAAGAAAAATCTGTCCCCATCACTTTAAAAAATACATTCTGTAATGCTGAAAGCTACATAGTTTTTTAGGAAATGGAAAATTTTCTGTCTGATTTAAGTGCCTGTATTACTGCTCCCTTTTTAACTTGCGCTTAACTCTCGTTTCAGATACTGGAGGCTGAAAGAATCCATAGAGTTGTTGAAACAAGAAGTGTGAAGCCTTTCTTCTCCCCAGGCTGCTGACTGTGTGACATGGTGTAAGTAATTTAACCGTTTTATCTCTTTTTTTTTTTCTCTGTAGATTATGAAAATTTACTGTTTTCTGTACTTTTATGAATGCTTTGCTTTGATTAATTTGATAAAAAAAAGTTTTTTATTAAATTCCCTACCAATCATGATGAAAATGTTCATTTTATTTTAAAATTGAAGTTAATTTAGTACAGAAAAGTTGTTTTGAAAAAATATAAAATGAAACCTTACTTCACTACTTTTCCAGCTAAAACTATTAATTAGATTTGTAATACATTCACAAACAATTTCAGCTGGCCTAAGGCTGACATATATGAGACTGCTTATTGTTGCTTACTCTTCTTACACTGTTACTTAATGTTTTTTCAGTGTTTTAAACATTTAATATATATACCTGTTTAACAGGTAAATGTTGTTATTGGCTGTAATTTTATAACTTTGTTATGTGCTTGACCATGTTTTAAATCATTTAATTCTTTTGGAGCTGTTGAATGATGAGTTCAGTGTTTAAGTCCCAATTATCTGGAAGGCGTTCTATTCACTAGTGATCTCACAGAAAAGAAACCAACAAGTTTTGAGATATAAGATATAGGGAATATAGGGAAATATCAAATAGAGAGTTCATGGGAGAGAAGAAATATTTAATTCTCTGTGTGAATCAGAAAAGACGGATAAGTTTCAGTTCAGTGTCCATGTTAACACAGTATTAGCAGAAAATCTGCTTTACTAATAGAATATCAGCATCTTTCAACAGACCAAATAAGTTATTTTTCAGAGATCTGTGTTACAATCTGATGAACATATATTTGTATTAACTTAAGAAAATAGATAATAAAATCTTCAGAGGAATTTCTTGGCAAGCCAGGATGATAGAACTCACTCTGCAGTAGACAGGACATAATTACATAGTTTAAAGACAAGACAAAAAAAAACTCCAACCAACCAAAGAACCCCAAACAAACAAAAAAAGCAACCCACCAGTGTGGGAACGGCAGGATGTGCGAGTCCAGCCAGTTGGATGATAAAGGAAGATCAATACTAACATGACTATCCAGACGGTCAAAGAAGAAATAATACTAACATGATTAAATCACAGCAATTAGTCAAACGTAAAGGGCTTTGGACAGGTTATACAGAAGTATTTTTTTTATGAGTGTAAGGAGTGATAGCCCAGACCAGCGAGAATGATATCTCAGGTCAGAAAACTGCCCCTGTATGTATGATGTGTGAATGTTGGGCCTGGGCATGTGAATGAGTGGGTCGGAACACCGCCCACAAGATATGCATGGGAACGTGAATGAAAACAGTCACAACATGAGCGTGGTGTGTTTGGAATAACAATTATTGAAAAAACCATGCTGTCTAACCTCTCGGTCCAGGCCCATATCTGTAAACCTATAACTTGAGAACTGTTAAAGAGCTCAGCTCAGCTCAGCTCTGCTCTGCCTGGCTCTGCTCTCGCTGCTAACAAGAACTTTGTGTCTGTGTCTTTGTCTGCGTCCCCGTGTGCGTTGTTCTTCATCGACGCACTGGCTAGGACCAATGACTGCGTTGTCGTTCAGATGTTTTTCAGTAACTCCCAGAACAATCTTTTCCATGATTTTGCTAGGCACAGAAGTGAGGCTGAGAGGCCTGTAGTTGCCAGGGTCATCCCTGTTGCCTTTCTTGTAGATTGGTACAATGTTTGCCAGCTTCCAGTCATCCAAGACCTCTCCAGATTCCCAGGACTGTTGAAAAATCACAGAGAGAGTTCTCGCTATGACATCAGCCGGCTCTTTAAGCACCCTTGGATGAACCCCATCAGACCCCCTCCACTTGTAGGGATCTAGCTGGAATAGCAAATCCCGTACAAGTTCTGGATTGTTTGGGAGTTCATCGTTCTCACAGCCATGGTTTTCTGACACAGGGTTATGGGGGCCCCGAAGTCCATCATCGGTGTTGAAGACTGAGGCGAAGAAAGCATTAAACTTTTCAGCTTTGTCTATGTCCCTGTTAATAAGGTGACCATGCTCATCAAGTAATGGGCCAATGTTATTTCTAGTTTGCCTTTTGCCATTAATATATTTTTAAAAGCCCTTTTTATTGTCCTTCACAATACTGGCCAGCTTCAGTTCTAATTGAGCTTTGGCTGCACAAATTTCCTCCCTACAGTGGTGAGCAGCATCTCTATAGTCCTCCCATGACGCCTGACCTTGCTTCCACTGACCATGTAATTTCTTTTTTCGCTGTATTTCAAGAAGAAGATGCCTGCTCAACCAAGCTGGCTTTTTGCCTCGCCTGCTAGATTTTCAGCATTTTGGAATTGCCTGGTCCTGTGCTCTTAGTAGGTGGTACTTAAAAAAATGACCAACACTGATGGACCCCAACATCTGCAAAAGCTTCTTCCCAGGGAATCTTACTAAGTACTTCTCTGAGCAGCCTGAAGTCTGCTCTCCTCATATCTAGTGTTAAGGTCTTGCTGGAAGTTTTCCTCCCATTAGCAAAGATTTTAAACCTGACTGCTTTGTGGTCGCTGTGGCCAAGGGAGCCACCGGTCGCCACTTCTCCCACGAGATCCTCTCTGTTAGTGAGAATCAAATCTAGAAAGGCAGCTTTACTGGTCGGTTCTCTTAGTACCTGTACCAAGAAGTTATCGTCCAGATGCTTCAGGAACCTTCTGGACCTGTTGGTGGCAGCTGTGTGATACTCCCAGTTGACATGTGGCATCCCCATAAGGACAAGGGCAGATGATTTGGAGGTTTCACTTAGTTCCTTAAAGAATAACTCATCAGTGTCGTCATCCTGGCTGGGTGGCCTATAGTAGACACCCATGACAACATCCACTTTATTTGTCTGACCCTTAATCCTTACCCAGATGCTCTCAACTTTGCTATCGCCAGCTCCATGCACTCCAACCCCTCCACTACATATAGTGCCACTCCCCCACCTCACCTACCCTGCCTATCCTACAGATTCTATAAATCTGTACCCTAGAGTTGTGAGAAAATGTTGATCATTACTAGCTTACTGAATGGCTTTTGCTTAGTGCATAAGAAAGAAATACATTTCAAAAAATGTAAATGGGACCGACATGATGCAACTTGCAATTACTTTTCTTTGCCCCGGGAGAAAACTTTTCCTTTATCTTCACTTTAACTGTAGCCATTGTCAAAGGAGGAAAAAGCAATAATATTGGAGAGGGAAAACTCATTTCGTTTGATGATTTTTCAACTTTGTTTTTTAATAATATATATTGATATTAGGAAAGAAATATGTCCTCTACTGTCTTTGAAGTATTTTAACTTAAGTTAGTAAGCTGATTTGGTAAACGACTTGGTACTGTGTAATTTAGCTGTGTATTGGAAACAGTAACCTGCTCTAAGAGATGATGTGAACTTTGTAATAGCTGATGCTGTTGTGGTTTTCTGGTTTGTTTTTTGTTTGGTTGGTTGTTTTTTGGGGGTTTTGTTTTGTTTTGTTTTCTGAAGACAGGTACATGATTTTAAAATTAAGGGAAACCTTGCTGCACACACAGCCATAAAAAATTAGCCTTTTGTAAATTCATAAGGAATAGCATACCTGTAAGACTACTGGGTTACCCTCCTATAAGCCTGAAAGGCAGAATTAGTACTTTTTATACACTAAGCAAAGTGTGTATTTCCCGCTCTTGTGCCCACCCTCCCCCAATCATTGGATGTAATATTCCTGTTAGACATAGAAAGCCATGCAGTGCTCAGTGTGAAGATAAATAATTGGATACAGAAATACAAGTCAATACAAGGAATTCATATTGACTTCCCTCACTCCTTATCCATGTGAACAAAGTAGATGGTGATGTTGATACTCTATGGTCAGGTCTAAATGGCTTTGAGTGTTGTTTTGTTTATAGAGCACTTGGTGGCCTGTGATGTGAATTAAAGTACAAATTTTGGTCAGGATTAAGACTGGCTTTTTTATGACTGATATAGAGAGAGCATCAGTAGCCAGGTCGGGGTGTGTGAATAAAGAGGAGTTTTGTTGCTGCATTTCAAACTGTTCACCATATGTGATGAGTCAGAATTTGTTCTTGGAATCAGCTGAGATACAGTGAGCTGAAGTTATCTTTGCAATTGTGGAGTCAAAGACAAAGTTGAAAATAGGAAAGCATCATGATCAATTCTCTCTGGGGTGCCATGTCGCCATAGGACATGCTTTTCAAGGCCCAGGATGGTGTTCCGGGCAGTGGCATAGGGCACAGCATATGTTTCCAGCCATCCAGTGGTTGCCTCCACCATCGTAAGCACATAGCGCTTGCCGTGTCAGGTTTGTGGGAGTGTAATATAGTCAATCTGCCGGGCCTCCTGTCCTGGTTTTGTTAAAAACAAGACCGGTTCTCTTTTAGTGATTTTTCTTTCAGCTAAGTTCTTCTAGGTGGCTGTACTTTTCTGAGTTTTAGCCTGCATATTTTTCCTAGGATGCTCTACTCGGTGCTGATAAGAAGACCAACGGAATGCTGAAGAAGCTCGTGTTTAGATTTATTACTATGGTAGCCAAGAAAGACTGATAAGTTTTCCCACGTTCCATTGTGAGAGGGGCGTGTTTGAGGAGGGGTGGATGGAACAGGTGACTAGAACTGACCGACTGAGGATCAACTGAAGTATTCCATCCCATAATCGTCATACCCCCTATATAAGAGGGTGATCACGAGGGTCACGCTCTCTTCGACCATGGCCGGCATCTAGAGAGGACCCTGTCTGTCTGCCCGTGATCTACAGGCCTCAGGCCCTGCATCCCTGCAACCAGGTTCCGGTTCGCTGTGAAGTCCCGCCCATGACTTCCGGGGGCCTGAGCTGCACCTGTTGGAGCCACGCCAGCTCTGCACACCCAGCTCCGCCGCTGCTGGAGTGACGCCAACTCCACATCGAGCACTTGAGATTGGTTTTGTATATTTTGTATATATATTCTTTATTTATTAGTAGCATAAGTAAAACCCCTTAAAACTCTCCAGCTTGAAGACTAAGTCTCCCCTCCTTTCCCCTTATCTTTCTTATCATCTTTCCGATCTAAGGAAAGGGGTGGCGGGAGATAAAGGGGATAAAAGGGAGCATCTGCCACGGTTTATTGCCGCCTTGCCTTAAACCTTGACACCTCCCCATATTTATACTTCAGCCATCACCCCCCATACCACACAGGCTTTAAGCGCTTGGCTTGCTAGAATGTAGCGCATGTTTCACAATCGTGAATCACAGAATCACAGAATGTTAGGGATTGGAAGGGACCTCGAAAGATCATCTAGTCCAATCCCCCTGCCGGAGCAGGAACACCTAGATGAGGTTACACAGGAAGGCGTCCAGGCAGATCTTGAATGCCTCCAGAGAAGGAGACTCCACAACCTCCCTGGGCAGCCTGTTCCAGTGTTCTGTCACCCTCACTGAGAAGAAGTTTCTTCTCAAATTTAAGTGGAACCTCCTGTGTTCCAGTTTGAACCCATTACCCCTTGTCCTATCATTGGTTGTCACCGAGAAGAGCCTTGCTCCATCCTCGTGACACTCACCCTTTATATATCTGTAAACATTAATGAGGTCACCCCTCAGTCTCCTCTTCTCCAAACTAAAGAGACCCAGCTCCCTCAGCCTTTCCTCATAAGTGAGATGCTCCACTCCCTTAATCATCTTCGTTGCCCTGCGCTGGACTCTCTCCAGTAGTTCCCTGTCCTTCTTGAACTGAGGGGCCCAGAACTGGACACAATATTCCAGATGGGGTCTCACCAGGGCAGAGTAGAGGGGAAAGAGAACCTCTCTCGATCTACTGACCACCCCCCTTGTAATACACCCCAGGATGCCATTGGCCTTCCTGGCCACAAGGGCACAGTGCTGACTCATGGTCATCCTGCTGTCCACCAGGACCCCCAGGTCCCTTTTCCCTACACTGCTCTCTAACAGGTTGTTCCCCAACTTATACTGGAACCTGGGGTTGTTCCTACACAGATGCAAGACTCTACACTTTCCCTTGTTATATTTCATTACATTTTTCCCTGCCCAACTCCCCAGCCTGTCCAGGTCTTGCTGGATGGCAGCACAGCCTTCCGTCGTGTCAGCCACTCCTCCCAGCTTCGTGTCATCAGCAAACTTGCCGATAGTACACTCTATTCCCCCATCCAAATCACTGATGAATATATGGAATAATACCGGCCCCAGTACTGACCCTTGAGGCACTCCACAAGATACAGGCCTCCAACTAGACTCCACCCCATTGACCACGACTCTCTGGCTTCTTCCCTTCAGCCAGTTCACAGTCCACCTCACTACCCGATCATCCAGACTGCACTCCCTCAGTTTAGCTGTGAGGATGCTGTGGGAGACTGTGTCAAATGCCTTACTCAAGTCAAGGTACACCACATCCACCGCTCTGCCATCATCCATCCATCTTGTTATGTCCTCATAAAAGTCAATGAGGTTGGTCAAGCACGACTTCCCCTTGGTGAAGCCATGTTGACTGCCCCTAATGACCCTCTTATCCCAGATATGCCTTGAGATGGCACCAAGGATAAGTCGTCCCATCAGTTTCCCAGGGACGGAGGTGAGGCTGACTGGTCTGTAGTCACCCGGGTCCTCCTTCTTGCCCTTTTTGAAGACTGGAGTAACATTTGCTTTCCTCCAGTCCTCAGGCACCTCTCCCGTTTCCCAAGACTTGGCAAAGATGATGGAGAGCGGTCCAGCAATGACCTGAACCAGCTCCCTCAGCACCTGCGGTTGCATCCCATCTGGACCCTTGGATTTATGGATGTCCAGATTGCCTAACTGCTCCCTAACCCAGTCCTCATCAACCGAGGCAAACTCCTCCATTGTCCTGCCTTCCTCTGGGGCCCCAGCGGCACGGGGCTCCTCAGGACAGCCTCCGGCAGAGTAGACAGAGACAATGAAGGCATTCAGTAACTCTGCCTTCTCTGTATCTTCTGCCACCAGGGCACCCACCTCGTTCATCAGTGGACCTACATTGCCTCTGCTGTTAGTTTTATCTGCCACGTATTTGAAAAAGCTCTTCCTGTTGTCCTTGACCCCTCTGGCCAGGTTTAATTCTAAGGAGGCCTTAGCTTTCCTAGTTACCTCCCTACACCCTCTGACAACAGCCTTATATTCTTCCCAAGTGGCCAGCCCCTCCTTCCATGATCTATAAACTCCCCACGTCCACTTGATCTTATCCAGCAGTTCCCTGTTTAACCACACAGGTCTCCTGGTTCCCTTCCTTGGCTTCCTATGTGTCGGGATGCTCTGATCTTGAACCTAGTAGAAGCAGTCCCTGAATACTAACCAAATATCTTGGGCCACTTTACCTTCAAGCAGCCTTGCCCATGGGATTTCCCTTAGCAATTGCCTGAAAAGGCCAAAGTTTGCCTTGCTGAAATCCAGGGTTGCAATTCTCCTTGCTATCCTACTCCTACCACATGAGATCCTGAACTCCACCATCTCATGGTCGCTGCGACCAAGGCAGCCCTCAACCTTTACCACTTCAACCAGACCCTCCTTGTTAGTGAGGATGAGGTCCAGCAATGCACCTCTTCTAGTTGGTTCCTCCACCCTTTGCATCAGGAAGTTATCATCAAGGCACTGGAGGAACCTGTGCAATAGTGTCCATGGTCAAGTCCACCCCTCGATCACGTGCCCACCTATATGTTGCATCTCTTCCCCGATGACCTGAGGCATCATGGGTCCACCGAGCTAGGAAAGGTTCACCTTTGTGTTGCCAGTCCAAGTCTACCTGAGACACCTTAATCTTGGCAGCTCGATCCGCCTGATGGTTGTTTTGATGTTCCTCGGTGGACCGACTTTTAGACACATGGGCGTCTATGTGGCGCACTTTTACAGGCAGGTTGTCTAATCGGGCGGCAATATCTCACCACAATTCAGCAGCTCTGATGGGTTTGCCTCCTCACTGCCAGTTGTTCCTCTTCCTTGGCAACAGCCAAGATATCAGTGAGTTCTTACGTTCTTTTGTACCAAATCCCAAACGCTGGAAAGCTACTGGAAGAAAGCATTGACGCTATCCCAAACTAAATCTAAACCAAATGACTGTGCTATCTACTAAGAAGAAAAGATTCTAACTGCATGAAAAATTACCTCGATTCAGCTAAACCAGCACAAGTATACACAAAACAGGGGCCAGGCAGGGTTTGAGGAAGGCTGGCTAAAAATTTTATTAATCTCTATTACAGTCATAGAAGCTTTTGCACATTAAATAGTTTGCCTTCATATAAGGAATGCCACATTTTCTGTAGTGAAGTGCTAAGAATACTGTTCTTATAGTTCGTTCATGTATTTATCAGTTAAAGATTTGTATGTGTCAGCATCAAAATCTTTATAGCAAATTAGTGAAATTAAGCTGCACCTGCAAGATACTAAATTAAACTTATTGTAGTAGTATAGTATTGTTAGAGAGATGTTAATCAATAAAGGAAGATATGGTATAACATAAATACCCAATAAGCATAGCTTACACATAGATGTTTTAGGGAAACAAAAGCATCATGTTAAAGGGCTTAGTGAGGGAAGAAGCTGTATACCTAAAAAGAAAGTTCTAATATATTTTATCATATTGCTTCTCCTTAGCCAAAAAATGCATGAGCATGAAAAATTAACACTTAGAAAGAGTGGAATACTTATGTGAAATTAAATGTGAAGACAGTTCAAGTTTTATATTGCTGTTTTTTTATATTGCTGGCCTCCCCTGAAAATTTGCCTCTGGAGCTCCAAGACACAGACTCCAGAGCAAACGGTTATCAGGGAGGGAAGATGCCTGAAAGCTTACTTCATGAACGGGTACAGGCTCCTGGAGAGAAGGTAAGCAGCATTTGGCTTGGTATATCTCCCCCATGCAGTAAATAATAGAGTAAACCCGCCACCAAACTCTTTTAAGTCACACTTCTCTTTAAGAAATCTAAACATTGTTCTGCAGTAAGCAGAACCCTAAATTACTCCCCCGCGACAGAGACCTACTCTCAGGCAGTAGAAAGATGCCCAGGCTATGTCTGTATTGCTAAATAAAAAACTATCAAAGACTATCCTGCCCTGAAGTTATGCCCAGAATGGCTGGTATCCAGGCTGTGTAGGATTAACCTCTCAAGAATATAATGGCTGCATCCATACTACATCGCACTTGAACCTGAGACTGCTCCAGGTTTCACATGGTGCCTTTGGCCAGTTTGGGTCAGCTGTCCTGGCTATGTCCCCTCCCAGCTTCTTGTGCACCTCCTTGCTGGCAGAGCGTGGGAAGCTGAAAAGTCCTTGACTTAGAATAAACACTGCTTCGCAACAACTAAAACATCAGTGTGTTATCAACATTATTTTCATACTAAAGCCAAAACACAGCCCTATACCAGTTACTAGGAAGAAAATTAACTCTATCCCAGTCGAAACTAGGACACTGCGACAGTATGGTCATGGGTGGCAAGGCATGTGAGAAAATATGGGCAGGTGTCTAGAGAACTTCTTACCTCCAATGGTCTGGAACTTCACTCCTGAACAACTGCAGGATCCTGATGAAGTAATAGAATGTTTGGGAAAAAAAAAAAAAAAACAAAACAAACGCACGCCATGGCTATTATAAAGAGGCACAACTTAGTGCACTGTGCTGGGCCCTGGCCGGCATCTACCAAACACTGCTCAATATTATGCAGCACCGTCAAGGAGGAGAGAGGGTCTCTGGATCTGAAAACATGCCAACAGACACTATGGCTAAACCAAACACTATATCAGTCATCCCTATAACTAAAATGAAACTATGGAAGCAGAAGTCAACTTGTTTAGTAAGGGATGAAGAAGCTTCTCCTAAGAGGGAGCAGGAGAGAGAATCGGAAGAGACAGCCTGTTCAGCAGCAAAGCAGTCACAAGAACAAGAGGAGGAATGAACTGAAATCACAAATGAGACAGAAACCACCCGATCCCTATCCTTAAGTGAGCTGCAAGATATGCAAAAAGATTTTAGCCCTCAACCAGGCAAGCAAATTCTCAGATGGTTACTCCGATGCTGGGATATTGGGGCCAGTAGTCAGGAATTAGAGAGTAAGGAAGCCCAGCAGCTGGGATCCCTTGCTAAGGATGAGGCCATTGACAAAGGGATTGGAAAAAGGACAGGAGTCTTTGGCGGTGACTCCTGTCAAGTGTGAAGGTCAGGTATCCTTTCAAGGAAGAACTTGCAAATTCCCAAAGAAAATGGACCATCACTGAGGGAGGTATGCAGTACCTGAGGGAATTAGCCGCACTGGAGGTGATCTAGAACAGCCTGGATGACGACCAGGTATCCAAAGACCTGGATGAAATCCGGTGCACACAGTCCACGTGGTGAAGGTTTGTACAAAATGCACCAACATCATACGCCAACACCCTGGTGATAATGAGCTGGACGGACATGAAGGCACCAAATATAGGTGGACTGGCCAGGCAGCTCTGAGAATACGAAGATAATCTCACTTCCTCCCTGCAGGCCTGGGTCTCGGCTGTGGAGAAACTGACTCAAAAATTGTCTGAGCAATCCAAGAAGGACAGGTCTTCCTCACCCACATCAACCAAGATCTCAGCTATTAAGAGTCAGTCTTTTTCTGTTCAAGGGAGAGGATACCAGTGACGCACACCACATCCAACCCTGTGGTTCTTCCAGGGTGACCAGGGGGAGGACATGAGGAAGTGGGATGGTGAATCTACCTGGAGACTAGAAGCTCAGGTACAGGAACTGCAAGGAAAAACAACAGCCAAAAAGCATCTCATCTATCCAGGAAAACTACTGCTTCAGTGTCTGTTGGGCAGATAGTAGAAAGACTGATGGTACTTTTGATCCTGATGAAGGGACTTCTGTTTTGCAGTTACAAAAATCAAGTAATGAAGACTCAGACCAGAAATAGAGGGGCCCTGCCTTCGGCCAGGTGGGGGAAAGGGACAACTGGGTTTACTGGACTATGTGGGTTCAATGGCCTGGCACATCAGCCCCGCAGGAGTATAAAGCTCTAGTGGACACTGGTGCACAGTCTACTCTAATACCATCACATTACAAAGTGGCAGAATCCATCTGTATTTATGGAGTGATGGGAAGATCCCAAGAACTGTCTGTGTTGGAGACTGAGGTAAGCCTAACTGGGAATGAGTGGCAAAAGCATCTGTCCTGGTTTTGTTAAAAAACAAGTTTCTCTTTTAGTGAATTTTGCCTGTCAGCTAAAGCCTTCATATTAGCTGCATTTTCCTGGAGAACCAGACACATGTTTTGGTAAACCTAGCAATGGAATGAAAACTTATTGATAAGCACGGATGAACATCTCGCGAGAGGGGCAACGAGAAACCGGTGACCAAGAAACTGACCAACGGTGTATAACATTCCATTCACGTGAATACTTCATATAAAAGTGGGAGATCACGAGGATCTCGTCCCTTTTGCCTTTCCCTTTTTCCTCATGGCTGACATTAGGAGAGGACCTTGCGAGTCGTCCCTGCGAACTGAGGCCTAGTGAGAGACTGAATCCAGCTCCGGTTGGCTACAGAGTCCAATCCAGGACTTTGGGTGCTGGCTCTGCAGTTGCTGAGACTTTCAAGATTGGTTTTGTATATTTTGTGTTATTTTCTCTATTCTTATTAGTAGCATTAGTAAAACATCTTTAATTTTTCCAACTCTCTTCTCTCTGTCCTTCTTTCCCTCCCGATCGCCTGTCCTGAGTGGGAAGGGGGGAGAGGGAGGGGCAAAAGGGGGAAGTTGGGGGGGGAGAGGAGGTTAACAATACATCTGTTAGCAATCAGGACACATAACCACGGGCGTAGTTATATGCGGTGCTTTATTTCAGCGCTGGGAAACCAGGGGTTCGCACCCAAAGCTGGCTTCAGCAGTCAGTTTAAGTTGCACAGTATTTATACAGTCCATTCACATACATATTCATATATTCATTAGGATCATTAGAACATGTAATAGTTACTCAACATTTATTGCAACATCAATTGCAACACCTTGGAACTACTTTGATCATGCGCGGTGTCCTCTGGTGGTCTTTCAGGGGGTCTTCAGGATGAAGTAAGTAGTCTTCATCGCTTCTGTCCTTTTCACCTTTGGGTACTGCACATGCGCACTACTCTATAATTGCATAACTGCTGACTTGTTCAATTTCCAGAGATACTGTATATACTTCTTCTCATTCTAGGCATATTTCGGCTAAGATAAAAGTTAGGTTGATAAGATAAGAGTATACTCGAATCCCTTGTTAGGTAAAACACGATGTGCTTTAACATCCTTTCAGGGACAGTTTACAAAACTGATTCATCCTTTCGGGAACATTTTGTAAAACTGATTCTGTTACTAACACATCTGCCAGGGTTTGATTGTCACCCCACAATCTTAACCCTCGACATCATCCTACTGTGACTGGTCTGGAGGCTCCATGTATGTTTGGCATAGACTACCACAGGAGAGGGTACTTTAAGAACCCAAAAGGGTATCAGTGGGCTTTTGGCATAGCTGGCTTGAGTACAAAGAAGATTAAAGCATTAACTTGCCTGGTCTCTCAGAGGATCCATCCGTGGCGGGGTTGCTGCGGATTAAAGTACAGCAGGTGTCGTGCTACCATGACACTGCACTAGCAACAGTATTGTACCAATCAAGACTCCATGGTTCCCATCCATAAGCTGATCGGGTGACTGGAGAATCAAGAAGTGATCAGTAAGGCTCATTCACCCTTCAATAGTCCCATATGGTGTTGCGGTTTAACCCAAGCTAGCAATTCAAAACCACGATAGCTGCCCCATCTTAATCCCTGCCTTGATTTCAGCAGAGCCAGACTCAGGGATCTGTCTGGTCTGGGCTTTTCAAAGAAAAAAATTCTAATCTTATAATTTTAATTGCATAGAGAGGTTTACTTATCATATAGTCTATGGTTAGGATGTTATTTTCATGAGTATGGAACCATGTAATCACAATGTGAAAGTTCAGTGTCAAAGAGGTAAAGTCAGCTTTCTTTCCAGTCTGGCATCACAGGTGCACTATGCTGGTTAAACATTAAATGTCTGTTTGAACTGCAAGACAAGACCTTTTTCTTTCTTTTGATTTTGCAGTCAGACTGATAGAGAATGAATTAAAATTTCTGACACTTTTCAGCAAAGCAGTAGCGGATAGTTGAAAGATTTATTTTTTTCTGATATGCTATTTATTAATATGATGTTTATCAGTTTTGTGTGTTTGTGTAAAGTCTGGTATTATGTAGGTTTTATATACAGAGAGCTCCAAGCAGTCTCTCTCTCTTATATAAAGGAAGATCAGTCATCCTTATGAATAAGTGTTAATGTTATCTTGAGGTAGCTATGAGTATAAATAAGCCAATCTCCTAGTAGTTGCAAGACTTAGAGATGCATAAAATGTGACATATCTGTGCACGTGAGCTTTGGATGTATCTATATAAAATATGGGTTTTTTTCCATTTTATGCAGGTTTGTTTCACTTTAGTTGTTATCCCCTGAATTTTGAATATATGCATATCTATATGCATACACTTTTATGCACAAATATGTTACAATATGTAATATACATCTTTGTACATATATGTCTGCCCAAATGGCTCAGGACTGTGTTGGTCAGGACTTTCTCCTGTGTGAAACTGCTGCAAGGCTTGTTCTAGAGTCACATTGACCCCTGTGTCTCTCTCTTAAATGTGGTGATCTAACGGAGTGGCTTTGTATAGTACCTGCTTTGTCTGTGTCTGCGCTCCTCAAACCAGCAGCACTGGTAGAAGACACCACATTTTGTTGTCCTTCAGGGGGTGTTTGGCTTCCCTTGTCCAGACAACACCAGAGCTGCAGTGAGAAGGGAAGGCCTGTAGTTGCTTCTTAGCACCGGTTGCTCATGGCAGCAAATGGCCACTAAATCTTAGCTCTGTCTCTAGATTCTGGATTAAATGCTCCCATCCTTCCTGCTGCCCACCGTGGGTTCTGGAGGCAGCAGACCCCTTCCTAGGCCCTGCCTTCACTGTTTTTGCATTTTTCTCTGCATTCCTGAATGACTTCTGAATTTCTTCTCTTTCTTACTCAAAACCCAACTCAAGATGCACCTCAGCTCTGAGGTCAGGAGGAAGCACCGCTGATAGCGACCCTGGGGGGTGATGCTCTTTACTTACATTTTAAAGCAATCAGAAAACTCTCCCTTTCTTTCTCCCTGCTGTCAAACCATTACTGGTTTGAATCTTCCGATGTGCTCCCATGCCAGACAAGGTCTGGGTCTTACTGTATGCTGGCAAGATTGGCCAGGGATCGTAGGGCATTACTGGCAGGACTATGAATTGTGGTATCCAAGTAGCTAGTCACTCCTCAGTGATCTGATTCACCTTGGTGACAGCATAGATGACCATCATTTTCTCTGGGAGGGATTTTCCACTGGAAATGTTTCCATGGACATTTCCCCACACTGTTTGTAAATGTGAGTCACTGATATCCCTAGAGCAGCTCAGGTTTTGTTCTCGCTGTGGCATGTGCCTCGCATGGCAAGGGCACATCTGAGGAATGGGTAGAAGAGAACCAAGTAGGGGATCACGAATAGTCCCTGGACATGGGGAAGAGGGTTACATATCATCACAACTAACCTTAATCACCAGTAAAAGGTGAAAGAGGCACTCCCGCCCTGAGGATCTGCTCAAGGAGTCATTGCAATAACCCTTTCACTATCTGGTTGGCTAAGCGTCACAGTCCACTCGGTGATGGTTCGTTTACTTTGATTTCAGAGCGCAAAATTAAGGCAACCAAAAGCCAGGGGGTTATGATTCAATCAAACGGTGTTACTTTATTAATTTACCCATAAAGCGGCACGCGATAGAGAGAGAGAGAGTAAGAAAAAGAAAAGGGAAAAGAAACGGGGAGGGTAAAAGTAAAGATAGGAAGTGAGGTTGCGTTTACCACCAGTAGAGCTTCAGAGGCGTCCCTCTGGTCTCCGGTCCCGTAGAGTCCTGCCGGTCCTCCGTCGTGGTTCGGGATCCTCTGGTGGGAAGATCTCCACAGTGTCCATTCGGGAGTCATCTCTTATGCTTCTTCACCCCCCCTCGCTCCCATTGTTTGAGGCCGGTCTCCGCCTTGATTTGGCAACCCAGGCTTGTACTGCGCAGGCTCGAAAGATTCACACTTTCTTTTGCCAACGCTTATGTGGCCAGCATTCAGGGGTCTTTCTCTGGTCCATTGGGTGACCTCAGGACCCTTGGCAAGCTTCTGGGCATGCTCCTTTTCGTTGGCCATTGTTTGGGGGAGCAGGTGGGGGACAGGTGTGACTGAGGCTGCAGGTGAGAACACTTCTTCTGGACGGCAGCTATTGTCCCTGGGTCAAAGAGACCCTCGTAACAATCACTTTCAGGAGGCGGGGGCTGGTTTGGCTGAAGCAGCAGGTGAAGTCCATACAGCAGCCATTGTAAGCAGCAGCCCCCCCATATCGGAGAAACCAGTGCAACACGATGCTTCTCCTCGGGCCTCTCTCCAAGTCATTGTCCATGCGTTCTTTGTGTCAGGGCCTCAGTTCTCTCAGATCTTGATCAGGTCTTGGTGTTGCAACAATTCCTTTACCAATGTAAGATTCATCCTGATAGGTGTAGGCAGTAATTCTTGAATCAGCGTGTAATTAGATTGTATAAGTTGATGAGATATAACTGGTGCGAGATAAGAAAATTCAAATCCATTAATTTTAGCAAAATTACAAACACAAAAATTAATTATTTTTAACATTTTTAACATTTACCATGACTGTATCTACTAATATAGAGTTGCAAGTGGTCCTCAAGCACACACAACCTTTGCCAATATACACTAGTACCGTTTCTCGATTATCAGGACGAACCTCAAAGTGGCAAACATTCTGCTCAGTGTCCAGACAAATGTCTTGAGCACTGATTGTATTACTTTCACAGATGAATCCTTGCTGTTCTCGCACAATGCAAGATTCTAAATTAACAGTTTGCCATTTTTCATCTACTTTTTGGGCCCATACTCTATGCTCGAAAGGACAGAGTATAGTTACGTTGTGGTTCAACCCTAATGCAATGATTGGGTAAATTATGTATATTGTAGCATTATGTATGGTTAACACAAAGGTCATGGCTGTGTTCGTGATGGGGTTATAGGTAAAGTTTACCTAAGTCCACCAGGACTGGAGTTGTCTCTCAAATTCAGTGGTACTGTCCCAAACAATTTTCCGAATTTCGGTAGGGAAAGTGCCTTCTTCACCTTCTCTTATGATCGAGGCGGCCACTGATTGCATCCACAGTTGTGCCTGAGTACAACTGAGAGCCAAAGAAAGGTTATTTTGGACTACACCAAGTGCATCAATTATCAGTTCGTGGTCTTTTACATTTACCTTTTCCCATTTTGGTAATACTTTGGATAACAGCCACTGGTTAGTTCCCAAAGCCAATAGGGAAGACTGCAAGGGCATTTGCAATTTTGCTAAATCACTAGTTGTAGCAGCCAATTTATTCATTAATATCTCTGAATCAATACCATTTAGAACTCCCAATCCTGTCCCCAACACACCAGTTAGGTCTCTTGGTGTTCTATTAGGAATTAGTTTCCTCAGCCAGGTTGTCCATCCTTCGAAGGAGGTCCTTAAGAAGGGAGAGCAGGCTGGCTGAATCTCAGAAATGTTATTCTGCATTAACAACTCAACACGCCTGAGAGACCATTCTGGATTGAACAACATTTGTTGTTGGCCTATATTTTTGATCACATATGGTCCAATTTCAAAAATTTCCGGACTAGGTACAACTAGGTACAGTTGGGTGGTAGGTGTCACGACCTCTATCCTGAGTTCCCCCCAATGTTTGGTATTATTTTTACCACACATTACTTTATGAGCATATTGTATTGCAGTCAAATTTAGCCAACAATTTTGGCTTTGTCTTTTGCATGATATAGTAGAGCCGTGTAGCCCAATTCCATAGCTGTTTGCTGGTTCGGTGAGGGACTCAGTAATCAGTCTGCATTGCACGGAGAGGTCGTCACCCTGGACCACCATAAAAGAGGGTGAAGTTTTATTTTTGTCATTTGGTGTGAAAACGCTGTCTTTGTTGTGATAGGCTACTATTGCTACAAGTGTCACTAGGGGTTCAGAGACAGCATTTATTTTAAATTTGTAGTTCAGGCCTAGTAGTTCTGACCGGTTAGCATGATTGTTTCGCCAATTACACACCACCCAGATGGTCCTTGTTAAAGTGATGTTGTGCCAACAATCAGTTTCTTCATCCTTGCAGGATTTAGTAATCTCCATGTTGTAGGTACTTGGGTCCAAGGTGGTATTGTTGTAATTGCTGAGATTCTTTTGGCGACAACACAAAATGAGAGAATATTTTTTATCACATTTCTACTCCGCAGTAGGACAGAGTTTTGCTGAGATGTTAGGGTGAATTTGGGTTGTCGAATTTAGATCTAAAAGGTTTCCAGTAACTGTAATTGAAGAGACTTTCTCATGGTTATATCCTTCTACCTTTCTGCATCCTACTTTAATTTTTTCTCCAATTGTACCATTCAGGACTCTAATCCAATCCTTCCTATCCCACTTCCATTCATTTAGGCGATACACTTTGCCATCATGCATTACTACAGTAGCGAAACTTGGAAAGCAGTCTTTGGGATATGGTCCTAGAGCAGTAGTGTATCTAACAGTAGCTTCAGACCAAGGCCATTTAGCATATTTTTGGTTATGAATAGGTGAGAGGATGCAGAAAAGTATTAGTAACCCAGTTATACTTTTGGTCATCTTGGCAAACTAGGCCTTCAGATTCGATTCTTGGATGATTCGTGTTATTCTCTGTGTCCCTCGGAGTTCTCCTGCAAAAAGGAAAACAAACAGGGCTCGCCTCTTCAGGGCAAAAATAATTTAAATGACGGAATTATCCACCGGGTATTTATCCGATGTTCCTTGCCCAGGGCATCGGAAGCTACCCATGAATTTGCGTTTAAAGGGGTTTTCAATACCAGTGGTACACTTCCCACAGTGGGGAGTTCCACCAGGACTGGCTGTCCTGGGTAATGGGCTGGACCCTTGGAATCATTTGGTCCCTTTAGAGAGGGAATCAAAGAAGGGGCTTTTGGACAGAAAGCAGTGATTTTGGGGCATCCATTTACCCCCCACCTGTCATTTACCCCTGTGACAGCTTGCCACAAAAAACCGTTTTAGGAGGCCGTTTGTTCTTTCTACAATTTCATTAGCCTGTGGGTAATATGGGGTGTGAAAAATCCATGTAATCCCTTCACTTTGTGCCCAATCTTGTACGATTTTAGCAGTGAAATGGGAACCGTTGTCAGACTGTATTTCTTGTGGCTTTGGAAAAGTTCCAAACCGTTCTTGCAATGCTTTCACAGTATTTTCACCTGTAGCTTTTTAAAAAGCTTCTGCTTGGACTAATCCTGATGTAATTTCCACTCCCGCCAGTACGAAATGCTTGCCCCCTGATTTCTTAAAGGGGCCAATGTAAT
The DNA here is from genome assembly GCF_037038585.1 of Patagioenas fasciata. Classification (NCBI taxonomy): domain Eukaryota; kingdom Metazoa; phylum Chordata; class Aves; order Columbiformes; family Columbidae; genus Patagioenas; species Patagioenas fasciata. The sequence continues at coordinate 67,091,074 of NC_092559.1, read as the reverse complement.
CCACCTGCCAGGCATCCCACAAACCTTTACCTTCCCTTAAATGCAGAGGGTTATCTTCTAAAGGGTGCCTTTCTAGACATCTCCAACATTGTTCGCAAGCTGATATGTAGGTTTTACACATTTCTCTGGTGACAGGCCAGCCTCGGGCCAGAGCTTCACGATACAAGTCTTTAGCTCCAGTATGTTTGCGCTTTACGTGTAACCATTCTAACAAGCGTTCCCAGTCTTCTGAAATTTGATCCTTTTGTACAGGGGCCAATCTTGCTAATTCATCAGCTCGGTTATTCCATTCTCCTGCGGATCCCCCATCTACCTGATGAGAAACCACCCAGCCCACAGCAAAGTTTCCTTTTCTAGCAATACTTAAGATTTCTTGCCACTTTTCTTTCTGCCACACTGGAATCCTATTAACTTCCCATCCGTTCTGTTCCCAGAAAGGAAGCCACTCGGTACAGCCCTTAAACACAGCATAAGAGTCAGTATAAATGTGTACAGGGGTAGCAGTTTGTGTTTCATGTTGGAAAACACTCCATACTGCAATTAATTCACCTACTTGTGCACTACCCTCTCCCTCTGTTATAATCTGTTCTTCGGAAGAGGTATGGAGTGCGACTGCCCTGTATTTCCATGCTTTTCCTTCTCTTTTAGCAGAAGCATCAGTAAACCAAGCACTAGCTGACCAACCATGCGAAAAGGGAGGTGCAACTTGAATCACTGAGGCAGGTTTGTCTTGGTCATTGTCCAAGCTCTCAATTTCTTGTATAGCCAGATTTTTTAAAGCTCCTTCAGATACCAAGAAAATGTTACAATAATGTTCAATCTGAGCATACCACTTTCGTACTGAGGCCTTTTGGGCTACCCCATCAGGAGGAGGGGTCCCAGAAGTGACTGTTTTTATGACTTTAAATGGGCCTCTTAATACGATTGGCTGCTGTCATGCAATCTTCTCTACTTCTACTAGAGCCAAACTAACAACAAACAAACCTTTCTCCCGAGCAGTGTATCTCTTTTCGGCATCCCTAAAACCCCAGGAGAAAAATCCCACAGGTCGGGTTGGACCCTCAGGGACTCTCTGCCATATGTGAATGGACAAGCCTGATAAAGCAAACCCCCATTCCACCTGAAAAGGGTCTGTAGGGTGAATAGGACCAAGGGCTTGGTGAGCTGTCGCTTCAAAAATTAGTAATCGCATAGCTTCTTCCTGAGAAGCTGTCCATTCCCATTTTACCCCTTTTCTTAACAAATCGTGAAGAGGTCTAGCAATGATAGAAAAGTCTGGGATGTGTTTCCTCCAAAAAAACAACAACCCTAAAACATGCTGCAAATCCTTTTTTGATTCAGGCATTTTGATCTGATCTAAGGAAGCAAGAGTGTCCGGCGGGATGCAGGTCATCCCTCCCTTCCACCAGATTCCCAGGAATTTTACTTCTTGTGAGGGCTTTTGGACCTTTTTTGGGGGGAATTTGCAAACCCAGATTTTCTAAATGTGTAATTATATCCTGTTGGGTTGCCCCTACTTCTGTTATTTCATTTCCACCCACAAGAATATCATCAATGTACTGATAAACAGCTATGCCTTCGGGTTTGGGTATTTTTTCTAGCTCTTGGGCTAAAGCGTGACGAGCTAATGTGGGAGAATGTTTGTACCCTTGGGGAAGTCGGGTGAAAGTGTATTGTTGCCCTTCCCAGGTGAAAGCAAAGTGATCTCTGTCTTCTGGCTGCAATGGTATCATAAAAAACATGTCCTTGACATCTATTGTTGTCATGATTGGATGAGCCTTTTCCTATATCATGGTTATTAGTTCAGCCAGATTGGGGACTGCGGCGGTTAGAGGATCAGCGTTGACATTTAGCCGCCAAAAATCTATTGTAAGTCACCACGTCCCGTTGGGCTTTCTAACTGGCCACACTGGAGAGTTAAAAGGAGAGCGTGTGTTAATTATGACTCCTTGTTCTCTCATTTCTTGTATAACCAGTTTGATGCCTTCTTTGGCACCAAGGGGCAACGGGTATTGTTTTACATTTGTAACATGACTACGTGGGAGTGCCGGTGTGACTTGCAATAGCCTTGCAATGGCGGCATTCCAAAAGTCCACAATAATCCTTCTGAATCTTCCCACTGTCTGCCTTTGAGGGTATCTATACCTAGCAAACTGTTAGGAATGTCTCCAATCACCATCTTAATAGTGACTGTGCTCTCATTTCCTGGCAATGACAATTTTACCCAAGCAACTTTCATAACTTCTGTTGACCCTAAAGCATTAAGGACACAAAAACGTCGCTTTGAGGGAAAAACTCCACACCTCTCAGCATCTACTTTGCTTAGAGCAGAAATTTGTGCACCGGTGTTGATTAAAAAAGTTACAGGTGCACGCTTAGGGCCCACTATAGCTGTGATTAACAAATCTCCCCCTTTGGTATGTGTGAGCTGTCGGATATAAATCTACCCCCCATTCCCCCGCCCACTACTAAGGAATGGAGGTTCTAGTTTTCCTGATTCTGGGAGAGACTTTCATCCCCGACGGAGGAAGGAGCTGAAGGTATAACAGGTAGGATTTCTTTTACATTCTGTGAAGGTTCTTTTGGATTTTGCCACCTTGATACTAGTTTACTAAGTTTATCAAGGGATAAGCCTTCCATTATATCTCTGGGAACTTCCTTTTTAATTCCCAAAACCCACCATTGTTGTCAGGCCTTAGGCTGTTCTCCCTTTGCTGTTTAAATGCATGGCTGTTCTTTTCTTGGGATACCGGTAACAGCAGCAGTGTTAGCAGAGAGGGGCAGCTTTTTGATTTCAATATGACGGATTCCTCTCGACCTCTCTTCTAGGATTTTTCCTGGGCCATATTTCCTATTGTAATCTATCAATTCTTGTGCTACTTCCCCCCACGTCCACACCTTTTGAGTATTTGGTTGATTGGGGGAAGTTGGGGGAGGGGTGAAAGGGGAATCCGTTCCTTCCCTCTGGCTCCCACTTCTGTTACCCTGGCTTCTAACTGCATTTTCCAATCTTTCTACTGGGCTCATTAGTGTGATTGTCCTTTGAAGGTTAATTCCAGTAGATTTTAGTGACTCTGGAAGTCCCCTTATTAAGGGAGTCATCATGTCTGGATTTACTGGCAACATCATTGGAGATTCACATTCAGGAATTAACTTCCTTTCATGTATCATTTGCAAACAGGCTGCTTTGTGTACACTGGTGTGCCAGTAATTGCTAAGGGCTCTCCCCTGTCTAAGGGGTTTAGCCCTCCAGCCCAGTAAGCAGCTCGCTGGGTTAGAGACCATGGGGCACGTCTGTCACCAGCTGTTAAGAAGACCCCATGCCCCCAGTACCCATTTGCCTCTTGTTCACTTAACTGAAATTGATCTCCCCCGGTTAGGGATACATGCCACACATATTCAGTTTCAGATTCTTTAGGGAGGCGACCGTACTCTTTTTTAAGTTTGGCCAGCTCCGTGGCAGTGCGTTTGCTTAGTTGCAATGTGAGGGTCAGTATCCTCATTTGCATAAAAGTATTCTGTTTTAACTAAGGGTCTCACATGTGGGAATTCGTCATAACGTTTTCCCGTGTCCTCCAATTCTTTCCGAGGGTAGATTTGATTTATGTGTCAGATATTTTTCTCCTCTAACTCCCGCTCCCTCAGCACTCCCGTGTTCTCCTTTAGAGTAGCTTTCAATGAGCGATTTTCTTCCCTCTCCTTTTCCAGTTGTTGAAAACAGTTTTCTAATTGTTGTTCTAAATTGGAGGTTGTTTTTTGCAAGACTTGCACCAGATTTTCAAGGGATTCTATTACTTTACTTTCATTACTGCGCCGCATAAAGCGATCTTCTATTGCTGCTACTAGGCTGGCTCCTAGAACAGCGCAGACTACCGTCTTATCTCTATTTCATCTAAACTTAGACTTAGTCTGCAAAGAAATAACTCGGTCCACTACACTCAGTAAATTAGCCCAATTATCACGAGCCCAGTCTTCTCTGGGTATGGAGGGTCGAGTTCCCCATACTTTGCTAAAAGCGTGTAGAACAAGTCCCAATCTTTCGTTAACCAAAAATCCTGATTGTCAGCTTTTCCGGTCATTCTTACTACGAAGGGGCGGTACACACTCTAGGAAGGCACAACTTAGTTACGAAAACCACAGCAACAACTGTGTCACCCTTCTCTTTCCTGAGTGGTTGAAGAGGCCTAGAAATCTGCTATGGGAGGACCAAACTTAGCTACACAAACACACAAGCTTGCCCCTTCACTCTCCCTAGCAGACAATTCTCATCAACATGAGAGCAACACCCATTTTGCACTTTGAGATCTTTTGTGTTAGATTCCGGGAGACAGAACCCTCAACTCAAGTTTGGGGTGCTCTATGCCAAGGCATGTATGGTGTGTGGCAAATCTGAATCGCCTCCCTTGCGTTCTAGACACTTCTCAATGATAAATCAGTGTAAGGCTAGGTGCGGCTGCAGCGAAACATGCTTCCCCTGGAGCAGACCACACACTACCTACACCCCTCTGTTTCCCAGAATCCCATCCTCGTCGCCAATTAAATGTCACGGTCCACTCGGTGATGAACTCGTGATGGTTCGTTTACCTTGATCTCAGAGCGCAAAATTAAGGCAACCAAAACGCCAAGGGGTTATGATTCAATCAGTGTTACTTTATTAATTTGCCCGTAAAGCGGCACGCGATAGAGAGAGAGAGAGAGAGAGAGAGTAAGAAAAAGAAAAGGGAAAAGAAACGAGGAGGGTAAAAGTAAAGATAGGAAGTGAGGTTGCGTTTACCACCAGTAGAGCTTCAGAGGCGTCCCTCTGGTCTCCGGTCCCGTAGAGTCCTGCCGGTCCTCCGTCGTGGTTCGGGATCCTCTGGTGGGAAGATCTCCACAGTGTCCATTTGGGAGTCATCTCTTATGCTTCTTCACCCCCTCTCGCTCCCATTGTTTGAGGCCCAGGGAAGCACTGAGCACTCTGACCTCCCCAAAGCTGACCAGTGTGAAAAGACTGACTTCAGCAAGGAGGTAAAATGATGAGCTCTTTCCTCAGATGTGCCAAAACCTAGGAAACAAGACAGAAGCAAAAAGAAACATCACCAACAACCCCTGATTCAAAGCTGAGAAGCAACACAGTGCCACAACAAGGATGGATGACGATACTCCAGAGAAAAAAAAGAGCAGGGGGAGTAAAGCCCCCCTTTCTCCGCTTAGCAGTGGGAAAACAGGTTTTTCCGTTTTTGTTTTTTTTTTTTCTTCTTTCTCTTCTTGCTGCAGTTCAGATATAGCCAAGGCCATGCAGCTGGTGGAATGGTTGGTACGAAGTGGGAGGCTCTTGCAAACTCCTTGATTACAATGAGCTGAGTTTTATACACCGTTCCAATTAGCTCAACAGTTGTTACATTCCTCAGTCCCATTTACCTTTCACAATTTACAGATATCAAAATACAGTATATTAAAAATCAATCCATTATTCCATTTTCCTAGATACAAATCAGTTCACATTCCAGCAACTTTTAAATACGACTTCATACAACACCAAGTTCACATCCATCATAGCATTTAGGTGTGTGTTTGTTTCTTTTTGTTTCTTTTTTTTTCTTTTTTTCCTTTTTTTTTCTTTCTTTTTTCTTTCTTTTTTCTTTTTTTTCCTTTTTTTTTTTTTCAATGCAAAGCAGAGTTTAACAATTTAAATTCTTTTCTGGTCTCAAAATTACTAGCTAACAATATAAGCAATTACTCTAATGCGCAAGGATGCATCCTAAGGGGGAGCAAGGTGGAATTTTAGCAGTTAAATTTTAGCAGTGGAACCGGTTCCCATTTTGTAATTATCTCCCCAAACAAAATTGTTTTGGTACCAAATACAAATACACAAATTAAAATACTGAGCTCAGATATGCAAACCAAATACCAAGTTCAAATATGCAGATGGATCACAGTTACACTAATTTAAGACAATCTCTCAATTTTTGCATTGCACCTTTGAACTGCTTACTGCTCAGCCAAGCAGAGGTACCGCCAGGTCTCCCTGACAAAAGAGGTCAGTGCACGCTGGAGCCCCATCGGCACACGCCCCGCCATCGCCGCAGAAAGCTGGACCGGGCAAGGTTATTATTAGCGTCTCATCTGGTGCGCTACAACTGTTATCCCAAAACCAGGATTCTTTACTTGGTGTGCATACAAAAGAGCCAAATCCAGCACATCGAGATGAAACACAGCCTATCACAGAGTTGCGCAAGTCTGGATACCAGAATAAAGCTAGCGTGCTAGAAAGAAAAATAACAACTACTACACACAAAATTTTACCATCACATTCACGCAGTAAAGAACTAAATTACTCATGATCTTCTGTATTATCACAAAATGCACATTTTGAGTCAACGGATTCTCATGATTTAACATACTGTGAACTTATTGTACCATATAACAAAGACCTACCAAAATTGCAACATGCTTAAACAGATACCCACAAAGAAAACAGGTTAATAAGGAAAGCATCTTGCAGACTTTAACAAGTTTTCTGACCTGTGTGTTATCAGTTAAGTCTCTCTCAGCTTGTTGAAGTTCAAATCGCCCCGCCTGTAAAACTGTCTGAAAAGATTTAATGATTTCTTGTCTGAGTGCTTTCCTATGTTTTAAAACACCTTCCAATGCTGATTTTTTAGGAACACAACTGAAAACAATCATTCCTGACCCCATCTTGCAAGTAAAAACCTTGAGAAGAGGGAGGGAGGGGGGGAAGCACAGGGCTGCTTGCAGCTTGAGTGGGAAGAGTGGGCAGAAGGTTTTATGGCACACTTAAAAACAACTAGTAAAACAATTAACTCACATTCCTGACAAGCTGCTTGATTTTCAGAGAGACAGTACACAGGAGCACATAATATGTACTGTAAAACTCGCAAATAACATGCTGATAGCAAACATTAGCATTCTCTACTGCTAATTTCAACACCAGTGCTTCCTTAACTTCCAAGTTTTCAACCTCCTTATTGATGGCCTCTTGAAGATGGTCAATAAATTGCATGTAATTCTCATTGGGACCCTGATTAATAGTTGCAAATGATTTGGCTGCTTTGTTGGTTTCAGGCACCTCTCTCATAGCTTGATATTACTGACTGTTGGATTCACTCGCTAATAGCTGATCTGATCTTTCACACAGTTCTTTTGCCCAGTTCTTATCCGGTGACTCCTTCTACTCTCTCATGGAAGGTGGAGGGTTAAAAGGCGGTAAAAGCAGATACAAATTGGTAAAAGGGCTTGTTTACAACTTTAGCATTCTCAGCTTTCCCAGGTTCTTTGGGCAAGTTGTCTGATTCAAATCCTTTGGACTTGCTGTTCTCATCAGGGTTTGGTAATAGCGTAGGAGGACACCCGCTCGCCATTTTTCCTCTCCCCGCTCCGGACTGCTGAGCTATCGGGGGTGCCGAAAGCACAGCAGGGGATGGAGTAGAGAAGGTGTCAACGACACGAACCGGGTAAACTTCACAGCGACTTTCAGGATTCTTATCAGGCTGCAACGCTACAAAAACTCCAGCAGCAGCAGACCGTTCAGCCTTAAAATCTTTTATAAGCTTCCATGTAGTTACTAATGATTTAACTTCTTTATCGTCTCCATTGCTGACCTTATTCCATAATTTCTGCCCTATATCGTCCCAAAGTTCAATTTTAAAAACCTTCTCAGCTTCTGTTGGGTAGCCGTTAGTTCTACACCAAACCAACAGTCTACGTATGTTACTTTCTTCATATTTAAGTCCTCTCATAGAGAGAATATGCAGAAGGAGTTTTGAAGTAATAATAAATGCGATAAATGCAAACGCCGGCAGAAGCTCTTTGATCGCACGGGCGGGCCAGGCAAGAGTAATGAGTCTAATTCAATATGAATTTAACATCAGTACTCTTTAATGAACTCTTAACAACACTGAATATCAATGTCCCCGAGACCACGTTTTTCCAAGCCTTATATACTCTATACCAAAAGGCCATGCGGCAAGCGCAGGCTACAATTGGTTACACTTACAGTCACTCATCCCCCCCCACTATGGTGATTAGCTGCAGAGCACTATTCACAGACTGTTCATGCGCAGCGACAACGCCCCTCCTGCAGCCTGGGTCGAGGGCAGACCAGCTTCTGTTTACTTCCCTTCAATCTTTGGTGTCTCAGGGAAAACCTTCCGTGTAGCACAGCCACATCAAGCTCTGACTTGTTCACAGCACACAGCCAGAAACTCTCCACAATTCCTCCTTTTTTTTCTTTTTTGGACAAGCCAGGCTTGATTAGCTGTGTGTTCTAATCCTTCTTTGATATGTGATAAAAAACAACTTATACGTAACATATCAATAACAACAACAATCAACATAAACAGTGCACTTTGCAATAAACCTGAGGTATTCCATTGCCATTTAAATATCGCAATGGATTGATTAAACAAATTCCAAGAACTTTGGTTTAAAGGTACTCAACTTATAACAAATGATGTGCTGGGTGTTGATAAACTTACTCAAGATGTAGTGGTGTTTAAAGATCTACTTATATAACTATATTACACATACATGTCACAGTTAAATCAATGCAAAGGTTACGCCTCACTCTGTGACCTCCGAAGGTTCTGTTGCAGGGAGTTGATTTGGTTGAGTGTCACGGAGGCACCTCGAGGCTAATTTAAGGGACAACAGGGTCCAAAAGAACTTTTATTAAACCGGTGAGAAACAGGGTTTTAGCACTCCAAAAGTGACTTAAATATAGGTTCGGGTATCAGTTGAGGAAAATTATTAAGGGGCAGCAACTAGTACAACAGGCGGTCCACAGAGTGCATGCACGTGGTTTCACCCAAAACAATGCCGGAACCATCCCCGAGTCCCAGAGGGGTACACACTTGCCTGAACACGGTGCGGGATTATTCTTAAAGAGATAGAGGTAAAGCGTACGCTCGCGATTCCGCGAGGGTAAATTTATAATACACTCGCAATTCTGCGAGGGTTAATTTACTTACACGTGCGAATGTGCACGGAATACTACACGTGCTTATGTGGAAGCACGGGAGGAAAATACACTCGCGATTCTGCGAGGATAAATTTATAATACACTCGCAATTGTGCGAGGAAATAAAGTTACACTCGCGATTGTGCAAGGAAATAATTTAAAGTACGCGTGCAAATGTGCACGGAATAAAGTTACACTCGCGATTGTGCGAGGAAATAATTTAAAGTACGTGTACAAATGTGCACGGAATATAAAGTTACACTCGCGATTGTGCAAAGAAATAATTTTATACGTGCTTGTATTAAGCACAGGAAGTTACACGTGCATATGTGCACGGAAAGGATAAATATACTCGCAATCCTGCGAGGGGTTTTACTCACACCCGTGGCGGCAAGGCAAGTGGGGTCTCCATCCTGGGGAGGGGGGGTCTCGGCGGCAGCATCTTCCTCGTGCTCCGAGAGACCGGCGACAATGGGCTCAGTCTCGACGAGAGAGTCCCGTTTTTATACTGGCTGATCAGACCTGACTGTAGGCATTCTAGAAGCTTCTCTGCACCCCCACACCGTGTGTGGGGTGCCCCTGAAGCCTCCAAACATCCCCCACACCGGTCACAGGTGCCCAGCGGCTCACTGGTGCCTCGGCAATCCCTTCTCCTAATGGCCCTGGCCAGGGTGCTCTGGGCCAAACAAAAGAAGCTGTTAGCCTCAAGTAGCAGAGAGAGGGAGATGTGCCTACTCCCTCCATACTGAAGGAGGAGGGGGGGAGAGAGGGGGGTTTGCATTCTACCACATTGAGTTTGTTTCAACTCTGGCTTTACTGCTCGGCTTGGAACCCACAATGGACCTTGATCTGTGGAGAGACACATATACCCTCTACCATTAAAAATAACAGGTACTGGTCCCTTCCACAACCCAGTGGTGGGATCACGATATCTCACCATGAATTCTGGTAAAGTGTTTTTCCTTCCTAGTCTGATCTGATAATGATGAATGATCACAGGAGGCTCCTCATGATCTCCAGTTAAACATAAATAATTCAAGGTAAACAACACCTTTGCTAAACGCTGTTGACAATCTAACTCTTCCTGCTTCTGTTTGTTCAAATACCTTTTAATCATTTGATGTGCCCTCTCAATGATTCCTTGGCCCGTTGGGGAATGAGGTATACCTGTAACGTGTTTCACTCCCCATTTCATTAGAAAAGTTCTAACTTTCTGGCTAACATAGGCAGGGCCATTGTCTGTCTTAATCTTTTCTGGGACACCCATTACAGCAAAACAAGCTGTGAGATGTTTACATACATGTAGTGCTTTTTCCCCTGGTAAAGCAGTAGCCCATATAATTTTTGAAAAGGTATCAATTGTGACATGCACATATTTAAGTCTTCCAAATTCTGGCACGTGTCACATCCATTTGCCATACTTCTAAGGCTTTTAAACCTTGAGGATTGACACCGATTCCTATACCTAACATCCGGCTTCCACACTGAGGACATGCCTGTACAATACTTCTTGCTTCATTTAAAGTTAAATCGAATTGTCTTTGGAGACCTCTAGCATTTTGATGAAAGCTCTCATGACTTTGTCTCGCTTGTTGGAATTTATCTGTTGGAGGCATGTGCTGTACTGAACTTACTAAACTATCTGCAATTTGATTTCCTTCACGTAAACCAAGATTCCATTGATGACTGCAGATGTGAATCACACAGCAGGGTTCTTTTCTTCGATTTAAAATAGCTCTCAACTGTACAAACAATTTTCCTAATCGAGGATTATTCGACTGTCTTAGCAGAGCATTTTCCATTCTGGGTATTACACCTGCTACATACAAAGAATCTGTAACAACATTTAAAGCAGATTTCAGACAATTATTTAAGGCCCATATTACTGCTGTGAGCTCTAAAGTCTGCAATGAATCCTCTTTTGAACCTTCAATTAAATGCTGTTTCCACTGACTATTCTCATGCCAGACACATGCTGCCTGGTGTCTTCGTTTTCCTGCATCTGTATATACTGTAAGACCTTCAACAGGTTTTGCTTTTACTTTGCTTCTCTCTAACCACTGATTTGTTCTAAGGAATTACCATAGTTTACCTTTTGGTTGTCGTGAATGTACCTTGCCTATAAATCCTAATAATGCATTCTGAATAGGCATCAAATGTCTCAGCCACCATTCTAAATCGGCTCCATTTATTGGAATACTGATGTCATCTGGTTCCTGACCGCTAATTTCTAATATTCAAGATCTTCCTTTTCGAATCAATTCTCCAATTGCTTCTGGTCTTGTTTGAATACTGAATTTTGGTTGGACACTAAGAAAAATCCATTCTAATAATCGTAAATAATTTTCTGTTTTCAATCTGACAGTGGCACAAAAGGAAGAATCTGTAGCAAGATCTATGGGGAATTCCCCATCTTTGTTTTGCCACTGGCAGATGATTGCACACGGATGTTCTAGATTGCTAATAAGAAGGGAAATTGGTCGATCAGAAAGTCTTTGGCTAGACCAATTTGTCTGTACTTTTTGTATAATATCAGAAAGACATTTGAGATGCACGGACTCTAAGCTTATTTTCTTAGCTGGATCACCTCCTTTTAGAAGTGAAGTAAGAGGTGCTATATCATTGTTAGTAATGCCTACACAATTTCTAATCCATTGTATGTCCCCTAACAATTTTTGGACATCATTTAATGTTTGTAAATCAGTATGTAATTCAATTTTTTGTGGACGAATCTGTGCATCACAAATGGACCAACCAAGGTATTTCCAAGGTGCAGACTTTTGAACTTTCTCTGGAGCTATGACCAACCCCTTTTCTTTGAGTTTGATTGTGATTTGGACTATGGAACTTTCTGTGAACTCAGCTTGTTGGCAGAACAGAATATCATCCATATAATGATAAATAATTGTTTGTTTCCATGATGCACGAATAGGTTGAAGTGCCCATGCAACATACATTTGGCACAGTGTAGGAGAATTTTTCATACCTTGCGGTAGCACTACCCACTCATACCTTTTAGCTGGTTCCGCTTTGTTTACTGAAGGCAGTGTAAATGCAAAACGCTGTGTATCTTGTTCATGTAAAGGAACGGTAAAGAAACAATCCTTTAAATTTATAATTAGAATATGCCAATTTTCTGGTAACATTACAGGTGATGGTAATCCAGGCTGTAAAGCACCCATGTCTTGCATTTGATCATTTACCTTTCGCAAGTCATGTAATAATTGCCACTTTCCACTCTTTTTTGGTATTACAAAAATCGGGGTATTCCATGGACTAGTAGAAGGCTTGATATGGCCTGCAACTAATTGCTCTTCTACTAATTCATGTGCCTTTTGCCGTCGCTCTTCCGTTAATGGCCACTGGTCAACCCAAACTGGGCTATCTGTTAACCAGGTCAATGGAGGGTTGGGCAACTGCTTTCCAGTGACCACTAAGGAAAAGGTGAAGTAGTTAACACGGCACCAAGCTGCCCCAAGACGTCACGGCCAATAAGCGCCTCAAGGCTGCTTGGCAATTCCATTACATACACCCTACGGGTCACACATTGACCTTCAGGGAAACTAATGGAAATGGGATCAACACTTATATTTGGAGTAGTTTGACCCCCTACTCCAGCTACAGTGGAAGAAATTGATTTTTGAAGTTTCCAATTTCGTGGCCATTTGAATTGACTAATGATGGAGACATCAGCTCCAGTATCAAGCATTGCATTTACATCTACAACAACAGTAGAATCAGATCGAAATAGTTGTACACGTAACATGGGACGCTGAGTCATTGATGAGGTGAAGCAAACTGCAGGACCTGTCGATCCAAATCCTTTATCACGCCTTTCTGTTGAGGATGCTGGAGGAACTCCTGGAAGCATTGGTAGGCAGTTTTTCAATGCTACTACCTGAGCTATTCTACTCCCAGAAGGAATAAAAGTTGGCGGATGCAGAGTGTAGGCCAGGATTTGAACAGTTCCTGTGAAATCTGCATCAATTATCCCTGGTATTACTATAAGACCCTTGATACTAGCAGAAGAATGGCCAATCAATAGGTCTCCAATGAGACTATCTTGTCGAAATAAAGGTCCTTTAGCATTCGTTGGTATTCTATGAATTGCAGTATTGGTCAATGTTATATCTACTGCTGTCTCCACATCAACTCTGAGGCTTCCTGCGGTGCTTGGCTTGTTGAGGTAAAAGAAGCCTGGTTCACGGTTGGTCACTGATTGTGATACAGGTTCGGAGATGTTCTTTGTGTCTGGTAGCTTCTGAACGTATACCATAGTTGGTGATCGTTTGTTTTGCTTGCTGTAAAATTTTCCAATCGTGTGGTTCCCATACCGCTGTCTGGGTGTTCATATTTTGAATTACTGGTAGGGCTAATTTTGCTGGAGACCAGTCACCCTCTAGGATGGCATCTTTGATGACCCCTGACCATCTGCCACGTCGGGGCTGCGGTTGGTCAGTAGAATCTATAGGTACCTTTGATTGCATTGTTTGTGAAGGGCAAGCTGGTTTTTGAAACTCAATTTGTTCCTTATTTTTCTCTACATTTGACATTCTCAAGTTAAGTTGTTCAAGCTTGTTGGTAATAACTTGCAGTAACTGCTCTACTGCTTGGGGTGAGCCCAATGATGTAGAAGGAGGCTCACAAAAAACTTTCGCAGGTGCTTGCGGAGGCAAAGTTTGGGACGGCCCTGGCCCCGGCGGCGGCGGCCCGGCCGGTCCGGGCCCGGGCCCCACGCTTTTCTCGGAGCGGGGCGGGGGGGCGTCCGGCTCGGGGCAGGGCAGAGGCGGAGCGGTAGGAGGAGGGTGGCACTCAGAGCCTCCCACATCCGAACAGTCGACTAGTTGTGCTTCCACTTTCTTGTCACATTGCCCCAGAGACTCGGAGGGGGAAACTTCCGGTTCTTTGTTTAACGGCCGCAAAGTTTCTAATTCGTGCTGCAGATTGGATTGTGAAAGTATTGGCTGAGCCGGGACCCCGCGACCACCCCGAATGGCAGGCAGACCCCACAGAGTAGCCCACAGGCCCCTCTTTTCTTTTGGACGACAAGTTTTATCAGTCCAGGTTTGTTCTGGGACGAGAGCCCGTGCGGCTCTTAGGGCAGCGCGTTGTTCCGACTTCATAACTTCTAATGATTCTAATACGGTTTTCCACAATTCTCTCAAAGCTTTAATTTCTTTCTCTTCTTCCCCTCTGATAGTTTTGTCCCACATAGTGTCCCCCACTGATCTCCATTCCGTTGGGGAAAACAAAAGTGGAATTTCTCCAAAGTGTCCCCACTTCTGAGCTAAAAAAATCAATGTGATTAGCTTTTCCTCTGACAATTCAATACCTCTCTTAGAGAGAATAGTTGTCAGCAGTGCCACGACTGTTTCAATATCCATTATCTTATCAGCGCGGTCTTAAAACAGGAGGCGAGTGGCCAGCTCGTCTGGTGTTTGTCTTTTTTATCTTGGACAAAAAAACACACTCTCCTGCACCCCAGCTTGGCTCCGTTTTTATGGACGCTGCTTACCGCAGTAATTGCGATCTGGAGTCTTCTGCTTTCCTAACGATCCATCTTTCAACCATCCTCTGCTATCAATTGAAGTAATAATAAATGCAATGAATGCAAACGCCGGCAGAAGCTCTTTGATTGCACGGGCGGGCCGGGCGAGAGTAATGAGTCTAATTCAATATGAATTTAACATCAGTACTCTTTAATGAACTCTTAACAACACTGAATATCAGTGTCCCCGAGACCACGTTTTTCCAAACCTTATATACTCTATACCAAAAGGCCATGCGGCAAGCGCAGGCTACAATTGGTTACACTTACAGTCACTCATCCCCCCCCACTATGGTGATTAGCTGCAGAGCACTATTCACAGACTGTTCATGCGCAGCGGCGACGCCCCTCCTGCAGCCTGGGTCGAGGGCAGACCAGCTTCTGTTTACTTCCCTTCAGTCTTTGGTATCTCAGGGAAAACCTTCCGTGTAGCACAGCCACATCAAGCTCTGGCTTGTTCACAGCACACAGCCAGAAACTCTCCACAGAGTTTAACCAGAGCTTCTTTCTCTGAGGATATGTTTTGCCCCATAACTTCACTCTTCCCTCCCCCTGCCCCCAGCCGCTCACCTTTTCCGGTGATTTCTTCAACAAATTTGTCTGCGGAACATCCGTACGCCTCTGCTCGGTTCTCAGTCCAGCTGATCCGCCTCCGGCTGGGCCGCTCCAGGCTTTTCCCCGATCATAGTGAGACGCCATTCAGAGTATCACGTCGGGGTCACCATTTGTTGGAGCGATAAAGGACTCAGTACTCCGATTCAATGTGAATCACGCAAAGCCATTTATTACAGAAACATGTCTCCTTATATACGCAACTATTCTCTAATCACGCGTCCACGCTCCAAACATGGATTCGCTAAATGAGTATCACAGGCAGTCCACACGCTGGAGCCCCACCGATGATAGGTCCGACGACTCACGCCATGCTGAGGCCCTGTTAATGAAAAAAAGCCCCTCTTTCTCACAGCAGATTCTGTTCTCAGCTTCTTGAAGTGGCCTTGAGATTCCTTTGGGCCTGACTAATTCAACATCATATCTCCATCTAACAAAACCCCTCCACAGGTAACATTGTTCCAATACTGTCTCCTCTAGAAAAAACCACAGGTGTTCACTGAAGATAGATACCTGAAACACAAGAACTCGAGAATCTGATATTAGCAAAGAATGTAACACAAGAGGAGAAGTCAGGGTACAAAACCATACAGCATTCTCTGGAGTCATATGAATTTTTACATCTAGACCAATAGACTGCAGTCTCACTTTACAATCCTTTGGTGTGAATAATTCCATTTCCCCTGTAGTTAGTCCTGACACTGTATTCACAGCAGTGTATACATATTGCCACCCCCTAGATGGGGGTAGGGGGCCGATATAATCAATCTGACAGGTATTCAAGGCCCACCGACCTTGTTTTATCTTTCCCCATTGTCTTAAATATAGCTGTATACAAGTTGCACAAATATGTGCACATGTTTTACAAGTATGTAATAGAAAGGGGGTTTGATTGTGAGCGATGTCCTGTGTGTGTGCAGCATAAACTGATCCATGTCCACAAGCTATATGCACATTTAGATCTTGAGCATGCAGTTCAGCAGAGGTCATATTATCCACTTACTGTTTTGTGACTCAAGTGAATCAACTTTATTGTACTTTTCTATTAACCCTTCACAAGGGGAATCCTCCTCCACAGAAAATGTATTGATAAAAGTCCTCCAATGCCCTAAAAATTCTAAGAAGGCATGCGATTCTTTTATTACAGCTGGTACAGAAAACTGCTGGACTGTGTGCTGTACCTTATCTGGTATTTCTCTAACTTGTCCATGCCAAACTATTCCTAAAAATAGTACAGTAGCACTAGGGCCCTGTGTTTTAGTCAGATTAATTTCCCAGCTGCGAGGGCGAAAAATCATGGACTCCACACAATCCAATATAAATTCAAGCAAAGCCATTTATTACAGAAACAAACCTCCTTATATATGCAGTCATTTCCTGATCACACATCCACGCTGCAAGCGTGCATTAGCTGATTGGATATTGTCCATGTTCACAAGCTGTCCACGCGCCCGAATCTCACTGCTGTTTTTCAGGGTGCTGTTTTTCAGCCTTCGGGCTGGCCTTGAAATTCCTTTGACTAGTTCAGAAATAAATCTCCATCTAATAGAAACCCATCCACACAACAACCTCAATAAAATCCCTCAAATCTCCCACACCCAGCCTTGGTCCTGTAAATACACCTTCAAAAATTCAACATCTGCTTCTTTTTCTTGTTGTGACACTGCCATAATCAACAGATCGTCAATCTAATGGAAATCAGTAACAGTACCCGACCATAGTGCTATATCAGCTACTATCATTTGGTGGTAAATGGAGAGACTGTGTTTGTATCTCTGAGACAATACTCAGCAAGTATATTGCTTTTGTTGCCAGGCAAAGACAAACTGGTCTTGCATTGTGGTGGCAGGCGGGGTGGAGGGTAGGTGCAGTGTTGGCGGTGGGGCTAGGGCTGATGGGCTTTTTTGCATAAACATTAACTTTTGCAAGCAGCAAAACATTTCTGATGTTATGATCCCACCTATTACTAATCATGGAATTCCAGCTTGTACAAAAACATTCCACATTTGTGTTATCATCACCCATGCTGTAATTCTGTTCAGTTTTGCCAGCTTTCCTTTATTCACCACCCAAACAGAGGGTCCTGAAATTACAGATCCAGTTCCCCTCAAGGCATTTGCTAGAGTGCCTGAATTACCTGTAGCATTTGTCACTACTGGCAGAATCACGGATTTTAGTGAGGCAGGCGCTCCTCTCAAAAGTTGCATTTTAATACTTCTTGTCACTGCTACCCTGTCCAGATTTGATCCCATAATCAATGCATATGCCATCCCCATCTGCTGCACTAAATTGATACCTTCCTCCATTTTGCACCAATTTCCACAGGACAACACAGATTTAGCAGATTCAGCATATCCTGTTAAAACTGCTGCACACAAACATTGATATAGCATAGGTGCAATAATATCTTGCCCATCAGGACCTCTGACAGTTTGCAGCTGAGCATATCGTTGTATCCAATCATCATAGGCTTTAGAGCTTAATAAATCTTTTTCATCTGCTAATAAATGGATAGACACAGCTCCACTATCCCAAGCTGGCAAAATCCGCACCAGTATTCCTTCCCCACTCTTCTGCTGAGAGATCTCTGAAAATGCTGTTAACTCCTTTGGAGTACACGCCATCTGCCCACCCTCATCTGCTTGTTCCTGCTGCCACATCATTTGTATGGGTGGTTGTGCTCCCACCACTTCCCTGCCATTTAAGTCAGGGTCAAATTCAGACTCAATATTGGAGTCTGAGGATTCACTCCAAATATTTCCATCCCATTTCTTGGGATTCCAAGATTGTTTTGTGGTAAGAGTACAAACCTGAGAACACAAACTCACTTTTTGCATATTTATCCTTTTGTTTCTTAGTAATATGCACTACCAAGCGGTCTACATTATCTTGCAGCTCATAGCACTGCTCTGCTTGAACAGTAATTACTTCCTGTGCAATCACTTTTGCATCCTGTAAAATCCCAACCTCCTTTTCCAGCTCTCGTATTTTACTCTGCAACAACTTCATGGTCAAGAGCTCTAAGACCAGTAATGAATAACCATCCCAATCTCCCCGCTAATTTGCGAGAAGTCAATGCTGCTCTCCATGGAAACTTTAGCATAGCTGCTTCAATTACCTGGGGGGTAATCACTGCCCCATCATCAATCTGAGGCCATGCCTCCAGCGGAGCCAATTCAGACAGAAGAGCAGCCATGGGGGCCCAGAGCTCTGTACTGGGCCATCCCAGAATATGGGGAGCCACCCTCGAGGCTTCCCCTGTCCCTGGTGTTTTTGCAAACCGCAGCACGGCTGTTTCTAGTGACAGCAGACTAATGACAAATATGTCACCCAACACAGGCACATCGCAAGAAGAGCCAGAGGCCACAAATCCATTTGCGAAGAGCAAGTTTTATTTTGGTTACCTCACTACCGGGGGATCTCTGAAGTAGCACCTAAGCTCCCGAGCAGAGTTGACACAAGCGGGGATGCAGGTGCTACAGAGTTCAGCCCTGGTAGAAGATCACTGGGCCTGCTGCATTCACTTGTAGTTTAAGGCTTCAAGCAGGTGCAGCCTTGCAGTCTTTCTCACAACAAAGCAGGAATCTCAGGCATAGTGATAAGGTGCCTTAGAGTTTCTCACAGGCCTGTGTTATCTAACAGAGAGGTTCTACTTTTCAGGCACACAAGGTCAGTAAAACAATTAGTGTGATACATGTGCTTTTTCTACACCACAGCTGCAGTCGCTGGAGCATATTTACAATTAGCCTCCTCGCCATTCTTGCACAATTCCCGTACAGATGTTATGTTTAGCATATAAATATGGGGGAAGAAGGGGATGACATTTGGAGTGATGGTGTTTGTCTTCCCAAGTAACCATTATACATGATTGACCCCCACTTTCCTGGAGATGGCTGAACACCTGCCTGCCGATGGAAAATAGTGAATGAATCCCTTGTTTTACTTGACTTGCATGCACGTCTTTTGTTTTATTCATTAAACTGTCTTTATCTCAACCCAACTCTTCTGATTCTCTCCCCCATCCCACCATGGCATAATGAGTGAGCAGCTGAGTGATGCTAAGTTGCCAGCTCAGATTAAACCATGACATTAGCAAAGGTGTTTAGTGACTTGAAGGCTTACATTTATACAGTAATAATGCAGTGCTACAACTCTGGGGGCAATAGCAGCAGGTTTTTAGTCAACATGCTTTCTGATCAAGCTAGTTATAACTTTGGTTGTGGGTTTCTGAAGCTATCTTTTAAAACCAGCTAAAATATAACATCTTATTTGACAGCAGGCTGAATATGAGCTGGCAGTGTCCCCAGGTGGCCAAGAAGGCAAATAGCATCCTGGTTTGTATGAGAAATAGCATGGCCAGCAGATCTAGGGAAGTGATCATCCTCCTGTCCTCAACACTGATGAGACTGCACCTTGAATACTGTGTTCAGTTCTGGGCCCCTCCCTACAAGTAAGACACTGAGGGGCCGGAGCGTGTCTAAAGAACAGTAACAAAGCTGGTGAAGGATCTAGAGAACAAGTCTTATGAGGAGCAGCTTTTTGTTTCTGGAATTGTAAATAGAAAGAAAAGGTTTATTCACATCTGGGAGTCCTAAAGCAGGGACTGTCATCAAAGCCTTTCCAAGTTCTTCAAAGACTCGTGTAGCTTCTTTATTCCATTGTAGGTATTTCTGATCTGTGGCTGCTAGTGCATACAATGGCTTGACAAGAAATCCATAATTATAAAGCCACAACTGGCACCACCCTGTCATGCCCAAAAAGGTCCGTAGTTCTTTTACAGTTTGAGGTTTTGGAGTTTGGCATATAGCCTCCTTTCGAGCATGTCCCAGGGCCCTCTGCCCTGCACTAATTTCATAGCCCAAATAAGTTACTTGTTGCTGTATCATCTGGGCTTTCTTCTGTGATACCTGGTATCCTTGGAGCCCCAAAAAGTTCAATAAACTTATGGTCCAGGTTATGCATGTCTCCTTTGTTCTGGTAGCGATCAAAATGTCATCCACATATTGTAGTATCTGTCCTTCATCAGATGGGGCTTCCCAAGATTCAAGATCTTTAGCTTGGCAGCTGTTCTTAAATCCTTGTGGCAACACCGTTCATGTGAGCTGGGTTTTACGTAAATATTGTCTGACAGGCTTCATGGAGAGGGAGGCAAAAAGGCATCATTTAAATCTAAAACAGTAAATTAAATCAAATCATGGTTAATACAGTCAAAAGGGTGTATGAGTTTGCTACCACTGGGTAGAGGTCCTCTGTTATTTTGTTTATAACCCGATTTGCAGGAATTTCTCTGTTACTGGCTGAATTCCTTCCCTGTCCTCCCTCGATCCTTACCTCAACAGGTGGGGCAATTTTGGCCCTTCCAGGCACATCAGTAGCCTATACCCTGGGATACACTTGGTTCACGACTTCTTCATTAATCTTGCCTTCTGTGGGAACAGTTGCTAAAAGCAAGCCCATTATTTGCATATATTGCTGATCATTTACCTCCAGAGTAATTTCTCCTTTTTAAAATCTGATTACTGCACCCATTTGTTTCAACAGATTTCTCCCCAAAAGAGTTTTCAGGGAATTGGGCATATATAAAAATTTATGAATGCCTACTTGTTTATCCAATTTGTGTTTCAAAGGTTCACAAAAATACACCCTTTCACTTTGGTCAGTGGTTCCCTTTACCTACTATGTAATCATTACTTATTGGCAATCTACCAAAAATTCCACTTGTTTTTGTTCATTCCAGGTTCCCGTCAGTCTTTTGAAAACTTGCTACTGTCCGATTTTCTCTGCATACTTCCTCTGTACCTTCCCCAACATGCATTTTCCCAATATATATTGATCTCTCTCTAAAGACTTTCAAAGCCTTCCAACCTCTTTAGTTCCCTATCCTTTCGACAATCTTTCTCTTCCCTGTTACTAAATACTCTCCAGGCTTCATCTAACGTTTCCAAATTCTTGCTTTCTGGTGCTCTCAGTTTCTGTAACTTCTCTAGGGGAGCTTGCACCATTTCAGGTGCGAGAGGCTACCCTGAGAGGCATGTGGCTTGCCCCCCCCCCGCCACTTTGCCAATTCTAGCAGTGGTTTTTCTATTTTTTTTTCTTCTTTCTCTTCTTGATGCAGTTTAGACACAGGCAAGGCCACGTGGATGGGGGAGGTTGAGTTTATCTTGCAGCTTGGGACAGGCCTGAAATTCATGTTCAAGCTGTACAGCACAGGCTTGGGATATTTTGCTTTTTTTGTTTTTCCATTTAATTCCAGTCATAATACTCTTTATATGCAATTCCAGTTAGCTCAGCAATAGTTAGTCCCATTTACCTTTTGCAGTTTCTCACAGATGTCAGAAAAACAGCATATTAAAGACTGACTATTACCTTTTTCAGCAGCTGCAAAAGTAACTTGAGAGATTCTGCATACCTTTCACCTTGCTAAAATCATTAGCAAAGGTCCGTCCTGGCTCCCGAAACCAGGACACAGAAATCTCGGGGTTGCTTGATCCACTCCCAAGATCGCTAGCAGCCAACTCTCGGAGAGTAGCCCCCTTCCCAGGTACCCCTTTACACCAAATACCACTGCGGAAACCCTGGCCATGCATAAGGCGTCCCTTTACGACTTATTGGCTCCTCACGTTAAAATGCAATTAAATGCAATTTTTATTACAACATACCTTATTCGCTGTTAGTGCTGGAGGTCTTTTGTCTACTTCTGCATGACCATCTTGGAGTGGAAGTCTTCTGATAAAAGCTTTGGGGCGCGCCAAAGTCGTCCATTCTCAGCTGTTCATGGGTTCAAGCAGAATGCCCTCCTGCCTGGCTCACCAAAAGGAGGCATGGAAATAACCTTACAACCTTTGAGATTGTAAAGAAGGCATGTGTTTACAGCACTGGACACACGGGGGAATAATTCCACCTAAGACGTGTGCAAATTTCCAGTAGCTGTGAACTTGGTTAAATGCAGTAAAGTGTTACATATTCATGAAAGTTCTAGGAATGTCTATACATATTCATAACCTCTCCCCGAGAAGGTGGTTCTTATTACAATGAGTTCTGGGAAATCATTTCCATAGTCTCCACCTCTGGCCCTTCCTGGTTGCGCCTGCGCAGTGATCCTGAACCAGGGTCATCTTCGCTGTACACAGTTACCTTTGGCCTGGTGTGATGAGTTGGATGGGACTCAGACTGCTGAGTTGGTTAGAACTGGCATATCTCCTGTCCTGTGCCCAAGTTTCTGTTATCTAGCTCACTCAAGGATGCACCCAAGGTTTTTATCTTTACAAGGCCTGTGAAGTCGTCAGCGAGCTCCTGTTTCTCATACAAGAAGTTACACAAAGCTAAGCAAGGTTAGGCAATAGTGATATGGGTTAAGGGTTAGCTCTCTAAGTGTTAGCTACTTAGTTCTTTAAGTGTTAGTTCTTTAAGTGTTAGTTAGTTAATTCCCTGTATCACTGAGCCCTCCCACCAGGATGAAAGGGTTTGAGCTTTCCTAGTTCAAGTCCTTAAGGTTCCCACACAAAATCCTGTTAGTGAAGCTCAGTGCAGAACAAGGATAGAAATTTCACCCTTGTCAGAGCCTGAAAAGGATAAAGGTTCAAACATTGTGGTAAAAACAGTTCATCCAGCCACAGGAGATGGGACATTCGAAGGAACAGGAGATGAGACATTCGGGATAAGGTGAATCACGATTTACATTTTAACAAGTAACAAGCCACAAAGGCCAGCTGGCTGATACAGGCGGTGGGGGACGTGTTAAAGAGCACATAACCCATCTTCTGATAGGCCCAGCATTGCACTAAGGGAAAAGACTGCAAAGACCCTTCAAGGTGGTTCAAGACCCTTTGAGACTTTTCCATCTTTTACAATCACCCCCCAATGATGCCTGTGCAAAAGACCAAAGATTATGCAAGCAGGCAATCCAGAGGACTATAAGAAGCCAGCTGTGCAAACACTGGTGTGGCACCCACCTACCATCCTGAAGACCACCAGTGTCACCACAAGAACTGAACAAGACACTGGAGGATGCTGCACATCGCTGGATCCAAGACTACAAACCCCATCATACACAAAGTAGAGCCATAAAGATGGTGAAATCTTTCTCTTTTCTTTTTTTCCTATACTTATATTCTTTTGCTTTCCTTTCTATAAGTAATATAGTAACATAAGATTTACAGCCCAACATGTGACACAAACTTATGTTTACCAATTGAACTCAAATCACATAACTCCTGCCACCAAATCATTTGCCAATTAGTCCAAGTTGCAAAATAAAAGCCTTTTGTTTACAGATCTTAAGTATTGTGTATACTGTTTTCCAACCAAGGGGACCCACAAACCTGAGTCACATCTCCCCCCACTCATACTTCTGGGCAGGATAGGACAACCCTGAAGCACTGAGCTTTCCCCAGCTGTCACAGGCTCCATCTAACGCTCCCAGAGACCAGTGATGAATCTTCTGCTGATTGTGAAAAAGCATAGCTACTTTCAGTACCACTGTTTGATGATAAACATTTGCGTCCTACTTCCAAAAAGCTAAGAGATTGCCTCGTACAAGATGCAGGAGACTACTGCTAAGCAGTTCCAGCATCATGTTTCAAATGACTGGGCAAATCATTATCTACAGAACACCATTAACAGACTGAAACATTCCACATACTTACGCTCCGGGGAGACACCATTTTAACTTGGACAACTATTTCCCTCAGTAAGACACACAAGACAGAGATGATATCCCCATGCTAAATCTTTATTGTGCAACCGCTGCTCAAAGCTTTTAGTACCTTCCACAGACACACGTCACACAAAATCAGACATGAACAGTGGTTAGACTGACGGGCAAAAGACAACATCCATTCAGTGATGATTTGTACACATGCGGCAACTCCTGCGGTGCAAAAATCTTAGCCAGGCGGCCAGCCCAACTCACAGCCACCCAGAAGAGGTAGATGCATGTGACAGACAGACTGCCCACACTCAGACCCTTCATCCACAACCATCTGGAATCCATTGGTCAGGCCCAGTTGAGCAGCACACTTCTTACCAACAATCATTAAATGCCCAAGAAGCTGGAGAAGGAAGTACAAAATCATAAATAAATAAAATAAAAAGCCACACACAAAGAGGGGACAGGGCAGGAAGGGATGAGAGCAGAGAACCACGCAGAGAAACCAGTTAGACAATTCCTAACAATTCAGCCATTGCACTTCAAATTACTGTTTGTCCACCTGCCTGCAACTGACATTTTCCAGGCAACATAGGTAATTCTGGTGTAAAATAAACTTTAGGCTGTCTTTTGCATGGGTTTACAGAGTCTTTGAACTTGACTTTTATAGCTAGAAGTGAAGCATCCAGCACCTCTTGGCCAACTTTGTCCTTCCTCACCCCTGACCTGCCAAAATCCCCAAACCCTCTTCTCCGTATTAGAGGTAGTAGTACTCTTACTCTATAAACCATGACAACAGGCATCAGACTGTGCTCCAAAACAATGCTGCATTTTGCACCAGAAGTACATACCCAGGTGCGAGCATGGCTTTATATCACTGCTTTTAGTCAAGTTCAATTGCATTGCAAGCCAAAGGCAAAAGATTGCAGCGTCAGAAAATCCAAAATAGCCTACTGTGCCCTATCAAGAGGAAAAGAGGGGATAAGAAAGAGTCTAGTAAATTAGGAACTAATTACAAGTATGGTTTAGTGTACAAAAAGCTTCCACAGTACTTACAGAGTCACCAGAATCTTCTGCTTCAGATAACCTGATAACTGGTAAGGTAATAGTTTAAGCAAATCAATATGTCCCACTGGACTCGTACAGAAGCAGATTACCAGATAGCCCAAACATTGTTTCTTTCTTACGTGACATTAATACTTTCTATACATGTAATAAATTGATAGAGGGAACTAACACTTAAAGGGTTAACCACATAATAGGTGCCTAGTTTAGAGCTTTATGTAACCAATTATGTTAAGAAAAACAGAGCCTCATTGAATGCAAAGATAGGAAGTTTTACAGCACTCAGCTGTATCCTTGAGGGGACAAGATAACGAAGATTTTCAGCAAAGGGAGGGCACCAATCTGTTTTCAACCAACTTGGCAGTTTAGGTTCCAGCCAATTCAGCATACTAAGCCAAAGGTAAAAAGTTCACAGTGACGAAGCTGAGGAAACCTTCATCCAAAGACCCCTTCTCAAGACCACTAGGTGGCACCGTGCAGGTGCAACAGGGGAGGTGTCAAGGAGGAGACTATGGAAATTATTTCCTTGAACTCATTTTAATAAGAACCACCTTCTCAGGGAAAGATTATGAATATGTATAGGCGTTCCTGGGGTTACTATGAATATGTAACACCTTGCTGTATTTAAACACACCTCCTATTGTTAGAAGGCGCACATGTGTGGTGGAATGATCCCCTTTGTGCCCCCGGCACCAAATAAACATACCCTCTTTATAACCTTGCAAGTTGCAAAGTTTTACGGCTTTACAGCTTGTAAAGTTGTTTCCGCATGTCAAAAATACATTTACAGAGCTGCCTCCAGAAGTGGGATTCAGCATGCAAGACGATGGGGGCAAGGAAACGGGCCAGTCCTTCAGATTAGTGACCTCCAGTATGTTTTCGTTTGGGTTGATTATTTCCTAAGCAGCTTTTCTATTCAATGTGGTCCACACAGAGGCAGGAGACAAATGGCTTAACTCAATCATTAAAGAATTTAGCAAAGTGGAAGATGAGTGACCATTCATTTTCCATGGTACAGGGGAGCTCAAGTATGCATACGAAAGCATAATCACAGGAAAAAATAAGAAAATAAAAAAATTTGTAACTTTTTGCTTTAATTATCCAGTTTTGGGGTTCAGAACCAAAGCCTAGTACAGCAGAGCTCCAAAATCTCTATAATGCTATTATGAGACACATTAAGGTCTGCATTTCTCCTATGCAGAACCAACTCATTACGGTCGCTAAGGTTTCAAGACTATCATCCTACATGAGGTAGGACTGCTCCCATCCCTTGGCAGCAAACTTTGCACGACTTGCAGTACCTAAGGGATATCATGTGCGGCAAACATCTGCGGCTGCCATCAAGTGCCTTACCGTCAGAGGCCCTCGGGGGGGAGGGGGGGGGCTGGGAACCAAAGCGAACCGTACAGCACCAACAACCCCGTATGCACCACGGCAGCCGGGAGTGGGGGGAGGCGGGGGGGCACCCATGAAGAGCAATGTTTTAGGGATGGTGTAGTAGAGAGTGCCACAACCCAAAGAGACTCCGTCCGTTCCCCGTCCCTCCACCTATCCGCAGCACCATCGCCACCCACCCTGCCACACTCCCGGGCACCACGCAATGAGTCCTCGGCTCAGGGTGTCTGCGAGCGCGGGGGGAGGGAAGAGGAACTGCGTGCAGAGCAAAGTCACGGCTACCTCCTCGCCCTCGTAGACGACGTTGGTGGGGAAGCACCTTGCCGATCACCTTTCCGAATCCAGTAGTAGCACCGCCAAGCTGGAGGACCTGCGCCTCATTAATCGCAGAACCAAAAGAAGTTGCTCTAAATTGTTCCCTGAAAGCCTCACTTCAGTTGCAGACCTTTCTAAGCTGCACACCTCCCTGAGAGAAAATAAAATACAAAGCATGTGTTCAGCACTGGTGGCTTGAGGGCAGATCAAGATAGGATTTGCACTAAACTGGGTAGGAGGCTTTTAGAAAAATATGCAGTGCCCCCAAAGCTACCCAAGGGTGGTCTGTAGTGCCCTGCAGCCCAGGGGATAGCGAGCAATTTGATTGGTCTACACAACTGTATTGTAACCTATATAAACCCTGCTTTCCTCTATATAGGGCTAAGGATGTCCTTAGCATTCTTTGCCGCAAGGGCACATTGTTGGCTCATGTTCGACTTGGTGTCCACCAGGAGCCCCCCATGTCCTGTTTTGCAAAGCTGCTTTCCAGCCAGTTGGCCTCCAGCATAGAGTGGTGCATGGGGTTGTTCCTCCCCAGGTGCAGGACTTTGTATTTCCCCTTGCTGAACTGCACCAGGCTCCTGCCTGCCCATTTCTCCAGCCTGTCTAGGTCCCTCTGGATGGCAGCACAAAGTCATCCTGCCAAGTTTCAGTGATAGCGATTAGGCCATAGATTTCCAGCTGCACAGTGGCTTCCAACTCTTCCTGTTTGTTACCCGTGCTGCACGCATTGGTGTAGAGGCACTTCAGTTGGGCTGTCGACTGTGTCACCTTTTTGGAGGACCAAGCCCAATTCCTTTGCAGCGTTTCTCAGGCATTCCCCTGTTGGTTCCTAACACATCATCAGCCCCTGGCTCTTCTCTGTTGCTCAAAACTCCTTCCCCTGCTGAGTCTAGTTTAAAGCCCTCCTTTTAAGTCTGACCAGCTTGTTGGTGAAGACCTTCTTGCCCCACAGACCCGACTTCTCAAAGTGAGATCCATGCACATAGAAGCATAAACCCTGAGTATGGCACCAGCTATGCAGCCAGGCTGCACCTGTTCAATTCATCTCCTCCTTCCTGGACCCCTTCCTCTGACTGGGAGTATAGAGGAGGCCACCATCCATGCTCATGATCCTTTTAACATTGCTCCGAGACACACGTAGTCTCTTGGGAGGCTTCTAAGTTGCCTCGTCAGACCCTACATGGAACAGTACCAGCAAATGATAATCTGTAGGGTTCACCAGGCTCAGCAGCCTCTTGGTGATGCCACAAATGCGAGCTCCTGGTAGGCAGCAGACTTCTCTAGAGAAATCGTCTGGACAGCAAATTGGTGCTTTGGTGCCTCTCGGTACGGAATCTCCAATTACTAATATCTTACATGCTTTTCTGGTGGCTCTGGTTCTAACGCGAGTAGGTAGTTGGGTCAGCTTTGCGTGGTTGCTTTCTCCTGGATCCTGTTTGTTATTCACATGTTCTTCATTCTCCAACCCCAGAACATCCTGTCTGTTATGTAGGGACACTTCAGGAGATGGGGAGGGGGAAGTTCTTCCTTCTTGTGGGAAAGCAAGATGTGTGGTTTCAGCCACCTGGATGATAAAGGAAGATCAATACTAACATGACCATCTGGATGGTCAAAGAAGAAATAGTACTAACATAATTAGATCACAGCAACTAGTCAAAATATAAAGGGCCTTGGACAGGTTGTTCTGAAGTATGTTTCTCATAAATGTAAAGAGTGATAGCCCAGACTCGTGAGAATGGTGTCTTGGGATGGATAACCACCCCTAAGTACATGTGATGTGTGAATGTTGTTGGACCTGATCTATGAATGAGTGAGAACGTAACTGAAAGAGACACAATGTAAATGTGGTGTGTTTCTAATAACAATTATTGAAAACACATCTTGTGTAACCTCTTAGTCCAGGCCCATACCTGTAAAACCTATAAATTGTCAATGGCAAATAAAGAGGGCCTCAACCTGGCTCAGCTCTCTGCTCTGCCTGGCTCTGTGCTCCTTCCTGAACACAATTTCTGCCTCTGTGTGCATCCTTGTCTGCATCCCGGTGTGCATCGTTCCTCATCGTCGCACTTCTACAAGGCAAGCAGCCATTCTCCTTCATCCCGTGAGTTACGTGTGTCAGTCAGCTCGAGGTTGGATTCAGGCTTACCTTCCTCTCACGCAGCCTTAAGGCAGGCTGTTGCTCAACCTGGGATAGCATACAATACCACGGATCCATCTCCTGCTTGTATTCCTGGATACCTTGCTGCCTGTTGAGCTCCTCTTGTAGCATAGCTACTTGCCCAAGGAGATCTTCCAGCTGGGCATGCTTGCAGCTATGACATCCACCCCTGTCTCCGGGTGCTAGGAGGACTTCCAGGTACTGGAGCTCCATGCGGCCCAAGGTCTAGACAGCTATATCAGTCCTTGGGAGGTCTGTTTGGGGGAGAGACATCAGCATAGGTAGGCTGTAGTGCTTCTGTATGGAAATATAGGGGAAGAATGGTGAGGAGGTTGGTTGCACCTGCTTGAAGCCTTGAAATACAGGCGAGCGCAGGCGGTCCAGCGATCTTCTGCCAGGGCTGAACTTACCAATGCCTGCGTCCACATTTGCGTCACCTCTGGCCAAGAGCTTAGGTGCTACTTTGGAGATCCCCCAGTAGCAAGGTAACTAAAATAAATTTGCTCTTTGCAATTACATCCATGGCCTCTGGCTCTTCTTGCGACTTGCCTGCGCTTGAGCTCACAGCTTCCATTTGGGTTACAGCCACAGCCTTGCAGTTGTGGCAGGTGGACACCATTTTCTTTCAAGTCGCAGAATCACAGAATCACAGAATGTTAGGGATTGGAAGGGACCTCAAAAGATCATCTAGTCCAATCCCACTGCCAGAGCAGGAACACTTAGATGAGGCTACACAGGAAGGTATCCAGGCAGGTTTTGAATGTCTCCAGAGTAGGAGACTCCACAACCTCCCTGAGCAGCCTGTTCCAGTGTTCTCTTACCCTTACTGAGAAGAAGTTTCGTCTCAAATTTAAGTGGAACCTCTTGTGTTCCAGTTTGAACTCATTACCCCTTATCCTACCGTTGGTTGTCACTGAGAAGAGCCTGGCTCCATCCTCATGACACTCACCACTTATATATCTGTAAACATTAACAAGGTAACCCCTCAGTTTCCCCTCCTCCAAACTAAAGAGACCCAGCTCCCTCAGCCTTTCCTCATAAGGGAGATGCTCCACTCCCTTAATCATCTTTGTTGCCCTGTGCTGGACTCTCTCCAGCAGTTCCCTGTCCTTCTTGAACTGAGGGGCCCAGAACTGGACACAATATTCCAGATGCGGTCTCACCAGGGCAGAGTAGAGGGGAAGGAGAACCTCTCTTGACCTACTAACCACCCTGTTGGAACGATAAAGGACTCAGCACTCCGATTCAATGTGAATCACGCAAAGCCATTTATTACAGAAGCATGTCTCCTTATATACGCAACTATTCTCTAATCACGAATTCACGCTCCAAGCATGAATTCGCTAAATGAGTATCATGGGCAGTCCACACGCTGGAGCCCCACTGATGATAGGTCCGACAACTCACGCCATGCTGAGGCCCTGTTAATGAAGAAACGCCCCTCTTTCTCACAGCAGATTCTGTTCTCAGCTTCTCGAGGTGGCCTTGAGATTCCTTTGGGCCTGACTAATTCAACAACATATCTCCTTCTAACGAAACCCCTCCACAATTCCCCCTTTTTGTTCTTGAACTAGTCAGGCCCCTTAAACAGCATGTTGAATCGTCTTTGAAATACACTGCAACATAGGACACGTGATTAACAACATAATTACAATTACATATAATGTAGCTAAACCTTACTTAATAAGATTAAACAACTATCTGCTTATACTCAAACCTTCATATCATATGTAAAACCTTAATTCTACTTATGACAACCTTACCAACACACTATTTTAGAATAGTCAGACAACTCAATACAATATATTCTCTTAAATTCTTAAAAGATCTATAACTGCGCAGTTTATAGAGTAACGTACTTAATACCATCAGCATATGCTAATTATTGACTTAATATCTTAAAACTTATATTAACCTATTCATATGCTAATTATTGACTTAATATCTTAAAACTTATATTAACCTATTTAAAAGATCTATAGCTTAATCTTAATATCTCTTTTAAAACCTTACCAGTTGCTAAATTAGGTTACCATGGTAGAAATATCTTATACTTTTACCTTATCTATGCATAGATTATCTAATTGTAATATCACCCTTTTGGAACTCTTACTATCTGTTCAAATTAGCATTCTCTATGGAAGGTACCTTATCTGTTTACTAATAAGCTTTTAGACCACTGGGTCTAAGAGCATCTATAACACTGAATAAGTATTCATGGTTTACATTTGAGACAATTCTCACAACTTATCTCCCTCCTGTCCTTCTGCATCTGTCGAATCTTTGTTGTCTTTATTCAGCCATGGCTTGATCCATTTCGCAGGAATCCATTTTGATCCTTGGTCCGTAATGACACAAGCATAACCCTTTCCCCAAGTTATTAATTGGAAAGGACCCTCCCATTCACCAGTAACTCCATTGCGTATTTTGACCTGACGTTGATTTTCTCTAAGGTCTGTCAAGTGTCCTTTTAAGCTTGTTCCATGACGAATCATAGGTGGAATGTCGAACCCTTGCGGAAGGTGTAAAAAGTTCAAGACATATAATGCTTTGCTTAGTCTGTCATGTGAAGTATTACAGTCAGTTCCCCCTTTTTGTTTGTCAAGCTGATGCTTGAGAGTTCGATTCATCCTTTCTACCAAGGCCTGATCAGTAGGAGAATTTGGTATGCCTGTAATGTGCTTAACACCCCACAATTGAAAAAAGGTGGCAGTAGCATTGGCAATATAACCAGGTGCGTTGTCTGTCTTGACCTGTGCAGGAACTCCCAAAGCTGCAAAAGCAGAACGTAAATGTCGTTGCACATGTGAACTAGTTTCACCAGTCTGAGCAGTGGCCCATATGGCGAAAGAATATGTATCAATAGACATATGCACATACTTCAGCCTGCCAAATTCAGGGACATGTGTGACGTCCATTTGCCACAATTCCAAGGCTCCTAATCCTCTTGGATTGACTCCTGCACCCAGCCCTACTGAGATGCGCTGACAATCTGCACAACTTTTAACAATACCTCGGGCTTCACTTTCGGACAATGAAAATTGCCGCTGTAAGACCTGAGCAGACTGATGGAGAAAACTATGAGAGCGTACTGCTTGCCCAAACCTATCTACTGGAGGTGGAACCCATGCAGGAGATACAAGAAAATCAGCTCGGCGGTTTCCTTCAGCTAAATCGCCTTGAATTGTCAGATGACTACGGATATGTGTTATGAAGTATCGGTGTTGTCTCTCTTCGATCAACAACCATAGTTGCTTGAACAAAGACATGAGTTGTGCATCCTGAACCTCTTTGAGCAATGATCTTTCAATGCGAGCTACCACACCTACCACATACAAAGAATCACAAACAATATTCACTGGGCTATGAGCAAATCTGATAAACACTTCTATTACAGCCCTGAGTTCCAAATGCTGAGTTGATCCTTTCAGGTCAGTTAGTATCACATTGTGCCATTTTCCATCTGTTTTCCATGTAATTGCTGCTTTCTGCATTTTACCCCCTGCGTCAGTGAACACTGTGGGTCCTTTAACAGGAAATTCTGAGAGAAGAGGGGGACCCTCCTCCATTGATCCCATATTCAAAACTGACATTAACTTGTGTGGAGGGGAAAATGTCTTAATTAAAGCTTGAGAATCTAATAACGCAATCTGAAAAGGTAAGGAGTTCTGCAAAGCCCACTGTAAATATTCTGAAACGAGGGGAACAATGATATATGCAGGCTCAGCCCCTGAAATTTCGACTATTCTCTGCCTACCTTTCATTATAAGCTGAGCAAAGACCTCAGCCCTGGTTGTAATGGTTCGTTTGAGTCGAAAATGCAAAAACACCCACTCTAAGATCTTTAATGGCTCCTTACCAGTTGTCCATTGCATTATGAGAGCAAAAGGATAGTTAGTATTGTTTACAATTAGTAGTCCGATTACATAATCTGGGTTCCACCTATGGCTGAAAGCTTTTACAAGTTTGGACATAATCTTTTTCAGAGCAGCTTCCGCCTCAGCAGTAAGCGTTCTAGGAGAGCTAATGTCACTATCCCCTTTTAGCAGTTTTACAATTGGAGCTAAATCCTCATTAGTGATCCCACAAATGGTCCGGACCCAATTCAGATCACCCACTAGTTTCTGCACATCATTTAAGGATTGAATGACAGACCGACATGCTATTTTCTGAGGTTTCACTGTGGACTGAGAAATCTCCCAACCAAGATATTTCCATGCTGGTTGAATTTGTACCTTTTCTGGAGCAATTTGCAATCCTCTATGCTGCAATGTATCAGATACTTCATTTATCAACAAATCAGTCGAAAAAGCTTCCCCAGCTATTAATATGTCATCCATGTAGTGGTAAATCACTAACTCAGGATGAGATTTTCTGATTTATTGCAAGGCCCAAGCTACATAAATCTGACACATAGTTGGGGAATTTTTCATTCCCTGTGGCAAAACTACCCATTGATACCTTTTTGCAGGTTCAGCCTTATTTACAGAATTTATGGAAAATGCAAAACATTTACAGTCATCAGGATGCAAAGCAATGGTGAAAAAACAATCAAGTCAATTATTAAAATCTGCCAATTTTCTGGAATCATGACAGGGGATGGTAATCCCGGTTGTAATGCTCCCATGTCTTCCATGGTATCATTAATTTTTCGAAAATCATGTAACAACCTCCATTTCTTTGATTTTTTCTGAATAGTAAACACAGGAGTATTCCAGGGACTTGTAGACGGCTCTAAATGCCCTTTTTCAAGCTGTTCCTGTACTAGCTCTTCGACATGGGCGAGTTTTTCTTTACTGAGCGGCCATTGATTTGCCCATACTGGATCATCATTTTTCCACTGTAATTTCAGTACTGGTTGCCCATCATCAATGGCCACTTCTAGAAATTTTGTTGTTTTGTCACCAGAGTTGCTCCTAGTTGTCCTAACACATCCCGTCCTAATAGAGAAACAGGGATAGACATCACATTCATGCAGTAAAGAACTAAATTACTCATGTTCTTCTGTATTATCACAAAATGCACATTGTGAGTCAACGGATTCTCATGATTTAACAGACTGTGAACATATCGTAGCATATAACAAAGACCTACCAAAATTGCAACATGCTTAAACAGATACCCACAAAGAAAACAGGTTAATAAGGAAAGCATCTTGCAGACTTTAACAAGTTTTCTGATCTGTGTGTTATCAGTTAAGTCTCTCTCAGCTTGTTGAAGTTCAAATCGCCCTGCCTGTAAAACTGTCTGAAATGATTTAATGATTTCTTGTCCGAGTGCTTTCCTATGTTTTAAAACACCTCCCAATACTGATTTTTTAGGAACACAACTGAAAACAATCATTCCTGACCCCATCTTGCAAGTAAAAACCTTGGTGGGGGGGGGTAGGCGGGGGGGAAGCACAGGGCTGCTTGCAGCCTGAGTGGGAAGAGCAGGCAGAAGGTTTTATGGCACACTTAAAAACAACTAGTAAAACAATTAACTCACATTCCTGACAAGCTGCTTGATTTTCAGAGAGACGGTACACAGGAACATATAATATGTACTGTAAAACTCACAAATAACATGCTGATAGCAAACATTAGCATTCTCTACTGTTAATTTCAACACCAGTGCTTCCTTAACTTCTAAGTTTTCAACCTGCTTATTGATGGTCTCTTGAAGGTGGTCAATAAATTGCATGTAATTCTCATTGGGACCCTGATTAATAGTTGCAAATGATTTGGCTGCTTTGTTGGTTTCAGGCACCTCTCTCATAGCTTGATATTGCTGACTGTTGGATTCACTCGCTAATAGCTGATCTGATCTTTCACACAGTTCTTTTGCCCAGTTCTTATCCGGTGACTTCTTCTGTTCTCTTGTAGGAGTTAGAAGGGTAGAAGGCGGTGAAGGCAGACATGAATCAGTAAAAGAGTTGATATTACACTTATTTACGACTTTAGCATTCTCAACTTTGACCAGTCCTTTTGACAAATTATCTGACTCCAGTTCTTTGGACTTCTTGGTCTCTCTAGGGTCGTGTGATGGTACAGGAGGCCATCCACTCGGTAATTTTCCTCCCTCCGCCCCAGACTGTTGTA
This sequence comes from Patagioenas fasciata, assembly GCF_037038585.1. Classification (NCBI taxonomy): domain Eukaryota; kingdom Metazoa; phylum Chordata; class Aves; order Columbiformes; family Columbidae; genus Patagioenas; species Patagioenas fasciata. The sequence goes on along the minus strand of NC_092559.1, from coordinate 67,056,292 downwards.
TCATCGGGGGCGCCGAAGGCACAACAGGGCATGGAGCAGGAAGGGTATCGAAAACACGAACTGGATAAGCTTCACAGTTATTTTTAGAGTTCTTATCAGGCTGTAACACTGCAAAAATTCCAGTAACCGCAGCCCGCTCAGCCTTAAATTCTTTTAAAGTGGAAATTATAAGCTTCCATGTAGTTGCTAATGATTTAGCTTCTTTATCTCCGTCGCTAACCTTATCCCATAATTTCTGCCCTATATCGTCCCAAAGTTCAATTTTAAAAGCTTTCTCAGCTTCTGTCGGGTAGCCGTTAGTTCTACACCAAACCAACAGTCTACGTATGTTACTTTCTTCACATTTAAGACCTCTCATAGAGAGAATATGCAGGAGGATTTTAACTATAGCTTCTTCCTCAGAGGATATATTCTGCCCCATAACTTCACTCTTCCCTCCTCCTGCTCCCAGCCACTCACCTTTCCCGGGGCCTTCTTCAACAAAATTTATCTGCGGAACGTCCGTACGTCTCCGTCCGGCTCTCAGTCCAGCTGAGCCGTCTCCGGCTGGGCCGCTCCAGGCTTTTCCCCGACCTTAGTGAGACGCCGTTCGGAGTATCACGTCGGGGTCACCATTTGTTGGAACGATAAAGGACTCAGCACTCCGATTCAATGTGAATCACGCAAAGCCATTTATTACAGAAACATGTCTCCTTATATATGCAACTATTCTCTAATCACGAATCCACGCTCCAAGCATGGATTCGCTAAATGAGTATCATGGGCAGTCCACACGCTGGAGCCCCACTGATGATAGATCCGACAACTCACGCCATACTGAGGCCCTGTTAATGAAGAAACGTCCCTCTTTCTCACAGCAGATTCTGTTCTCAGCTTCTTGAAGTGGCCTTGAGATTCCTTTGGGCCTGACTAATTCAACAACATATCTCCTTCTAACGAAACCCCTTCACACCACCCCACTTCTAATACACCCCAGGATGCCATTGGCCTTCTTGGCCACAAGGGCACAGTGCTGCCTCATGATCAGCCTGCTGTCCACCAGGACCCCCAGGTCCCTTTCCCCTACACTGCTCTCTAATAGGTCATTCCCCAACTTATACTGGAACCTGGGGTTGTTCCTGCCCAAATGCAGGACTCTACACTTGCTCTTCCAATATTTCATTAAATTTTTCCCTGCCCAACTCTCCAACCTGTCCAGCTCTCAGTGGATGGCAGCACAGCCTTCTGGCGTGTCAGCCACTCCTCCCAGCTTGGTGTCATCAGCAAACTTGCTGACAGTGCACTCTATTCCCTCATCCAAATCATTGATAAATATATTGAATAATACCGGTCCCAGTACTGACCCTTGAGGCACTCCACTAGATACAGGCCTCCAACTAACCTCCCCCTCATTGACCACAACATTCTGGCTTCTTTCCTTCAGCCAGTTCGCAATCCACCTCACTACTCGATCATCTAGAGTGCACTCCCTCAGTTTAGCTGTAAGGATGCTGTGAAAGACTGTGTCAAATGCTTTACTGAAATCAAGGTAGACCACATCCACTGCCCTGCCATCATCTGTCCACCTCTTTGCGTCCTAATAAAAGGCTATGAGGTTGGTCAAGCACGACTTCCCCTTGGTGAAGCCATGTTGACTGCCCCTAATGACCCTCTTATCCTTGATATGCCTTGAGATGACACCAAGGATAAGTTGTTCCATCACTTTCCCAGGGATGGAGGTGAGTCTGACTGATGTATAGTTACCAGTGACCTCAGCCAGCTCTCTCAGCACCCGCGGGTGCATCTCATCCGGAGCCATGGTTTTATGGATGTCCAGATTGCCTAATTGCTCCTTAACCCAGTCCGCATCAACTAAGGCAGACTCTTCCATTGTCCTGCCTTCCTCTGGGGCGTCAGGGGTATGGGGCTCCTCAGGACAGCTTCCAGCAGAGTAGGCAGAGACAAAGAAGTCCCAGGACAGAAGACAAAAGGCAGCAGGTACTGGCAGGGGGGGAATGGAGAGAAGGAGCCACTGCAGTCCCACAGCCTTTTCCATGTCCTGTGTCACCAGGTCCCCCTGCCTCATTCAACAGAGGGCCCTCATTTTCCATAGCCTTCCTTTTGTCACCCATGTACTTAGAGAAGCCCTTCTTGTTGTCTGTGACATCCCTTGCCAGATACAATTCCAGTTGGGAATTCCAACTTTCCTAACCTCAGCCCCACATGCTTGGACAGTTTCTCCGTATTCCTCCCCAGTTACCCATCCTTGCTTCTACCCTCTGCAGGCTTCCTTTTTATGCTTGAGTTTGGCCAGGAGCTCCTTGCTCATCCATGCAGGCCTCCTGGCATTTTTGTCCAACTTCCTGCTTGTTGGGATGGGCCACTTCGGAGAGGCACCCCAACATGTTGACTCCCTAGAAAGGATTTTGGGGATGTCGAGGGTTAGGATTGCGGGGTGACAATCAAACCCTGGCAGATGTATTGTTAACCTCCTCTCCCCCCCCACTTCCCCCTTTTGCCCCTCCCTCTCCCCCCTTCCCACTCAGGACAGGCGATCGGGAGGGAAAGAAGGACAGAGAGAAGAGAGTTGGAAAAGTTAAAGATGTTTTACTAACGCTACTAATAAGAATAGAGAAAATAATACAAAATATACAAAACCAATCTCTAAAGTCTCAGCAACTGCAGAGCCAGCACCCAAAGTCCTGGATTAGACTCTGTAGCCAACCGGAGCTGGATTCAGTCTCTCACTAGGCCTCAGTTCGCAGGGACGACCAGCAAGGTCCTCTCCTAATGTCAGCCATGAGGAAAAAAAAGGGAAAAAGGCAAAAGGGAAAAGGGCCGAGATCCTCGTGATCTCCCACTTTTATATGAAGTATTCACGTGAATGGAATGTTATACACCGTTGGTCAGTCTCTCGGACATCAGTTTTCTCGTTGCCCCTCTCGCGAGATGTCCATCCGTGCTTATCAATAAGTTTGCATTCCATTGCTAGGTTTAACCAAAACATGTGTTGGGTTCTCCAGGAAAATGCAGCTAACATGAAGGCTTTAGCTGACAGGCAAATTCACTAAAAAAGAAACTTGTTTTTAACAAAACCAGGACATTCCACCCCTTATAATATGACATTCACTGAATACTTAAACCTTATCAATACAATCTATCAATACAATCTAATTAATCACTACTACTATATATATATATATGTACATATATACACAGGAGTAATTAATCAGTGGACCATCCTTTGAAAAGTTCATTAGGTTCATTTTGTCACAACAGTCTCCCAGGGCAAGAAAAATGGTACAAGTGCATCTCATGACCACTGTTTATGGGTTAAGGACACCAACTTCGAAGAAGGTGTCGGGCACCACTCGAAGAAGCTAGCTCTAGTTTCATCACCATTGTCTTGATCTGAAAGACACTTATTAAACATTGTTAGTGCGGCAATTCACATCATACAGTTCAGCATTGCATATTTTCACCTAAAATCAAATCCCCTTGAGGTACACACCGAACTTCTCCATCCTTAAGCATCACCCACCAGGTGCTGCCAGGTCCCTGGGCAAAAACAATCCCACGAATAGGTTTGCCTTTGCCTGAGGCAGGAGTAACCCAGACTGCCTTTCCTAAAATATTTTTCATGTGTACTACAGGGACTTTATCTCCTTCTACAGTCCGTAGAATTTCTGATTGGGCAGGCCCGGCTCGATTGGTTGATCCGCTAGTGTTGACCAACCAAGTGGCTTTTGCTAAATGTGAATCCCAGTTTTTAAAGGTTCCACCACCAAGTGCCTTTAGTGTAGTTTTTAACAAACCATTGTACCTTTCAATTTTCCCAGAGGCTGGTGCATGATATGGAATATGATATACCCACTCAATACCATGTTCTTTGGCCCAATTGTCTATAAGACTGTTTTTGAAATGAGTACCATTGTCCGATTCAATTCTTTCTGGCGTACCATGCCGCCAAAGGACTTGCTTCTCAAGGCCCAAGATAGTATTTTGGGCTGTAGCATGAGGTACGACATATGTTTCCAACCATCCGGTGGTTGCTTCCACCATTGTAAGTACATAACGCTTACCTTGACGTGTTTGTGGAAGTGTAATATAATCAATCTGCCAAGCTTCTCCATACTTATACTTTAACCATCGCCCCCCATACCATACAGGTTTTAACCGTTTCGCTTGTTTGATTTCGGCACAAGTTTCACATTCATGAATAACCTGTGAAATAGTGTCCATAGTTAAATCCACCCCTCGATCACGAGCCCATTTGTATGTTGCATTTCTACCTTGATGCCCTGAAGCATCGTGGGCCCACCGAGCTAGGAAAAGTTCACCTTTATGTTGCCAGTCCAAGTCCACCTCAGCTACTTTAATCTTAGCAGCTTGATCTGCTTGTTGGTTGTTTAGATGTTCCTCAGTGGCTCGACTTTTAGGCACATGAGCATCTACATGACGAACTTTCACAGGCAGGCTCTCTAGCCGAGCAGCAATGTCTTGCCACAGTGTGGCAGCCCAAATGGGTTTACCTCTGCGCTGCCAGTTGCTTTTCTTCCATTGCTGTAGCCACCCCCACAAGGCATTTGCTACCATCCATGAGTCAGTATAGAGATAAAGTATTGGCCACTTCTCTCGTTCAGCGATGTCCAAAGCCAGCTGGATGGCTTTCACTTCTGCAAACTGACTGGATTCACCTTGTCCTTCAGTGGCTTCTGTAACTTGTCGTGTGGGACTCCACACAGCAGCTTTCCACCTTCAATGTTTTCCTACAAGACGACAGGATCCATCTGTGAACAGTGCATACTGCTTATCAGTCTCTGAAAGCGTATTATATGGTGGTGCTTCTTCAGGACGTTTTACTTCCTCCTCATCTGGAGACATCCCAAAGTCTTTGCTTTCTGACCAGTCTGTAATCACTTCTAAGATCCCTGGACGGTTGGGACTTCCAATTCGAGCTCGTTGTGTGATCAGTGCAATCCATTTACTCCATGTAACTTCGGTTGCATGATGTGGAGAGGGAACCATCCCTTTGAACATCCAGCTCAGCACCGGCAGTCGAGGTGCCAGGAGGAGCTGTGCTTCAGTGCCGATCACTTCTGAAGCAGCTCGAACTCCTTCATATGCTGCTAGTATCTCCTTTTCAGTTGGAGTATAGTTGGCCTCAGATCCTTTGTATCCTCGACTCCAAAAACCTAAGGGTCGACCTCGGGTTTCTCCTGGTGCTTTCTGCCAGAGGCTCCAGGTAAGTCCATTATCTCCGGCTGCGGTGTAGAGCACATTTTTAACATCTAGTCCAGTTCGGACTGGTCCAAGGGCCACCGCATGAGTTATCTCACGCTTAATTTGTTCAAAGGCTTGTCGTTGTTCAGGGCCCCACTCGAATTGGTTCTTTTTACGAGTCACTCGATAGAGAGGGCTCACAATCTGGCTGTAGTCAGGAATATGCATTCTCCAAAAACCTACAACGCCCAAGAAAATCTGTGTCTCCTTCTTATTAGTAGGTGGAGACATTGCTGCAATTTTGTTGATCACATCCATTGGGATCTGACGACGGCCATCTTGCCATTTTATTCCTAAAAACTGGATCTCTCGTGCAGGTCCCTTGACCTTGCTTCGTTTTATGGCAAAACCAGCATCCAAAAGAATATGGATTATTCTCTCACCTTTCTCGAAGACTTCTTTCGCTGTGTCGCCCCATACAATGATGTCATCAATATATTGCAAGTGTTCTGGAGCTTCAGCTTGCTCCAGCGTGGTCTGGATCAGTCCATGGCAGATGGTAGGACTGTGTTTCCACCCCTGGGGCAAGCGATTCCATGTATACTGGATGCCCCTCCAGGTGAAAGCAAACTGCGGCCTGCACTCTGCTGCTACAGGAATAGAGAAAAATGCATTAGCAATGTCAATTGTAGCATACCACTTGGCTGCCTTTGACTCCAGTTCAAATTGCAGTTCTAGCATGTCAGGCACAGCAGCACTCAGTGGTGGTGTAACTTCATTCAGGCCACGATAGTCTACAGTTAGTCTCCACTCGTCACTAGACTTACGCACTGGCCAGATTGGGCTGTTAAAAGGTGAGCGAGTCTTACTGATCACACCCTGGCTTTCCAATTGACGGATCAGGTTCTGGATAGGAATCAAAGAGTCTCGATTGGTGCGATATTGCCGGCGATGCACCGTCGTGGTAGCAATTGGCACCTGCTGATCGTCAACCATCAGCAGTCCTACAACAGAAGGGTCATCTGAAAGACCAGGCAAATCAGACAGCTGTTCAATTTTCTCAGTGTCCACAGCTGCTATACCAAATGCCCACCTATACCCTTTTGGGTCCTTAAAATACCCTCTCCTGAGGTAGTCTATACCAAGGATGCACGGAGCATCTGGACCAGTCACAATGGGATGCTTTTGCCAGTTTTTTCCAGTTAGGCTCATTTCAGCCTCTACAACAGTCAGTTCCTGGGATCCCCCAGTCACTCCAACAATATTGATGGATTGCGTTCCTTTATAATTAGAAGGAATTATTGTGCACTGAGCACCAGTGTCCACTAAAGCTTTGTACTCCTGGGGTTGTGTTGTACCAGGCCATAGTATTTGTACAGTCTAATAGACTCTGTTATCCCTTTCCTCCACCTGGTTGGAGGCAGGGCACCTCTAATTCCTGTTTTGCACAGTCTCTGGGTGTGAATTAGAGGTTCCTTCAAGAGCATCAGAATCTCTTCTCCTTTTGTAAACTGGAGCAGCCACCTTCCTAGGAGTTTTTCCTTTTATCTCACATACTCGTTCTTGAAGTTCTGAGGTAGGCCTTCCATGCCACTTATTCATGTTTTCTCCCTGCTCATGTAGGAAGAACCACAGTGAACCTCTTTTTGTGGGCTGTCTCTGCCCTCTCTCTCGAGATTGGAAACGCCTTCTCCTAACAGCTGAAACATAGGTTTGTGCAGGTCGTGAACAGTACGAGTCTTCTCTGAGCTCTTTGATTTCTTGCAACAGCTTTTCAAACCGGTCATCAGATTTTTCACACAGTTTCTCCACAGCGGAGACACAAGCCCGTAGAGAAACAGCAAGGCTGTCCTCAAAGTACCGGAGCTGCTCAATCACTTCATTAATTTCTTGTATACCTCTAGCTGACCAGACCATTCCTGCCAATGACTTAGCATATGCAGGTGGTGTACTTTGTACAAATCTGCGCCACATAGATTTTGTACAATTGATTCTATCTGGGTCTGTCCCCTCTTGGCTGTTTGGTCCTAGATAGATGATCTCTCGCACAGCTAATTCTCTCAGGAACTGGATACCTTTCTCCATTGTATTCCATTTCCCTAACTTGGATATACAATCTTCCTTGTAGGGAAATCTGACTTTCATAGCTGCCAGGAGTCGGGTCCAGAGAGTAGCGGCATTAGAGTCTCTTGAAATTGCCCTATCAATGGTGGAATCTTTTGACAGAGATCCCAGCTGCCTGGCTTCACCACCTTCTAATTCAATTGTTTCTGCCCCATTGTCCCAGCATCGCAGCAGCCAGGTTAAAATATTCTCACCTTCACGACGACTAAAGTCTTTTCGCAGATCTCTCAGCTCACCTGGAGAAAAGGACCGAGTGGTGGTCACTTCATCTCCACCCTGTCCTGATGATGCGTCTTGGGTTGATGTTGGCCCTGTGCCATCACCTGCTGCACGGGTAGTCTTTCTAGTGACTTTCTTACAACCAGCAACTGATGCTGATATGGGTTCACCATCATCTGATCCATTTCCAGAGTCTGAATGACTGTCACAGTGATTGCTGTGGTTACAGCAGCAACAGTGCCCAGTGTGTGAAGAAGGGGGGGCTGCCTTGTTAGCCTTTGAGGCTGGAGAGGTAACGTTATCTGCAGCGACCTTGGCAGAGGAGCTCTGCGTAGGAGCTGTAGCTTCGGCCTGTGAAGCCGCGGTTGGGGGGGCAGTGGTTGCAGCAGCAGCTTTGGCTGTTTTGCCTTTTCTCGAGCGGCTAGGAGTGCTTTTTGCTAAAGCTTCCGAAGACACACCGCAAATCTCAGGACTAAAAAGAGACGCAAACCTCCTATTGAACCTCATTTCTCTTAACAGTAACACAAACTGACACACATTCAGCAAACCAGATAACACCATCACAGTTCTATGAAAGCTCCAAGGGTATTCAAAGTTCTCTAAAACATTTGCAAACTGTCCTAGCGAAAACACAAAAGTATTGTTAGTCAGCCTTTCTAAAGATTCGCTTGACCAATTAGCAAATATAGAGCCATTCTGCTCTTTAATCTCTCCTGGAGGTTTTTCAAGGTAAAGCAGAAGCGAGTAAAAATACATTAGCGGCTGCAGTATAATGAAATAAACCAGTGCCATACCACACAGTATCATCATGACCGCTGTCCAGTTTCTTGTTGTTATATAATTAATACTTCGATTCAGAAAGAAACACCAACACAGATATGAGATCAGCGAGCACAATGTAGAAAATAACTGATACAACTTTTGCCATAACATCTTTAAATCAATGTAATTCACTTTGCCTTAATACCACTAAAAAATATCCGAAGCAAACAGACGCGCGAGTATCACAACTCTATGAGTTGGCACCGTGCCAAGAAAATTGAAAGGTACGTCAGAGCAGTAGGAAAGCCAAAAATCTCTAAATTTACCCCTTTCTCGTGCCCCACGTTGGGCGCCAATTATCTGTCGAGGGTTAGGATTGCGGGGTGACAATCAAACCCTGGCAGATGTATTGTTAACCTCCTCTCCCCTCCACTTCCCCCTTTTGCCCCTCCCTCTCCCCCCTTCCCACTCAGGACAGGCGATCGGGAGGGAAAGAAGGACAGAGAGAAGAGAGTTGGAAAAGTTAAAGATGTTTTACTAACGCTACTAATAAGAATAGAGAAAATAATACAAAATATACAAAACCAATCTCTAAAGTCTCAGCAACTGCAGAGCCAGCACCCAAAGTCCTGGATTAGACTCTGTAGCCAACCGGAGCTGGATTCAGTCTCTCACTAGGCCTCAGTTCGCAGGGACGACCAGCAAGGTCCTCTCCTAATGTCAGCCATGAGGAAAAAAAAGGGAAAAAGGCAAAAGGGAAAAGGGCCGAGATCCTCGTGATCTCCCACTTTTATATGAAGTATTCACGTGAATGGAATGTTATACACCGTTGGTCAGTCTCTCGGACATCAGTTTTCTCGTTGCCCCTCTCGCGAGATGTCCATCCGTGCTTATCAATAAGTTTGCATTCCATTGCTAGGTTTAACCAAAACATGTGTTGGGTTCTCCAGGAAAATGCAGCTAACATGAAGGCTTTAGCTGACGGGCAAATTCACTAAAAAAGAAACTTGTTTTTAACAAAACCAGGACAGGGGATTTCTCCATAATGGTGCCTTGCAGGCATTTCCTTGTTTACATGCAAATGCTGGAGGTGAACTTGCTTAAGGCCCGTTTTGTTGATTTTGCAATCCCTTCCTGTCACATTGACCCGTGCCCTTTGCTCATTGACCCTGTCCGTCACTCCCTCACAGGGATGCTGGTTACTCTTTCCCTCCCCACCTCATTCTTAGTTTAAAGCCCTTCTAATGAGGTCAGATATCCCACTGGCAAAAATATCTCTTTGCCCCGCTTAGTGAAGAGAAGCTGCTAAATTAATGTATACTGTGATTAAGTTACAAAAGACATATCCATCATTAGCCAATTTACATGATCAATGCTTTCTAACCACTTCCAAAATGAGGGGATATTTTTCAAGTTTTAGATCCTTCTGCATGACAAAAGAGAGACAGGAGATTAAGTAATACAGTGTTTAGAAGCAGAGTGCTTAGCTTATGTTTGAGTAATAATGAATAGATGTATTTTAAGTAAGAAACTGCATCAATTATTTCTTAGTATATATTGTATGCTAAAAATTTCCAAAAATTGTAATGCATATGTAATAATTATGTGAATATAAGCAACGCGAGAGCATCCAGTCGTTGGAGAACTTAGGGAAGATGATCCCCAGTGCTGATAAAATAAAGAATGCCTGCTTAACAGTATAATTGACTCTGCTGTTAAGTTTATTTCTTTGTTTCATTAGTGAGGTGGATCCCCTCCCCTCTCCAAGCAGACGCTGATCCACAAACAGGGTCTCACGGTCATAGAACCCATAAGTCTGTTGCCAGTACCAGCTCCACAGCCAATTACTGACCTACATTATCAGTGCCCTCCTCCTGCCACCCATTCCCCTTACTGGCAGGACTGAGAAGAACACAACCTGGACCCCCATGCCCTTGACTACCACCCTCAGAGCTCTGGGGTCATTGCTAGGGGAAACCTGGTGTGACAGATGCATTCCTCCTGTTTGAACTAACTGAACTTTGGTCCAGGCAGATGCTCAACAAGTAGGCCTAACTGATGTTAATCCTATTGTGTGAGGCTATCAGCGAGGACCCAGTACCCAAACCAACAAAATGGTTTGGCTGGAGACTGGGCTGATAAGTGGTCAAAACTGCCAGGTTTCCACAAGTCAATGACTTTACACTATAAAGATGTGCAACCATCAGGGTCTGTTGAGCTCTCCCTCCATAGCAGCTGGCCACACAGTGATGATCTCCCCTTAAATAGGGATGCCTCTCAAGGTTACCCCTCGAGGTTGAGAGATCCCTTCCCTGACACCAGGCATCGATGGGCTGATACGTAACAGGTTTTTGCATGTGTGTAACGTTTAAGATACGTATGGTAAGCTTACGCTATAATCTTTGTATCCCATACTGACTTTAAGTGTGGTAAATAGCAGAGTATTGACTGCCAGTCCATCTGTACTTCATAAATATTTTACATACCTGAATTTACTGATTAGAACTCAATAAACTAACTACTAAAACGGATCTGTCTGAGTGATCTCTGACTCTTCTCCTGCGACTCCCGGATGGTATCAAAAGTGTTATTGGTGCCCAATTCTCAGCTTTGGGTCTCCTCTGCTATGGAAATTTCAGTTACAGAAGACGGATTGGTACCTGCACTTCAGTCAAATCAACATTCAGTCCTACTCCTTCCTGACAAAAGGCTCAGGAACTACATCTCCAGCCTTACTTATCATCCTTTTACCCTTCACATCCTCAGGGCATTGCCTTCTCTAAGACTGTGTTTTAATCGAGTTTAGCAAGACCAAGTTAACCAAACTCATATCTATTCCATGGCCTCTTTATAGCTGTTCCTGGGTTTCCAACACACACAAAGAGCATCAACGGGCTCCATACATTTTCACCCCTTTGCACGCAGGAGTTTCAGCTCTTTGTCACTTTTATTACCAATTGAAAAAAAAACAGAGACTAGATCTTTTTTCTCACAAGAACCTCTTATTGTTCAGAAAGGCTTTTTCTCTTGAAATTTCCCCCCTCCCTCAAAGTGACTAGTTCCTCAGCTATTTCCCAACTTTCCTGTCTCCAAAACAGCCTGTTCCTACCCCACTTGCTATCATTCTTTAAACCACCAATTCCCTTCACCCTCTACTTGGAGGAATCTGCCTTTTAGGCTTTGTGATGGGTTGACCTTGGCCTGCTGCCAGGGGCCCATCCAGCTGCTCTCTCACTGCCCTTCCTCAACAGGACAGGGGGAAAAAATAGCATGAAAAGGTTCCTTTGGGAAATATCCACCTGCCAGTTCCATGGGCAGCAGGGAAATACCTGCCCTGGACAGCGTTTTGCCCTTTCTTAAAGGGGAACCACCAACTTTGCTGTCTTGCTCAGCTTTGACCTGCAGTGAATCCAGTGCCTAGCTGGCTGGAACCAGCTGTGTCTGCCACAGAGCAGACCCCAGACTCTTCTCACAGAGCCATCCCTGCAGGTCATACCTGGAGCACTGTGCCCAGTTTTGGTCCCCACAATTAAAAAAAAAAGACACAGACAGACTGCAGAGGGTCCCAAGGAGGGCCACAAAGATGATCAAAGGGCTGGAGAACCTGTCACATAGAGAAGACAAGGAGCAATGGGTACAAACTACACCTGGAGAGAATTTGTCTTGATACAAGACAGACAATTTGTTGTTTTTACAGTGAGAACAATCATCCACTGAAACAGCCTCCCCAGGGACATCGTAGAGTCCCTATCACTGGAGGTTTTCAAGATGCCATTGGACAGGGTACTAGATAGTCTCATCTAGACTCCCTTTCCCACAAAAGGTTAGACCAGATGATCTTTCAAGGTCCCTTCCCACCTGGGCTGCTTTAGGATTCTACTATTCTTCAGTGGATCGGTGTTTAACAACCCTTCGCTCTCCCCGGTTTGGAGCCCAGTATTGGCAACAATGCCTGCCAGGTGAGACATAAATTCCACCAGGTGCCACAGACTTCTAAAACCTGTGGTAATCACCCACTCTCTCTGAATATTTAAGCCATACCTACCATCTTCAGAAGTCCCCTGCCCCCAGAAGCGGGGACACCTTCTAGATACCTTAGGGAGTTTATACTAACAGAACAATAGATGTTACCTAGCTCAGTCAGTCAGTAAGCCAGCAAACACCACACCAGTGTAGTTTCAAGGAAATGTCATGTGTCAGTTTCCACCTACTTCAGGTAAATCATTTCCATCTCCTCCCCAGGAAGATGAAATAAAGGTGAAGTCCTCGTGTTAGTTACACACCCGTGTCACCAAACTTCACCTGATGGCTTGGGGATATAGAAGAGATGAAGACGCCTTCCAACGGGCATCTCAGATGCCTCAGTAACACAGTGTTCAAAGGTAACGAAGGATCGCCCTGCTTTGACATGCCCATCTGCCTTTTTTAATAGCTGTTAAAGAAAGATGAAGTTTGCCGTCTCCCCATGATGTACTTTTAGTTCGGGTTTGGCTGGGATGGAGGCAACTTTCCCCATAGCAGGCCTCATAGTGCTGTGCTTTGTAGATGTAGCTAGAATGGTATTGAGAATACACCAATGTTTTGGCTACTGCTGAGCAGTGCTCCCACAGCATGGTGGCTGTCTCTCCAACCACCCCCACCGTCCAGTGAGCTGGGGGTGGCAAGAGGGTGGGAGGGGACAGAGCCAAGACAGTTGAACCAAAATGACAAAAGAGATATTCCACTCTGCTAGGGAAGCACCACAGCTGCCATTCAGACCAATTGTTTTCTCCTACCATATTCCTCCTGTCCTGGTTTTGTTAAAAACAAGACCAGTTTCTCTTTCCATGTATTTTCCTCTCACCTAAGTGCCTTCTAACTGCCTGCATATTTTTCCTTGGACACTGTACTCAGTGCTGATAAGAGGACTGCTGAAAAAGCTCGTGTTTAGATTTATTACTATGGTAACCAAGTTTAACTGATAACGGGACATATTTGGAAGGACGGGCAAATGGAGCAGGTGACTAAAACTGACCAACTGAGTATTCCATCCCATAATCGTCATACTCGCTATAGAACATGGAGATCATGAGGGTCTAGCCCTCTTCGACCATGGCTGACATCTAGAGAGGACCTTGTCTGTCTGCCTGCGATCTGGAAGGCTTCAGGCCCTGCATCCCTGAAATCCAGTTTCTGGTTTGCTGAAGTGATGCCAACTCCATATCGAGTATTCAAGATTGGTTTTGTGTATTTTGTACATATTCTCTATTCATTAGTAGCATTAGTAAAACCCTTTAAAACCTTCCAAATTGAAGTCTAAGTCTCCCTTCCTCCTTATCTTCCTTATCATCTTTCTAATCTACAGCAGAGGGTGGAAGGAGGGTGAGGGGCTAACAGAGACCATCTGCCACGATTTATTGTCGCCTTGCTTTAAACCTTGACACCTCCTGACCAGAAAAGGGATATCCATGGGGCCTTATCACACAGTCATTGATAAAGCACTCCAACAGGAGCTGGATGCTCCCAAAACATAGCACTGTGCCAAAACCACCCCTGTATGCCATGTCTGCAGCATCACATACAGTATTTTCACAGAATCACAGAATGTTAGGGATTGGAAGGGACCTCGAAAGATCATCTAGTCCAATCCCCCCATCGGAGCAGGAACACCTAGATGAGGTTACACAGGAAGGCATCCAGGGGGGTTTTGAATGTCTCCAGAGAAGGAGCCTCCACAACCCCCCTGGGCAGCCTGTTCCAGTGTTCTGTCACCCTCACTGAGAAGAAGTTTCTTCTCATATTTAAGTGGAACCTCCTGTGTTCCAGTTTGTATCCATTGCCCCTTGCCCTATCACTGGTTGTCACTGAGAAGAGCCTGGCTCCGTCCTTGTAACACTCACCCTTTACATATAAACACTGAAGGGGTCACCCCTCATTCTCCTCTTCTCCAAGCTAAAGATACCCAGCTCCCTCAGCTTTTCCTCATAAAGGAGATGCTCCACTCCCTTAATCATCTTTTTGGCTCTGCGCTGGACTGTCTCAAGCAGTTCCCTGTCCTTCCTGAATTGAGAGGCCCAGAACTGGACACAATATTCCAGATGTGGTCTCACTAGAGGAGAGTAGAGGGGGAGGAGAACCTCACTCAAACTACTAACCACATCCCTTCTACTACACCCCAGGATGCCATTGGACTTCTTGGTCACAAGGGCACAGTGCTGGCTCATGGTCATCCTGCTCTTCACCAGGACCCCCAGGTCCATGTTGACTGCCCCCAATGACCCTCTTATCCTTCATATGCCTTGAGATGGCACCGAGGATAAGTTGTTCCATCACCTTTCCAGGGATGGAGGTGAGGCTGACTGGTCTATAGTTACCTGGGTCCTTCTTCCTGCCCTTTTTGAAGACTGGAGTGACATTTGGTTTCCTCCAGTCCTCACGCACCTCTCCAATTTCCCACAACTTAGCAAAGATGATGGAGAGTGGCCTAGCGATGATTTCAGCCAGCTCCCTCAGCACCTGCGGGTGCATCCCATCTGGACCCATGGATTTATAGATATCCAGGTTGCTTCATTGCTCCCTAACCCAGTCCTCATCAACCAAGGCAAACTTAACCATTGCCCTGACTTCCTCTGGGGTCTCAGGGGTACAGGGCTCCTCAGGACAGCCTCCGGCAGTGTAGACAAAGAAGGCATTCAGTAACTCTGCCTCCTCTGTATCTTCTGTCACCAGGGCACCCACCCCATTCATCAGTGAGCCTACATTGCCTCTGGTGTTAGTTTTACCTGCCATGTATTTGAAGAAGCTCTTTCTGTTGTCCTTGACCCCTCTTGCCAGGTTTAATTCTAAGGAGGCCTTAGCTTTCCTAGTTGCCTCCCTATATCCTCTGACAACAGCCTTATATTCTTCCCAAGTGACCAGCCCCTCCTTCCACGATCTGTAAACTCTCCTCTTCCACTTGAGCTTGCCCAGCAGTTCCCTGTTGAACCACACAGGTCTTCTGGCTCCCTTCCTTGACTTCCTATGTGTCAGGATGCTCTGATCTTGAGCTTGGTAGAAGCAGTCCCTGAATGCTAAACAACTATCTTGGACCCCTTTACCTTCAAATACCCTTGCCCACAAGATTTCCCCTAGAAATTGTTTGAAAAGGCCAAAGTTGGCCCTACTGAAGTCCAGGGCTGCGATTCTGCTTGGTATTCTGCTCCTGCCACGAGATCCTGAACTCTACCATCTCATGGTCGCTGCAACCAAGGCAGCCCTCAACCTTTACTGCTTCAACCAGACCCTCCTTGTTAGTGATGATGAGATCCAGTAGTGCTCCTGTACTAGTTGGCTCCTCCACCATTTGCATCAGGAAATTATCATCAGTGTACTGGAGGAACCTCCTGGACTGTGGATGGCTGACTGAGTAGTCCTCCCAGCAAATATTAGGGTAGTTAAAATCCTCCACGATGACCAGGGCCTGTAACTGTGAGGCTGCTCTCAGCTGTCCGTAGAAGGCCTCATCAGCTTTCTCACCCTGATCTGGTGGCCTATAATAGACACCCACAATAGTATCACCCCTGCCAGCCTGCCCCTTAATTCTCACCCACAGACTCTCAACTCACTCCTCATCCACCCCTGGACAGTACTCAATACATTGTAGTTGCTCTCTCATGTAAAGAGCAACTCCACCACCTCACCTGGCTGGCCTGTCTTTCCTGAGAAGGACATAGCCATCCATGACCACATTCCAGTCATGTGAGCTGTCCCACCATGTCTCTGTAATTGCCACCAGATCATAATCTCCTGCCCGAACACAGGTTTCTAACTCCTCCTACTTATTCCCCATGCTGCGTGCATTGGTGTACAGGCATTTCAGGGAGTGAGCTGAGCACACTGATTTCACCCTAGGGGGATGGGAGGCCTCCTGGTCTTCCTCAATACTACAGTGCTGCCCTACTGATGCAAACCCAGCTACAATCCCATCCCCCTTCGAATATAGTTTAAAGCTCTCCAAATGAGCCCTGCGAATTCTTGTCCCAGCATCCTTTTGCCCCTGTGAGATAAACCTTTCCCACGTATCACTGTCTGGACTGGTGTCTTATAAAACCAGCCATTATCAAAGAATCCAAAGCCCTCCCTGTATCACCAGTCTTGTAGCCAATCATTTATAGACTGAATTCTTCTATTCCATCCTGCGTTATCACCCAAAGATGGAAAGAGGGAAGAGAAAATCACTTGCACCCCAGACTCTTTCACCAACCATCCCAAGGCCTTGAAATCTTTCTTCATTCCTCTCAGACTACAGGATGCAGCTTCCTCTCCACCTGTCTGTAAGATCAGCAGTGGGTAGTAGTCTGTTGGGTGTACCAGGTTGGGGAGTACCCTGGTGATACCCCCAATTGGGGCACCAGATAGACTACATACTTCCCTATGATGAGGGTCAACTCTGCATATTGAGTGCTGTGTTCCTCTCAGAAGGGAATCGCCTACTACAATTACCCTTCTTTCTTTCTTATCAGAGTCAGTCTTTAGACGTGGAGTCAACCGCCTCTTCCTATGTAACTTCGTAGGCGGGCCTTGCACCATATCCTCACCTACCTCTTCTTCAAGATCCAGGACCTCAAATCTATTATGGAGGGGCACCTGGGGAAGCAAAGCAGGTAGGGAGAGGGGTTGCCCGCGACACCGAACTGGAACTCACTTCCAACCCTCCTCATCTTTCTGGTCTCCTACCTCTGCCTGACAGCAACAGGGCAGGGGCTGTCTTGGGTCTCCCCTCTCTGCCCAACAGGGCAAGGGGTCCATCACTTTTGTGGGGATATCTCCCTGAGACCTTTCTGACTGGCATGACAGGGAGTTACTCTACCAGTCTATCTCCTTTTCACACTCCCTGACTGTCCTCAGTCTCTCGACCTCCTCAAGTTTCACCACTGTGCTGAGCAGATCTTCCACCTGCTCACATGTCACAAGGGTGGAATGCTGGCCTCCCTCTCCCGGCAGCAGAAGACTCTGATACTCCCTGCAGCTGGAAACCTGAACAACCACGGGTCAGGGCAGGCCTTCCATCTGGGTCACCACAGTCTTTTTGTGACAACCTCTCTTTCTGGAGGAGACCATGGTCAACAGCAGTCTGGGACACTGGCAATAGGTGAGATGGCAATGGGGAAGCCATAATGAAAATAGCAGAAGAGATAAAACAAGTTGCACATGTACCATTGGTGGGATAACTTTTTTGGGGGAGCCTGGTGGAAGAAAATAGGGTTCATGATAGTATGTGCATTTCTGGGTTTACTGTTTGTGCCATGTATGATCCCATGCTTTATTCGGTTAATACATTCAGTAGTCCAAGGCATGCAAATCTCAGGCATGCCTATAGATACTGAAATGGCAACAAAAGGAACGGGGTATAAATTATTGATTTTAAAAGATAACACCAAGCTGGACCTAGCTGCCGCTAGGCAAGTGCTAGCTAACTTTGAAGCCAAAGCACAAATCAATAGGATAAAAAGAAAAAGGGGGAATTGTGAGAAATGCAATTGTGATTCGTGCTACGATGTTTAATGTTTACAGATATAACCAAATGAGGCACGGGCTCTGAACCTGGAAAAAGGAAAAGATGGTTAAGTTCTATGTAAAAAGTTGTGAAACTTGTTTATGAAGTTATATTGATAGAGGGAACTAACATTTTAAGGGTTAACCAACCACATAATAAGGGCCTACTAACAAAATAACACTTCAAACCAAATAATGAATGTCTAGTTTAGAGCTGTATGTAACCAACTGTGTTAAGAAAAAAACAGAACCTCAGCGAATGCCAAGATAAGAAGTTTTACAGCACCAACTGTAACCTTGAGGAGACAGCAAAAGGGGGCACCAGTCTGGTTTTGGTTGACTTGGCAGCTTGGGTTCCAGCTAATTCATCATAATGAGCCAAAAAGGTAAAAAGTTCACTGTGACGAAGCTGAAGAAGCCTTCATCCAAAGACCCCCAAAGACCCCTCCTCAAAATCACCAAGTGACACTGCACAGGCACAACAGGGAAGGTTCAAGGAGGAGACTATGAAAATGGTTATTTGAGACTTATTTTAATAAGAAGTGGGGAAAGGTTATGAATATGTATAGGCGTTCCTGGGGTTATTGTGGATGGGTTTCTATTAGATGGAGATTTGTTATTGAACTAGCCAGGCCCAAAGGAATCTCAAGGCCACTTTGAAAAGCTGAAAACAGGACCTGCTGTGGGAGTGAGGCATTTCTACAATAACAGGGCCTCAACAAGACGTAAATCAATGGACCTATCAGCAGTGAGATTCCATCGCGTGGACAGCTCGTGAACATAGACAATATCCAATTAGTGAATGCATGCTTGGAGCGTGGACACGTGATCAGAGAATAGTTGCATATATAAGGAGGCTTTTTTCTGTAATACATGGCTTTACATGATTCACATTGAATCGGAATGCTGAGTCCTTTATCGGTCCAACAAATGGTGACCCCGACATGATACTCTGAATGGCGTCTCACTGCGATTGGGGAAAAGCCTGCAGCAGCCCAGCTGGAGGTGGTTCAGCTGAACTGAAGACCGGAAGGAGGCGTACAGACATCCCAGGGATAAATACGTTGACGGATCACCGGAAAAGGTGAGCGGTTGGGGGCAGGAGGAGGGAAGAGTGAAGTTATGGAGCAAAACATATTTTCTGAAGAACAAACCATAGTTAAGCTCCTCCTGCATATTCTCTCTGTGAGAGGACTTAAATAGGAAGAAAGTAACATATATAGACTGTTAGTTTGGTGTAGAATTAACGGCTATCCGGGAGAAAATGAGAAGGCTTTTAAACGTGAACTTTGGGACGATATAGGGCAGAAACTATGGGATAAGGTCAGCAACGGAGATAAAAAAGCTAAATCATTAGTAACTACATGGAAACTTATAATTACTACCTTAAAAGATCTTAAGGCTGAACAGTCTGCTGCTGCCGGAATTTTTGTAGCGTTGCAGCCTGATAAGAATCCTGAAAGTCGCTGTGAAGTTTACCCGGTTCGTCTCTTTGATACCCTCCCTATTCCATCTCCTGCTGTGCCTTTGGCACCCCCAATGGTTCAGCAGTCCAGGACGGGGGGAGGAAAAATGGCGAGCAGGTGGCCTCCTACACTATTACCCAACCCTGATGAGAACAGCAAGTCCAAAGGATTGGAATCAGACAACTTGCCCAAAGAACCTGGGAAAGCTGAAAATGCTAAAGTCGTAAACAAGTGTACTGTCAGTCCTTTTACCAATTTGTATCTGCCTTTCCTGTCTTTTAACCCTCCAACTTCCACGAGAGAGCAGAAGGATTCGTCGGATAAGAACTGGACAAAAGAACTGTGTGAAAGATTAGATCAGTTAATAGCGAATGAATCCAGCAGTCGGCAATGTGGTCATGATGATCATGATGGGAAAGGGGGTGCGCCTGGGGACTCAGGTTATATGAATAATTATGATGCTAGAAAGTATTGGCGAGAATGTGCACTGTTCCGAACCCCCCTGTTACTAATGATTCTCCAGCACCGTTCAAGTCCATGTTATCTGATGACTCAGAAGAGGATGAGGGTTTGCAGCATTTTTTTGAAAAGTTAAAGGAGTATGTGTACGAGTTGCCCCGAGATGAGAGAAAAACCATGAAAGATCAAGCAAAATTAGACCTATGCAATAGGTCTATAGATCATTTAGGACAGAACGATGGGGATTCGTTGAAAGGGGCGGGTATTCCCCAACTCTAGGAAGAGACACTAATTGACATACAACAATTA
The DNA here is from genome assembly GCF_037038585.1 of Patagioenas fasciata. Taxonomy (NCBI): domain Eukaryota; kingdom Metazoa; phylum Chordata; class Aves; order Columbiformes; family Columbidae; genus Patagioenas; species Patagioenas fasciata. Next base: position 67,036,238 of record NC_092559.1, on the reverse strand, counting down.
GATGTGCGATGAGTTTCTGAAATCCTGAGGCAGTCAACAGACCTTGCATATTAAGCTATGATAAAGGTGCCTGAAACCAACAAAGCAGCCAAATTGTTTACAACTATTAATCAGAGTCCCAATGAGAATTACATGCAATTTATTGACCATCTTCAAGAGGCTATCAATAAGCAGGTTGAAAACTTAGAAACTAAGGAAGCACTGGTGTTGAAATTAGCAGTAGAGAATGCTAATGTTTGCTATCAACATGTTATTTGCGAGTTTTACAGTACATATTATGTGCTCCTGTGTATTGCATCTCTGAAAATCAAGCAGCTTGTCAGGAATGTGAGTTAATTGTTTTACTAGTCGTTTTTAAGTGCGCCGTAAAACCTTCTCCCCATTTTTCCCACTCACGCTGCAAGCAGCCCTGTGCTTCCCCCTCCTTCCCTCCCTCTTCTCATGGTTTTTACTTACGAGATGGGGTCAGAAATGACTGTTTTCAGTCATGTGCCTAAGAAATCGGTATTGGGAGGTGTTTTAGAACATAGGAAAGCACTTGGAAATAGGAGAAAATATGATCTTGTTAAGTATTGAAATTAGTGTTGGCTGCTGTATAAGTCAAATTATTGGGAAAAGTGTCTGGAGAATAGAATTTTGAAGTATAACACGTTGTTGCAATTAATGTTGTTTTTCAGGTGAGAAGAGTAGGACAAAATAAATCTCTACAAGAGATCATTAAATCATTTCAGACCGTTTTACAGGCAGGGCAGTTTGAACTTCGACAAGCTGAGAGAGAGTTAACTGATAACACACAGGTCAGAAAACTTGCTGAAGTCTGCAAGATGCTTTCCTTATTAACCTGTTTTCTTTGTGGGTATCTGTTTAAGCATGTTGCAGTTTTGGTAGGTCTTTGTTATATGGTACGATAAGTTCACAGACTGTTAAATCATGAGAATCCATTGACTCAAAATGTGCATTTTGTGATAATACAGAAGATCATGAATAATTTAGTTCTTTACTGCGTGAATGTGATGGTAAAATTTTGTTTGCAGTACCTATTATTTTTCTTTCTAGCATGCTAGCTTTATTCCTGTATCCAGACTTGCGCAACTCTGTGATAGGCAGTGTCTCATCTTGGTGTACTAAATTTGGTTCTTTTGTATGCACATCAAGTAAAGAATACTGGTTTTGGGATAACAGTTGTAGCACGACAGATGAGACACTAATAAAAGCCTTGCCCGGTCCAGCTCGCTACAGCAGTGGGGGGGTGGGTGCCAATGGGGCTCCAGCGCGCACTGACCTGTTTTGTCAGGGAGACCCAGCGGTACCTCTGCCTGGCTGAGCAGTAAGCGGTCCAAAGGTGCAATGCAAAAATCAAGATATTGTCTAGAATAAGTGTAACTGTGATCCATCTGCATATTTGAACTTGGTGTTTGGTTTGCACATCTGAGCTCAGCATTTTAATTTGCATATTTATATTTGGGGAGATAATTACAAAATGGGAACCGGTTCTGCGGCTAAAATACCACCTTGCTCCCCCTTAGGATGCATCCTTATACATTAGAGTTATTGCTCATATTTTCATCTAATAATTTTGAGACCAGAAAATAAATAAGTTGTTAAACTTTGATTTGCATTTAATTTATGTGCTAGTTGGAGGTATGGGAAATAAAACTAAATGCTATGATGGATGTGAACTTGTATGAGGTTGTATTTAAAAGTTGCTAGAATATGAACTGATTTGGATTTAGGAAAGTGGAATAATGGGTTGATGTTTAGTATGCTGGTTTTCTTCATCTGTAAATTGCAAAACGTAAATGAGCTAAGGAATGTAACTATTGCTGAGCTACTTGGAATTGCATATAAAGTGTATTGTGGTTGGAATGAAATGGGAAAACAAAAACGCAAAATGTCCCGGGCCTGTGTTTGAACATAAATTTCAGGCCTGTGTCAAGCTGCAAGATAAACTCATCTCATTGTAACTGAGGAGTTTGCCAGAGCCTCCCACTTTGCACCAGCGATTATGCCACCTGCGTGGCCTTGGCTATATCTGAACTGCAGCAAGAGAAAGAAAGAAAAAAAAAAAAAAGGAAAAACTTGGCTGCCTGCTTTCAAGGTGCTTAAAGGGGGGTTTTCTTTCCCCACTCTGCACCAATATTGTAATACTGAATGGAGAAGCCTGAGGGTGAAATTCAAAGGCATCCCTAGCAGATCCGTAGTTTTAATGAATAGACTTATTCTGTGGTAATTGGTTGTAAGAGACTTCTTAGTGAATTCACCATGCAAGTTTTTGAGGTCATGGGAGAGAACGAAAGAAAGGCTGGTTTTTGAGACCAATAGAATGCCAAATTTGGAACAAAGTTTTAATACATGCATTCCTGTAGTTGCCAGAAAGCCCTATACCTCTCTTGGGTCAAGATTCATTAAGAAAATTGTAAGCTCAAATAACGTTTTCTGAGAATTCTGTTTAGTTGCATGTCCTACAAGAAGCTGCTTGGATGGCGCAGATCTGCTTACTGCAAGTGAGAAATCTCCAAGGAAATTTCGAATGCTGTATTTCCAGCAGTATTAACAGCCAATGTTTCGATAAAGCAAACACTACACTGATAGAACTCAAACAGGACTTCGATCCGGTAAGGGAAAACAATATCCAATAAATATGACAGCCAAAATGGACTTAGAGACTTTGAGGAATAAATTTATGACAACCTTACAGGCTGACTGCATTCAATTGGACTTGCAGATTTTTCTATTTATAGCTACAACATAGAAACAACCTGTGGCTATTGTGGGAGAGTATGATGAGATTGCTAACAGACTGATATACTGACTGTTACTCTGATCAAGAAAATGCAGGGAATGAATTTAAGTCTCAATAGGCCATGATCCTTTTGTCATATATGTACCATTGTGTACCATTCCAGGCACGATTGCCACAAATAAGAAACCACCCCGCAGGTAAGCGTTTAGGGAAATGGGGGACTCCAGCTGGATGAGTTCTATTGTGCAAAATCTCCCAACACCACTGGCTTTCCCACTGTATCTCATTATCTATCGGGGAGACTGGAGTTGACATGAGATTGCAGTGTCAATTTCCACCTACTGTGCATTTGGTTTTTGAGCTGTTAAGCTAAATGCAGTAAGAGGCATTTAAAGAATCTACTAATTCCATTTCCTGCGGTTCAGGACCCTCAGGGAGCTTTTCCCAGCCTGAAGTTGACTGAGAAAGTCTCTGAACTCAGACTTTCCCAGACTGGGACGGTTACATTTTTGCTGATGCTCAGAGAGTGATTGTTTAAACTGACTGTATGAACTGTCATTTAGTGGTACACCGACTAAACAGGTAACTGGGTCACGTCGACTAACCCAGCGTTGAGTGACTTGTTCTGTAATGCGTTGCAGGGTCTCTCTTTGTTGCGAGGACAGACATACAGGTTTAGCTGGATCAACCTCCTGCAACAGAGGCCGTAAAACATCAAGGTCATCAGTAGAAATTCCTACTACCGGCCTTAGCCATTGTAGGTCGCCCATCAGTTTTTGGGCATCATGTAGCGTACGGATGTCAGTCTTTATTTCCAGTTTCTGAGGCCGAATTTGTGAATCTGATATTTGCCAACCGAGATACTTCCATGGGGCTGTTGTTTGAATCTTTTCTGGAGCAATTACCAGTCCCTCCTGTTCTAAAGCCTGCGATAAAAAGTACCGTTGTTGTTCAGTAAAGGGGCCTTCTTGAGCTACTAATATATCGTCCATATAATGGTACATCGCTGCTTTGGGCCACGCAGCCCGGACTGGACGCAATGCATTATCTACAAAAAGTTGGCATAACGTAGGACTATTTTTCATTCCTTGTGGGAGCACTGTCCATTCAAATCGTTGAACGGGCGACTCCTTGTTAATTGACGGCAGAGTGAATGCAAATCGCTGAGTATCATCTGGGTGTAGGTGTATAGTAAAGAAACAGTCCTTTAAATCCACTATTAATAAGTGCCAGTGTTCAGGTATCATCGCAGGATTGGGCAAACCTGGTTGCAGAGCTCCCATTGCTTGCATCTGCGCATTCACAGCTCGCAGATCATGTAGAAGTTGAGATTTTCCTGATTTCTTCTTAATTACAAATATGGGAGTATTCCATGGGCTTGTAGACAACTTAAGATGGCCCTATAATAATTGTTCTTCTACTAGTTGATGTGCTGCTTCAAGACTTTCCTTTTTTAACGGCCACTGCTCGATCTAGACTGGGGAATCAGTTAACCAGTGCAGTGGGATCGGGAAAGTCCATGTTGCGGCGACCGTTACTAAAAAGGCCTTTTAGTGGTGAAAATAACTCCTGATTGGTCCAGGACATCACGACCAATTAGTCCATTAACTCCATAAGGCAAGGTCATGACAGTAATATGGGTTGATACTGTCCTTCCATCTATGACAACAGAAATACGATCCCTGCTGCACAAAACGGAGGAGCCCCCTACTCCTTCTACTCCTCTGGCCATAGGCAACAATGACCAATGACGAGGCCACCGCTCTTCTGCTACAATGGTAAGGTCAGCTCCTGTATCCAGGAGTGCCTCCAAGATGATCTGCTCTCCTCCATTGCACAGTGTAATCGAGGTTACTGGTCGGCGACTCATAGTCATTGTTAACATGACTAGGCCTCCTGTCAATCCAAATCCAGCTGTTCCTCTTTCCTTTGGAGACAACGCTTCCATGCTTTCTGTCAGTTGTGGAATCGGGACCAACTGTGCAATTTTACTTCCGGATGGAATATGAATAGGGGGAAACGATGTCTGTACTACTATAAATATTGTCCCTTTAAAGTCCGCATCAATAACTCCAGGCAAAACAAAAAGTCCTTTTATTCCACTTGACGAATGTCCAAGTAGCAATGCACCTTGTGGTTTACCATTGATCATTATAGGTCCGAATGTGGTCGTGTTGATTTTTTGTGGTCGCTGATCTATCAATGTGCAGTCTACTGCTGTTGCCAAGTCGAGGCCGAGGCTCCCTCTTGTGGTTGGACGCAAGGAGTGGGCAGGAACGGGTTGGAGGTGGGGCTCGACGCTAGATGGTGCTGTTGTTGCGCTGGCGCTGGCATTCCAGTCAGTTGAACGGGAGCCGCTATTGTTTTCCACACCAATTTTCACACCAAACTCGGGCGTGGCAATGTCTTTTGTAGTGTCCCTCGTGTCCGCAGCGGTAGCACTTAATTACTCTCTGCAGCGGGGGTGGGGGTTGCCTACTGGGCTGACGCAAGGGTGCCAAGGCTGCGAAGGCTTGCTGCTGTACTTGTACAAGATCTTTTCCTAACTCCCGCACTGCTTCCACTAGCATAGCCTGGGGTCCTACCGGCACTCTGCTCATGCGTTCTAACATCTGTTCTATGGTAGCGTCTCCTGGCAGCGTTAATATAAAGGATTTTGTGGAAGGATTAGTATTTTCTAAGACACACTGCCTCAACAAGGCTGGCTTCATCCAGTCTTGTACATCAGACTGATCTATGGCTGTAGTTACTCTGTCTATGAACTGCGCAAAAGTCTCATCTCTGCCTTGCTTTATTGCCATATATGATGGTGAGGGAGGGCTTGTTTTGACTGCTGCGATTGCTAGCCGCGCTGTTCGCATTGCCTCCAAACAAATTTCAGGTCCCAACTGAATTTGTGCATCTATGGTAGCATATCTGCCCATCCCCATTAATTGTTCAACTGTAACCCCCGAAAGGGGATCACCTTGCTGTCGAGGTTGTTGACAAGATATTTCACAATAAAACTGCCAATTTGCCTGCCACAATAAAAGCTGCGACTGAGTCATAATCATTCTAACAATTCCTTTAATATCTTCCTGACACAAAAGAGTTCCTCCCCATATATAATTCAGCAATTGCTTTGTAGGCTCACCATGTAATCCGGACTCATTCACAGTACTCCTTAATTGTGCTAACAACTTCCAGTCTAATGTGTTATGCATGCCATACATCTGTTCATCATCGAATTTTTGCCACTCGCTGACCTCAAAAAGGGAATCAGGATTTTCAAAACACCCTTTCACTTTTCCTAACGAAACCAACCCCGGTAATTTTTTAATACAATCTACACCCCGCTTTTCTAAAAAGCTCTGTAATAAATTTAGGGTTACCTCAAAATCCATGTCACTGGCCGGCGCTGCAACCTTTCCCGTTATCCTTGTTATCTTTGTTATCTTTGTAATCCGCCTTATCTTTGCAATCCTTGTAATCCTTATTATCTTTGTTATCTTCGTTATCCTGGTTATCCTCATTAACCTAATGATCCTTATTATCCCAGTTAACCTTGTGGCAGCCTTTCCAGTAGCCCCTGCAGATGGCAGACCCCTTTTGGACAGTCCGGGCTTCGGAACGACACGCTGCGTCGAACAGCGTTCAGTCGATCTTTGCCCCCGGTTTGCTGATAACCGGTGCTTCTCTGCATCTGCCGCTCCGAGTGGAAACTTCAGCTCCCCATTCGGGCGCCACTTTTGAGCGGTGGAGGAACACGCAGGTCGACCCAATATGAGTGATAAAGCACAGTTCGATTTATTAGCCCAAATAGCATATACTTATACAGTTCACGATAATTATGCATTCCTGTCACCTACTAATTAACAATTAACTCACATTCCTGACAAGTTGCTTGATTTTCAGAGGGACAATACACAGAAGAACATAATATGTACTGTAAAACCCGCAGATAACACATTGATAGCAAACATTAGCATTCTCTACTGCTAATTTCAACACCAGTGCTTCCTTAACTTCTAAGTTTTCAACCTGCTTATTGATAGCCTCTTGAAGATGGTCAATAAATTGCATGTAATTCTCACTGGGATCCTGATAGTAGTTATAAAAGATTTGGCTGCTTTGTTGGTTTCAGACACCTCTGCTATAGCTTGATATGCAAGGTCTGTTGACTGCCTCAGGATTTCAGAAACTAATAGCGCCTGTAATTGTGATGTGTCAGTTAGTGTCTGTTCCAAGAGTTGGGAGATACCTGACCCTTTCAACGAGTCCCCATTGTTCCATCCTAAATGATCTATAGCTGTAAACATTGCATGGGTCTAATTTTGCTTGAGTCTTTCATAGTTTTTATCTGATCTTGGGGCAACATGTACACATACTCTTTTTCCTGTTAACTTTTGAAGAAAATGCTGCAAACCCCCATCCTCATCCGAGTCCTCAGATAATGCGGACTTGAACGGTGCTGGAGAATCATTAGTAACAGGGGCTTCGGAACAGTGCACATTCTCGCCAATACTTTCTAGCATCATAATTATTCGTATTACCTGAGTCCCCAGGAGCACCCCCTTTCCAGTCACGATCATCATGACCGCATAGCCAACTGTTGGATTCACTCGCTAATAGCTGATCTGATCTTTCACACAGTTCTCTTGTCCAGTGACTCCTTCTGCACTCTCATGGATGTTGGAGGGTTAAAAGGCAGTAAAGGCAGATACAAATTGGTAAAAGGACTGATAGTACACTTGTTTATTACTATAGCATTCTCAGCTTTCACAGGTTCTTTGGGCAAGTTGTCTGACTCCAGTCCTCTGGACTTGCTGTTCTCACCAGGGTTGGACAATGGTACAGGAGGCCACCCGCTCGGCATTTTTCCTCCCCCCGCCCCGGACTGTTGAGCTATCGGGTGTTCCAAAAGCACAGCAGAGGATGGAATAGGGAGGGTATCAAAGACACGAACCGGGTAAACTTCACAGCGGCTTTCAGGATACTTATCAGGCTGCAACGCTGCAAAAATTCCGGCAGCAGCAGACCATTCAGCCTTAAGATCTTTTAAGGTAGTGATTATAAGCTTCCATGTAGTTACTAATGATTTAGCTTCTTTATCTCCATTGCTGAATTTATCCCATGATTTCTGCCCTATATCGTCCCAAAGTTCAAGCTTAAGTTTTGAGTCACTAATGCTCATAACAGTCTTTTCAGGTTTTAATTGCTTCACTGTGGTAATTATCAGTTTCCAGGTGGTTACAAGGCCGAGAATATATTTTTCACTGTGACTGATTGCCTTCCACAACACAGTTCCCACTTTTTCCCAAGTCTCTATTTGAAAAACTCCTCACAGGTCAGTAGGAAACCCATTGCCTCTGCACCAAATTAATAGTCTTTTGAGGTTACTCTCCTCATACTTCACCCCTGTCTTAGAGAGAATATGCGGGAGGAGCCGCAGTATTTCTTCTTCTTCTTTAAAAATATTCTGCCTCATCTCCTCTTGCCCCCAGCTGCTCACCTCTTTGGGTGTCCGTTGCAATGATATCAGATTCTTTATCCCTCTTCTGTCACTTCTGCGGCGATCAGTCAGGAGTCACGCAGCCCGCAGACTGTGTCCCAGTCCCGGTCCAGTCGAGCCGTTCCAGCTGGGGCTCGCTCCCCGCAGCAGTCATCCGCCTTCCGTAAATTTTCCTGATGGATCACATCGGGGTCACCACTTGTGAGGGCGAAAACTCATGGACTCCACACAATTCAATATGAATTCAAGCAAAGCCATTTATTACAGAGACAAGCCTCCTTATATATGCAGTTATTTCTTGATCATGCGTCCACGTTCCAAACACGCATTGGCTTATCAGATATTGTCCATATTCAGGTCTTGTTATCATAGAATTACATCACTCTCATAACAGGTGGTGTTTTTCAGCCTTCGCACTGGCCTTGGAGTTGCTTTGTCTAGTTCAGAAATAAATCTCTATCTAACAGAAACCCACCCACACAACAACCTTAAGAAAATCCCTTAAATCTCCCACAGTGGGGAGCTTACCAGAGGAGTCATGTGCCCTCAGTGCATCTGACCACTGGTGATTTGCATTTGAGTCTGCAGCATCGTGCCCACCTGGAAGTTTTCTGGCCCTCCAGCCCCTGTCTGCATGATTGCTGGCAGGGCCACTGAGCTCAGGTCCACCTTGCCTACATGGTTAAACTACTGCTGTAAGACAGTTGACCTCAAATGGAGAAATACCAGGTCAAGGGATGCCCATGGCTGCAGCGATGAGGAACAATGCACACGGGGATGCAGACAAAGACGCACACACAGGCAGAGGTCGTGTTCAGGAGGGAGCGCAGAGCCAGGCAGAGCAGAGCCAAGCCGAGCCAGGCTGAGGCCCTGTCGCGGTTGAGACGGACAAACGACACGGACCAAGTTCTTCCAAGATGAAAGTAGTAGATACCATTTATTGCTACAAGTGCATTTTTATACAATTCTACCAGTTCATGTGTCTTTTCACTATTGGTTACAAGTTACAGCACTAACATCTCGTTGGCTAATTTTGCTATCATCCATGTTATTCTTCTATCCCCTTCTCTCTCACGGGTACATCTCTCCTCTCTCACGGGTACAAATCCATATCTCCGGATACTCATTTACTCCCATCCTTCTCAAGGGTAAACCTTAATATCTTCAAGGCTGATCTCTACTCCCATACTTTCTGTCAAGGATTCCGCAGACCCGCTGCAGTTTCCCACAAGGCCCTCTTTATTAACCATTCACTATTTATAGTTTTACAGATACGGGCCTGGACTAAGAGGTTAGACAAGATGTTTTTTCAATTATTGTTATTCCAAACACACCACACTCATGTTGTGACTGTTTTCAGTCATGGTCCCACTCATTCACAGCCCAGTCCCAACAAAATTCACATGTCACACATACTTGGGGGCGGTTTTCTGGCTCAAGATATGATTCTCACGAGCCTGGGCTATCACTCCTTACAATTATAAAAAACATACTTCTGTATAACTTGTCCAAGGCCCTTTATATTTTGACTAATTGCTGTGATTTAATCATGATAGTATTCTTTCTTCTTTGACCATCTGGATGGTCATGTTAGTATTGATCTTCCTTTATCATCCAAGTGGCTAGAACCACACGTCTTGCTGTTCCCACACATGGCCCTAGCACCAAGCTCTCTGGGAGTGTTGCTCGCAAAGGACTGGCAGCTCTTCCTCCAGACATGCTGTGCTTCAAGCTTGGCTGGAGCCTGCTCTCCATTCCATTTCTGGTTGGCAACTAACTTGCTCCTAGAGGACTTACTTCTTTGGAGACAGAGTCTTCCAGCATGGTGGACTCCTCATGCCCCTCCAGTCCAAAGTGATCTTTTCTCTTTTTCTGCAGAGCTAAAGAGAAAACACATCAGCCAGCACATACCTCCCAGCCTCCCCCTCCTCCTACAGCCCAGGCACCATAACAGAGCTACAGGATCCTCCCAGCCAGCACTGCGTGTTAACTGCTGGAAGGGTCATGCTGCACCCCTCTCCAGAGAAGAGATGGTTATTGGTGTCTGGCTGCCTTTCCCAGTACATCCTCACCTTTTTCAGCATGATGTCGATGTAGCTGGCAATCAGCTGGGTAATATCTGCTCCCCCCCCCCCCATCGTCTGCACTGAGTAGTAACCATCCTGGTAATCTCCAAAATCTTGTAATCCAGGGCGCTGGTGGCTATCCTGAGCCCCTTTGGTATGTGCTAAGTTCCCAGTGCCAGCCTCCAAAACAGAAACCAGGACTTGGAGAGTCACCAGAGGAGGGCAAAGCTGTCCCATTGCAGGGCAATACCTAAGAGAGGGGTTGGTGTGAGAGCATCCCCCCACAGAGGCACCAACAGGGAGGCAGGGTGGAGGACCAGGGCTGGCCTCTACCAGGGTTAAGCTCTTGGGTGAGGCTGCCCAACACCTGATGTTGGTCAGGTTCCACTCCTGAATAACTTCCTTGATCTTCTTGTCCACACACATCACGCACTCCACAGCAGCCATGGAACCAGCTTGTTTTTCCCCTTCATCTTCTCATGCGAGCTGTGACAGAAGAGTTATGGGCTGCTCCCGGAATGGATCCGTTCAGGCAGAGACATTTAAGGCCTCCCTTGTCTACCAAACACCCCCAAGGTCACACTTTCAGGTGGTGACAACCATGACATGGGGCTTGAAAACGAGAAAAAGTGAACCAAGAAATGGGAAGGCAGCGCACAGGGAAGGCCAAGGACAGGCAGATATTTGGGATGTAGGGAAAACTGGAGCAATGTGGGTTGATGGGTAGCAGCTCAACAACAAATGGAGAGATGTTGAAGAAGGGAAATTTTGGCCAGGGGAGCCACTACTCTACCTTGACCCCATAGGTCTTGAGGGAACAGGCAAGTTTCATGTAGTGAACTTTGGCCTCAATCTTGCTCATGTTCCTGCAGTTCTTGTGGGCCTGCGACAGCAAAGAGAGAACATCACACTAGCTCCACGGTCCCCTGGTTGAGCCACCATCATCCTGTCATTGCCTTTCCAGGCCCACCAGTGTCCCCTGCTACAGCATCCCTCTGACCCTCTGAGACCTGAGGAGCTGCCTTTTCTGCCCACCTACAGCTTCATGCTCCTATTTCTCACCTGTCAAGCCATTACATGCTGTCTCCAGGAACAAGAACAGCCTCAACTTTTGGTAAGAAGGAACAAAAAGCCCAGGTCTTAATACCCCCTCTGCACGTACCATGAAGATCTTGCACTCCCCTTTCTGCTTGATGTACTCCTTGGGCAGGAAATCCTTGAGACTGCCAAGAGACAGCAAAACCAGCTGTTAGTGGCAGATCCCAAAGCCAGCAATTTGTCTTTGCCTACAAAGAGGTCCAACCCAGAGCCTTGGACAAACCCCTGGCTGGGAGATTTTGGGAGTAAAAAGGATGTGGGAGAGGTTGCTGCAGTAATGAAAACTGCCCCAGGAAACACCCTGCTGAGAACAGAGGGGTTGCTAAGGATGCAGTCTCTCACATAACATCGGGGAGGCTGCATGGTGGGCTAAGGTCCACCCCATCAGAAGGGGAGCTGACTGCTTGTCCCAGGGAGGTGCCAGAGAGAGCAGGACAGGGACCTGGCACCTCTTGCTGTTGGCATGGACCTCCATGCTTGGGCACCATGCTGCAGGGAGGAGAGAGGTCATTCCAGGAGACGTCTGTATCCCTGAGTGCAGTGTGCCAGTGCGGTGCTGGGGGATGCTGAGCTGCTCGAGCCACCTGGACACAAGCCCAAGGGCTCCCTGGGACACTCACTACAGAAAGCCTGGCTTGTGCTTCTGCTCATTGTGCGGCCCAAACTGGATCTGGCACCGGTAGCAAGCAAACTTGGAGGCTTTGTCAAAGGAAACAGGGTGGGAACTGTTAAGGATGTCATTGCAAGCCTGTGTGGGAAGAGAAGACACTGCTGTGGGCAGGGCAGCCATGCAGCCCTGCTACCACTCCCCTCTATACTGGTGTCCTGGTTTTGTTAAAAACAAGTTTCTCTTTTAGTGAATTTGCCTGTCAGCTAATGTCTTCTTATTAGCTGCATTTTCCTGAAAAGCTAGATACATGTTTTAGTAGACATAGCAACGGAATGCGAGGTCACTGATAAGGATGGAAATATATCCCGTGAGAGGGGCAATGAGAAACGAGTGACCAAAACCTGACCAACTGAGTATTCCATCCCATTCCCGTCATATTTCATATAAAAGTGGGAAATCATGAGAATCTCGTCCCTTTTTCCTTATGGCTGACATTAAGAGAGGACCTTGCGAGTCGTCCCTGCGAACTGAGGCCTAGTGACAGACTGAATCCAGTTCTGGTTGGCTGCAGAGTCCAGTCCAGGACTTTGGGTGCTGGCCCTGCATCTGCAGGAGCAGTTGCCGGGACTTTCAAGATTGGTTTTGTATATTTTGTATTATTTTCTCTATTTTTATTAGTAGCATTAGTAAAACATTTTTAATTTTTCCAGTTCTCTTCTCTCTGTCCTTCTTTCCCTCCCAATCGCCTGTCCTTAGTGGGAAGGGGGGAGAGGGAGGGGCTAAAGGGGGAGAACGGAGGGAGAGGGGGTTAACAATATATCTGCCATGGTTTTATTGTCACCCCTCAGTCAAACCTTTACAGATAATTGGCGCCCAACATGGGGCGAAGAAAGGGTTAAAATTTGCCACTAAAAAGGGGTAAATTTGGAGATTTTTGGCTTTCTTACTGCTCTGACATTCCTTTCAATTTTCTTGGCATGAAGCCAACTCATATACTGCAGCCAATAATGAATTTCTACTCGTTTCTGCTTTACCTTGAAAAACCTCTGGGAAAGATAAAAGAGCAATACAGCTATGTGTTTGCTAATTGGTCAAGTGAATCTTTAGAAAGGCTGACTAACGATACTTTCGCTTTTTCGCTAGGACAGTTTACAAATGTTTTTGAGAGCTTTGAATATCCTTGGAGCTTTGATAGAACTGTGATGGTGCTATTTGGCTTGCTGAATGTGTGTCAGTTTGTGTTACTGTTACGAGAAATGGGGTTCAATAGGAGGTTTGTGTCTCTTTTGAGTCCTGAGACTTGCGTTGCATCTGCTGAAGCTAAAAGCACTCCGAGCCGCTTGAAACGAAAGGCAGCTAGAGCTGCAGCTGCTGCCACTGCCCCCCTAATCGCAGACACTGCAGCTTCACAGGCTCAAGCTCCAGCTCCTCCGCAAAGCCTGGCTGCCAAGGTCGCTGCCTCCTCAACTGCAGACAATATTACTTCTCCAGCCTCAGAGGCTAAGAAGGCTCCTCCCTCTTCACACACTGGGCACTGTTGCTGTTGTAACCATAACAACCACTGTGATTATACCAATGCCAGTGACAGTCATTCAGACTCTGGAAATGAATCAAAAGATGGTGAGCCCATATCAGCATCAGTTGCCGGTTGTAAGAAAGTCACTAAAAAGACTACTCGTGCAGCAGCTGATGGCACAGGAACCACAGGGCCAACATCAACCCAAGAGGCATCATCAGCACAGGGAGGAGAGGAAGTGACCACCACTCGGTCTTTTTCTCCAAGAGAGATATGTGAAAAGGCTTTAGTCGTTGTGAAGGTGAGAATATTGTAACCTGGCTGCTCTGATGTTGGGATAATGGGGCTGAAACCACAGAATTAGAAGCTGGGGTAGCCAGGCAGCTGGGATCTCTGTCAAAAGATTCCACCATTGATAGAGCAATTTCAAGAGAGCCTAACGCCACTACCCTCTGGACCCGACTCCTGACAGCTATGAAAGTAAGATTTCCCTACAAGGAAGATTGTATATGCACATTAGGGAAAGGGAATACTATGGAGAGAGGTATCCACTTCCTGAGAGAATTAGCTGTGTGAGAGATCATCTGTTTTGAGCCAAATAGCCAAGAGGGGACAGACCCAGATAGTGTTCCTAAGTGCTGATAAAATAAAGAATGTCACTTAACAGTATAATTGACTTTGCTGTTAAGTTTATTTCTCCGTTACATACACATTGTGTCTTTTCCCCTGAATTACCCTTGAAGACCCCTCTATGAAGAGGTGCAGCCCTGTATGTACGGGTATGTCTCTCAAATCAAGTCTTACTTTAGTTTGGTTGTTGTCTGGGAAACCAAGGTCTTTCTGGGCTCTCTGCCTCCAAGTGTGAGGCAGCTAGGAAGGGGGGCATAGAAGAGGCAGAACTTGACTGACATCCAAGCTGATCAGTGAGAATATTCCATGCCATTAGCGTAATGCTTTGTATTTAATGGGAGTTGGCTTAAGCTCTAACAGTACATTTGCATGGTCCTCCTACTTGCAGCTGCTAGTTATGCTTATTCTACATTGTAGTGCTTTTGAAAGCTGTTTGTGAAACTCTGCCAAGGTCTCAGTGACCTTGCTGATTTTACTGAAACAGTCAGCGGTTCCCACCGCGACCTAACCTTACTACTTGTACTAAAGTCTTCAAAATGGGCTCTGCCCGTACAACCGGTCCGCAGATCCATGTCACTTATCTTTAAGCCATTCCTCAACAGGCCTCAAACGATGGGAGCGAGGGGGGGTGAAGAAGCATAAGAGATGACTCCCAAATGGACACTGTCAAGATCTTCCCACCAGAGAATCCCGAACCACGACAGAGGACTGGCAGGATTCTATGGGACCGGAGACCAGAGGGACGCCTCTGAAGCTGCATCCTTATTTCCCATCTTTACTTTTACTCTCCCCGTTTCTTCTCCCTTTTCTTTTTCTTACTCTCTCTCTATTGTGTGCTGCTTTAAGGGCAAACTAATAAAGTAACACTGTTTGATTGAATCATAACCCCTTGGTGTTTTGGTTACCTTAATTTTGCGCTCTGAGATCAAGGTAAACGAACCATCACGAGTCCATCACTGAGTGGACTGTGACAGGGAGGTAACCCTGGCAGCTCCCAATGATTGTCCTGGCACAGAAGGCTGGTTGTAGCCCCCCCCCCCCCCGCCTCGTCCTGGAATGGGGTGCTGGAGTGGGATGCATGGGGCTGGGGTGGGTGTCCTGACTGGAGTAGTTAACTGGGTAAGGGAAGCCCTGCTATATCCTCTTTTCCCTGCTGTCCTGGTTTTGTTAAAAACAAGACCAGTTCTTTTTTAGTGATTTTTCCTTTCAGCTAAGTTCTTCTAAGTGCCTTCTAAGTAACTGCACATTTTTTCTCTGACACTGTGCTCAGTGCTGATAAGATGACCAACGGAATGCTGAAGAAGCTCATGTTTACTATGGTAACCAAGGTCAACTGATAACGGAACATATTTGGAAGGAGGGGTGGACAGAACAGGTGACTAAAACTGACCAACTGAGTATTCCACCCCATAATCATCATACCCCCTATATAAGACAGAGATCACAAGGGTCTCGCTCTCTTGGATCATGGCCAGCATCTAGAGAGGACCCTGTCACCCATGCCTGTGATGCTAGACCTAAGGCCCTGCAACCCTGAATGCAGTTTCCGGTTTGCTGTGAAGTCCCACCCATGACTTCCAGGTGCCTGCCCTACAGCTGCTGGAGCCACACCAACTCCTAGCTCTGCTGCTGCTGGAGTGATGCCAATTCAATATAGTGCATTCAAGACTGGTTTTGTATATTTTCTCTATTTATTAGTAGCATTAGTAAAGCCTTTAAAACCCTTCCAACTTGAAGCCTCTCTTCCTTCCTCTTTATCTTCCTTATCATCTTCCAATCTAAGGAAAGGGTGGGGGGAGGGTCAGGGGGTAACAGGGAGCATCTGCCATGGTTTATTGTCGCGTTGCTTTAAACCTTGACACCTGCCTAGCCTTGCTCTGTGATGGCTCTTGCTCACACCCCTGCAAGCTCCTCGGCCCTTTGAATCTGCTGGCAGGATGTCTACATGCTTCTGCCATGGCTTCATTGCTGGCTGTTAGACCTATATTTGGTAGCAATAATTGTTTACTCCCTTCTCCTCTCTCCCTGTGCCTTGTTGCTGAGAGGGGGAGGGGATGTATTTTGGGGATTTTTAGATTTGCTGGAGTCCCCAGGTAGCCTAGTAAAGGATCTGAACTGCCCACCCCCCCATTCTGCAGACCATGGGGTGAAACCCCTCAAGTGCTAAATGAGCAGCCACTGCTGTGCAACTCACATGATGATGTGTGGTGAGCACCAACCAAGTACATGGCTTGCTTGCTGAATGGCAACAGTGGGAGCTTGGTGCATCCTGAAGTGTCACATCCTGGCAGATTTGGGGAAGGGGAGCAGGAAGGCTAGGGAACGGGGACCTGTGAGGCACCCTTTTTGCTGGCTGAGCATGCTGTCCTCCTGCCTTTGCTTGCCCCTGTGCCTGCCTTGGTGGTGGGCAGCCCAAGGGTGCCATTGTTTGTGCCCCCTCCCTTTGGAGGGCAGAGAATGCCCAGCAGGAGCAGACACGCCTGGGGATACATGGGAAACACCAGTGGCTAATGGCCAGAGCCACTTCACCCTGGTGTAGGTGAGCTTGTGGGCTGTGGCTGTGATCCTCCAGCCCTACTGCCTGCCCCTTGCCCATTTCCCATGCTAAGCATGGCTGCCCTCTCTGCTGGGGGCAAGAGGATTCTCCCGACCCAGCTGCAGGTAACAGCCAGGTGGTCAAAGAGGTGCCACAGGGCTGGGCTCACCAGCCACTTACATTCCCCAGGAGCAAGCTTGGCCCTGACTGGAAGAAACCATCTCACTGTCCAATGTGGCCATGCAGCTGGGAAAGAGGAAGCGGGTTGAATCACCTCAGCAGCATGCAGCATTGTCACCGGCCAGGGCTGTTGGTTCATCCTTCCCATGAGCTTGAGGCTGAGCCACCCGCATTCCCAGTACCTGCCATGTCTGTGTATACTTGTCCCATGCTGGAGGTCCTGTCCAGAGTCAGGTCCAGCTTCTTACTGAGTTAATTTTTGACCCAGTTCCTTCTGCTGTTATGCAAAAGCTGGTATACAGGCAGAGCTGCCGCTGACAGGCATCCCGGCAGCCTGGGACCTGCCCAGCTGTGCTGTCTGGGCAGGCAGCCCTGTGGCTGTGGAAGGTTCCAGCAGTGGGGTGGTTTACAGCTAATAAAGCTTCCTGTAGCTAGCTCCCAGCGTTGATTCACCCCCAACCTGGGGGTGGTCCAGAGTGGGGCCTTTCCCAAATGAAATTTGACATTGCTGAAAAAAAAAAAAAAACCAAAACAAAAACAAAAGCAACAAAAAAATCCGCAACCAAACCCAAAACAACAAAAAAAACCACCACCTCATCCAGAGTCTCCCTTAGAAAAAGAGCACATTAAAAATGGCGAAATCGTGTTTGAAGATTTGTGGCTTGTTCTGGAAACTTACTGTGAGTGTGCCAACAGGCTGCTTCAATGCAATTGAATTTTGGTTGATTTTTTTTTTCCTAAGATATAAAACCTCTGTAACTGTTCTCGCAGTGCTAAGCTCAGCTGATACAAATATAGCAGTTACATCATGTGATGGAAAACTCACTCTCAGTGGTCCCAGCAATGATGCAGTGGTTCCTTGGGCTGGCGTGGCACTGTCTCCCTGAAGCTGTCGCTGCTTGTGCTGGCCCTGCCTTTAAGCAGAGCCCCAAGCCAGGAGACCTCCACCACTGTGATGGTTTTGCTCACGCAGTGTGGGGTGAGATGGAGGCAGCTGGGATGGTTTCGCTCACCCAGTGTAAGGTGAGATGGAGGCAGTGGGGATGGCTCTCAAGGGGGTTGGTGTCACATCCTGCCCAGAGGTATTGGTGGGGGGAGAGGTGACTCAGGTTCGTAGGTCCCCTTGGTTGGAAAAGAGTATACGCAATACTTAAGGTCTGTAAACAAAAGGCTTTTATTTTGCAGCTTGGCCTAACTGGCAAATGATTTGGTGGCAGAAGGATTTATGTTATTTTAGGTTCAATTAGTAAACATAAATTTGTGGCACATGTGGAGCTGTAAATCTTACGTTATTATATTAGTTATAAGAAGGAAAGCAAAAGAGTAGAAGTATAAGAAAGGAAGAGAAGACATTTCACCATGCTCATGGCTCTGCTTTGTGTATGATGGAGTTCATAGTCTCGGATCCAGCAATGTGCTCCGGTGTCTTGTTCAGTTCCTGCAGTGAGACTGGTGGGTGGAGCAGTCCTCAGGATGGTGGGCATGCCACCAGTGCTTGTACAGGTGGGCTTCTTATAGTCTTCTGGATTGCCTGCTTGTATAATCTTTGGTCTTTTGCGCAGGCATTACTGGGGGGTGATTGTGAAATAATGGAAAAGTCCTGAAGGGTCTCAAGTGGTCGGGGGTCTTCTCCCTTAGTGCTGTGCTGGGCCTATTAGAAGATGGGGCTATGTACCTTTCGACACATCCCCCATCTCCTGTACCAGCCAGCTGGCCTTTGTCTGTGGCTTGTCAGTTGTCTGTTAGCTTGTCCTTGATTTGTAAATCACAATTCACCTTATCTTGAATGTCCCATCTCCTGCTCCTTGGAATGTCCCATCTTCTGTTGCTGGATGAAATGGTTTTGCCACAATGTTTGACCCATTATCATTTTCAGGCTCTGACAGTTGGACCCCACCAAGAACTCTCCCCTCCTCCACTTCCCGTTTTGGGATCAGCTCAGGAGCATGCTTACAGCTCAAAGAGTGGCATGCAGATTGCAATAAAATGCAGAAGTGCCTTAATCTGGCTGCCAGCTGGCCAGCTCACTGCTCCCATTCCAGATAACTGCCTTTGCATACCAACAACTGATTGTGAATGGGTTTGCTTGCTCTGGAGGCAAGACAGTGCAGAAATTTGGTGTGTGTTCATCAAGACTTGGTGGGCTGGTTTGACTGAAATCAAGTTAATTTTCTTCATGCAGTTAGAAACTATTCTTTTTTGTAGCTAGCATGGTTGTTGTTTGGATTTAGTTTGAGAACAATAAGATAGCACCCCGGGATAGAGTTAATGTTTTCTTCAAGTTACTTTCCAGTGTTTTTAAAGAGAATGTAAGAACTTGCTGTTGTCTGGGAAATCAAGGTCTTTCTGGGCTCTCTGCCTCCAGGTGTGAGGCAGCTAGGAAGGGGGGCATAGATGAGGCAGAACTTGACTGACATCCAAGCTGATCAGTGAGAATATTCCATGCCATTAGCGTAATGCTTTGTATTTAATGGGAGTTGGGTTTTCCAGCTTGGGAGACCTCTTCTGGTTCCGCTCCATTTCGGTTGAGGTCCATTCAGGCGTTTCTTTTAGTTTGGCCTTTTGCTGTTCTGCTGTTTTGCAGTTGGCCTCTCAGCCTTTCTGCCTCTTTGGTCTTTTCACTCTCTCCCTGAGATCGGCTGTTCGGGACCGGGGTGCTCCCTTCCTGGGACTGGTTGCTCAGTGGGATGGAGTTCATGAGGAAATTGCGTTGAGTATAACTTATTTTTATATTTTATTTTCATTTTATATGTATCATTAATAGTATATTAGTATTATTTTGTTATTTTATTAAACTTTTAATCTCAGGCCATGAGTTTTCTCCCTTTCAATTCTCTCCCCTACTTGGGGGTGGGAGGGCTATCATGGTTTTCATTGCTAGCTGGGGTTAAACTGTAACACCAGGTTTGTTTGGGTGTGGGTTTTTTTGTTGTTGTTGTTGTTGTTTTTATGGGGTTTTTTGTTTGTTTGTTTTTTGGTGTCTTTGTTTGTTTGGTTTGGTTGGGTTTTTTGGGTTTTTTTGTGTGTTTTTGTTTTGGTTTGTTTTTTTTTGTTGTTGTTGTTGTTTGGGTTTTTTTTGTGCGTGAGTTTGTTGTTGTTGTTTGGTTGTTTTGTGTGTGTGTTTGTTTGTTTGTTTTTCCATAGGGACAGCTTGAATTTTGCTGTCCTTTTCCTTTATTTTTCTGGTTTGCAGCACCGGACCCCCTATCCTGTCCCTTATGTCTAGTCTGGCTTTTCTTTCTCCACATGGTACCTGGAGGAGAGAGGTCTGCAGGGGCTGAGTCCTGCATCAGTGCCCTCTCACAGGAGGAGATGTGTGGGCAGATTTGCAAACCCTGTGTGATTAATCGCCACATTTGCTGACAAATCTCTCCAGGGTTTGAAGAAGTGTATTTATACAGCAGAGAGCATTTCTGCTTTAGACATAGATGTCAGCAAAGTTCAACTGTTGGAGCCTCAATTATTTCCATAGAATATGGGAATTAAAATGAACCATTAAAATAAACCCTTTCCTCTGTTGCCTTGCTTGATGTTGTAAGCATCTTCCCTCCTAAGCTCTGTTGTTTTTGTAAGAGCTCAGGACTAGGAAGGCTTGAGCAGTCATCCTCTTGAGAGGTCTTGGAAAGCATACAGTCTAGTAGGTGGCTTCAAGCCTAGACAACATGATTTCACATTTTTCTTCAGGAGTTATGCATCCAGCATGGTTTCTTTCTTCTTGTTCTTTTAGCAGCATTGTTTTATCAGAGTACGGCGGTGGCCCTAAAAGCATTTGCTTTGATAGAGCTGTCTCAATAAGGCATTGAACAAGTCCTCGGACACACGGAATGATGCAGCATCCTATCACAGCACTCCTGTTACGCTTGCTGTTGTCCTTTGGAGGTTCGACTGGTCCTTTGATCTGTGTGTAATGCGTCCACCCTTTCTCAGCTGTTCATACTGCTGTCTCGGTAGTCAGTAGAACTTGAAATGGTCCTTCCCAACCTGGCTGGAGTTTAGTTTCCTTCCAGGATTTGACCAGGACCCAGTTTCCAGGCTGAAACTTGTGGGCTGCAAATTCTAATGGTGGAGTTTGTGCAAGAAGCCCTTGGTGCCTAAGAGAAGATAGAGGACAACCCGAGTATATAGTTTTTGAGAAACATATTCTTAGTTTTGAATTGTGAGGGTCCGTTGTTTCTGCCTAGGTATGGTAGCCTAAAGAGCATTTCATAAGGCGAAACCCCTATATCCTTGCAAGGAGCAGTTCTGATCCTCAGCAAGGCTATAGGTAGACATTTAGTCCAGGGTAATCCAGTTTCTAATACTAATTTTGACAATTGCTTCTTTAAGGTTTGGTTCATCCTTTCTACTTTTCCAGATGAAGGGGGATGCCAGGGGGTATGAAAATCCCAAGATATCTCCAAACTGTCCATTAGTCTTTGCAGTACACTGGAGGTAAAATGTCTCCCTTGATCTGAGTGTATATTTTCCACTATTCCATATCTAGGAATACATTTTTCTAAAATCACTTTTGCTACCACTGCCACCATGGCAGTGCTCAGAGGGAAAGCTTCTACCCACCCGGTAAGGTGATCTACCAGCACTAGGAAGTATTTAATTTGACCAACTGCAGGTAATTCCGTGAAATCAACTTGAATATTTTGAAAGGGTCGTAAACTTGGACTCTGCCCTCCTGCAAGCTGCTTTCTATGTGTCTTTTTATTTATTTTTTTACAAACCACACATCTTTCACAAATTTGCTTGGCTATAGTATAAATTCCAGTATGTCCATATTATTGCAACACTATGTCACACATTGCTTGTGTTCTTCAATTGCTCCCCTGAGGTAAAATTGCTAATACCTCCCTCATGGTTTGCTTATTTAACATTTCTCTGCTATCTGGGAGTACCCATTTCCCGTTCTGTTCCCTGGCTCCTATTTCTTGGAGGATTTATTTTTCATTGAAAACTGGAATTTCTTGCCGGGCCAGGACCTCAGTTGTGAGATAATTTATAGTTATTACTTCAGGTTTTAAGGCTGCTTCTCAGGCTATTTTCAAAGCTGCTCAGCTTTCAATGCTTTAGAATTATCCTTTTAGAATTTGCTTTGAAAATAGTTTTGTTTTTTGTTTTTTTCCACAATTAAAAAAGAAAAAAAAAAAGGCAAGTCTCAGTGACTTCTCAGCTCCTTATTTAGTAGGATCCTAACAGCAGTGTTAGCCAGGCAAGAGCAGAGTGCTTCAGGAATTTGTCTCTTCTGCGCAGAGAGCTGCCAACGAGATGACTCATAAATTTAGCAGCCAGCCAAGGTGCTGGGTTGTTGGAAAGGCGAAAGACTTTTCCCAGGGCAAAGTCAGGCATGGTCTCAGCCTCTTGCAGCAAGAAGATGGGGCCATCCCCGTGGGTCCGAGCTGGGGTGCCACTGTCCGGGTACCAGCAGCAGCGCTCTCACCAGGTACCCCAGCCCCAAGGGAGCACTATTTGGTGAACAGCACTTCTATGCTTTCTCATCACCTCTGAGACCTTGTAAGCTTAAATTCTGTCCTCCTTCAGCCTCCTCCCCAAACGAAGGAGTCCCAGTTCCTTTAGACCCTCGTACCAAGGCTCCATCATTTAAGTTGCCCCTCTCTGCATTCTGGGCTATAGCATGGGGTACAGCATATGTTTCCAACCATCCAGTGGTTGCTTCCACCATTGTAAGTACATAATGCTTACCTTGATGGGTTTGTGGAAGTATAATATAATCAATCTGCCAAGCCTCTCCATACTTATATTTTAACCATCGCCCCCCCCCCCCCCCCCTACAGGTTTTAATTGTTTGGCTTGTTTGATTTTGGCGCATGTTTCACATTCATGAATAACCTGTGAAATAGTATCCATAGTTAAGTCCACCCCTCCATCACGAGCCCATTTATATGTTTCATCTCTTCCTTGATGCCCTGAAGCATCATGGGCCCACCGAGCTAGGAAAAGTTCACCTTTGTGTTGCCAGTCCAAATCCACCTCAGCTACTTTAATCTTAGCAGCCTGATCCGCTTGCTGGTTGTTTTGTTGTTCCTCAGTGACTCGACTTCTAGGCACATGAGTGTCCACATGACGTACTTTTACAGGCAGGCTCTTTAGCTGAGCAGCAATGTCTTGCAACAGTGTGGCAACCCAAATGGGTTTACCTCTGTGTTGCCAGTTGCTTCTCTTCCATCGCTGTAACCACCCCCACAAGGCATTTCCTACCATTCATGAGTCAGTACAGAGATAAAGTGCTGGCCACTTTTCTCATTCAGCAATGTCCAAAGCCAGCTGGATGGCTTTCACTTCTGCAAATTGACTTGATTCACCTTGTCCTTCAGTGGCTTCTGTAACTCATCATGTGGGACTCCACACAGCAGCTTTCCACCTTCGATGCTTTGGGATGTCTCCAGATGAGGAGAAAGTAACACATGCTGAAGAAGCACCACCGTATAATACACTTTCAGAGACTGAAAAACAGGATCCTACTAAATAAGGAGCTGAGAAGTCACTGAGACTTGCCTTTTTTTTTTTTCTTTTTTAATTGTGGAAAAAAACAAAAAACAAAACTATTTTCAAAGCAAATTCTAAAAGGATAATTCTAAAGCATTGAAAGCTGAGCAGCTTTGAAAATAGCCTGAGAAGCAGCCTTAAAACCTGAAGTAATAACTATAAATTATCTCACACCTGAGGTCCTGGCCCGGCAAGAAATTCCAGTTTTCAATGAAAAATAAATCCTCCAAGAAATAGGAGCCAGGGAACAGAACGGGAAATGGGTACTCCCAGATAGCAGAGAAATGTTAAATAAGCAAACCATGAGGGAGGTATTAGCAATTTTACCTCAGGGGAGCAATTGAAGAACACAAGCAATGTGTGACATAGTGTTGCAATAATATGGACATACTGGAATTTATACTATAGCCAAGCAAATTTGTGAAAGATGTGTGGTTTGTAAAAAAATAAATAAAAAGACACATAGAAAGCAGCTTGCAGGAGGGCAGAGTCCAAGTTTACGACCCTTTCAAAATATTCAAGTTGATTTCACGGAATTACCTGCAGTTGGTCAAATTAAATACTTCCTAGTGCTGGTAGATCACCTTACCGGGTGGGTAGAAGCTTTTCCTCTGAGCACTGCCATGGTGGCAGTGGTAGCAAAAGTGATTTTAGAAAAATGTATTCCTAGATATGGAATAGTGGAAAATATACACTCAGATCAAGGGAGACATTTTACCTCCAGTGTACTGCAAAGACTAATGGACAGTTTGGAGATATCTTGGGATTTTCATACCCCCTGGCATCCCCCTTCATCTGGAAAAGTAGAAAGGATGAACCAAACCTTAAAGAAGCAATTGTCAAAATTAGTATTAGAAACTGGATTACCCTGGACTAAATGTCTACCTATAGCCTTGCTGAGGATCAGAACTGCTCCTTGCAAGGATATAGGGGTTTCGCCTTATGAAATGCTCTTTAGGCTACCATACCTAGGCAGAAACAACGGACCCTCACAATTCAAAACTAAGAATATGTTTCTCAAAAACTATATACTCGGGTTGTCCTCTATCTTCTCTTAGGCACCAAGGGCTTCTTGCACAAACTCCACCATTAGAATTTGCAGCCCACAAGTTTCAGCCTGGAAACTGGGTCCTGGTCAAATCCTGGAAGGAAACTAAACTCCAGCCAGGTTGGGAAGGACCATTTCAAGTTCTACTGACTACCGAGACAGCAGTATGAACAGCTGAGAAAGGGTGGACGCATTACACACAGATCAAAGGACCAGTCGAACCTCCAAAGGACAACAGCAAGCGTAACAGGAGTGCTGTGATAGGATGCTGCATCATTCCGTGTGTCCGAGGACTTGTTCAATGCCTTATTGAGACAGCTCTATCAAAGCAAATGCTTTTAGGGCCACCGCCGTACTCTGATAAAACAATGCTGCTAAAAGAACAAGAAGAAAGAAACCATGCTGGATGCATAACTCCTGAAGAAAAATGTGAAATCATGTTGTCTAGGCTTGAAGCCACCTACTAGACTGTATGCTTTCCAAGACCTCTCAAGAGGATGACTGCTCAAGCCTTCCTAGTCCTGAGCTCTTACAAAAACAACAGAGCTTAGGAGGGAAGATGCTTACAACATCAAGCAAGGCAACAGAGGAAAGGGTTTATTTTAATGGTTCATTTTAATTCCCATATTCTATGGAAATAATTGAGGCTCCAACAGTTGAACTTTGCTGACATCTATGTCTAAAGCAGAAATGCTCTCTGCTGTATAAATACACTTCTTCAAACCCTGGAGAGATTTGTCAGCAAATGTGGCGATTAATCACACAGGGTTTGCAAATCTGCCCACACATCTCCTCCTGTGAGAGGGCACTGATGCAGGACTCAGCCCCTGCAGACCTCTCTCCTCCAGGTACCATGTGGAGAAAGAAAAGCCAGACTAGACATAAGGGACAGGATAGGGGGTCCGGTGCTGCAAACCAGAAAAATAAAGGAAAAGGACAGCAAAATTCAAGCTGTCCCTATGGAAAAACAAACAAACAAACACACACACAAAACAACCAAACAACAACAACAAACTCACGCACAAAAAAAACCCAAACAACAACAACAACAAAAAAAAACAAACCAAAACAAAAACACACAAAAAAACCCAAAAAACCCAACCAAACCAAACAAACAAAGACACCAAAAAACAAACAAACAAAAAACCCCATAAAAACAACAACAACAACAACAAAAAAACCCACACCCAAACAAACCTGGTGTTACAGTTTAACCCCAGCTAGCAATGAAAACCATGATAGCCCTCCCACCCCCAAGTAGGGGAGAGAATTGAAAGGGAGAAAACTCATGGCCTGAGATTAAAAGTTTAATAAAATAACAAAATAATACTAATATACTATTAATGATACATATAAAATGAAAATAAAATATAAAAATAAGTTATACTCAACGCAATTTCCTCATGAACTCCATCCCACTGAGCAACCAGTCCCAGGAAGGGAGCACCCCGGTCCCGAACAGCCGATCTCAGGGAGAGAGTGAAAAGACCAAAGAGGCAGAAAGGCTGAGAGGCCAACTGCAAAACAGCAGAACAGCAAAAGGCCAAACTAAAAGAAACGCCTGAATGGACCTCAACCGAAATGGAGCGGAACCAGAAGAGGTCTCCCAAGCTGGAAAACCCAACTCCCATTAAATACAAAGCATTACGCTAATGGCATGGAATATTCTCACTGATCAGCTTGGATGTCAGTCAAGTTCTGCCTCATCTATGCCCCCCTTCCTAGCTGCCTCACACCTGGAGGCAGAGAGCCCAGAAAGACCTTGATTTCCCAGACAACAGCAAGTTCTTACATTCTCTTTAAAAACACTGGAAAGTAACTTGAAGAAAACATTAACTCTATCCCGGGGTGCTATCTTATTGTTCTCAAACTAAATCCAAACAACAACCATGCTAGCTACAAAAAAGAATAGTTTCTAACTGCATGAAGAAAATTAACTTGATTTCAGTCAAACCAGCCCACCAAGTCTTGATGAACACACACCAAATTTCTGCACTGTCTTGCCTCCAGAGCAAGCAAACCCATTCACAATCAGTTGTTGGTATGCAAAGGCAGTTATCTGGAATGGGAGCAGTGAGCTGGCCAGCTGGCAGCCAGATTAAGGCACTTCTGCATTTTATTGCAATCTGCATGCCACTCTTTGAGCTGTAAGCATGCTCCTGAGCTGATCCCAAAACGGGAAGTGGAGGAGGGGAGAGTTCTTGGTGGGGTCCAACTGTCAGAGCCTGAAAATGATAATGGGTCAAACATTGTGGCAAAACCATTTCATCCAGCAACAGAAGATGGGACATTCCAAGGAGCAGGAGATGGGACATTCAAGATAAGGTGAATTGTGATTTACAAATCAAGGACAAGCTAACAGACAACTGACAAGCCACAGACAAAGGCCAGCTGGCTGGTACAGGAGATGGGGGATGTGTCGAAAGGTACATAGCCCCATCTTCTAATAGGCCCAGCACAGCACTAAGGGAGAAGACCCCCGACCACTTGAGACCCTTCAGGACTTTTCCATTATTTCACAATCACCCCCCAGTAATGCCTGCGCAAAAGACCAAAGATTATACAAGCAGGCAATCCAGAAGACTATAAGAAGCCCACCTGTACAAGCACTGGTGGCATGCCCACCATCCTGAGGACTGCTCCACCCACCAGTCTCACTGCAGGAACTGAACAAGACACCGGAGCACATTGCTGGATCCGAGACTATGAACTCCATCATACACAAAGCAGAGCCATGAGCATGGTGAAATGTCTTCTCTTCCTTTCTTATACTTCTACTCTTTTGCTTTCCTTCTTATAACTAATATAATAACGTAAGATTTACAGCTCCACATGTGCCACAAATTTATGTTTACTAATTGAACCTAAAATAACATAAATCCTTCTGCCACCAAATCATTTGCCAGTTAGGCCAAGCTGCAAAATAAAAGCCTTTTGTTTACAGACCTTAAGTATTGCGTATACTCTTTTCCAACCAAGGGGACCTACGAACCTGAGTCACCTCTCCCCCCACCAATACCTCTGGGCAGGATGTGACACCAACCCCCTTGAGAGCCATCCCCACTGCCTCCATCTCACCTTACACTGGGTGAGCGAAACCATCCCAGCTGCCTCCAT
The DNA here is from genome assembly GCF_037038585.1 of Patagioenas fasciata. Taxonomy (NCBI): domain Eukaryota; kingdom Metazoa; phylum Chordata; class Aves; order Columbiformes; family Columbidae; genus Patagioenas; species Patagioenas fasciata. The sequence goes on along the minus strand of NC_092559.1, from coordinate 67,008,708 downwards.
CTCACCCCACACTGCGTGAGCAAAACCATCACAGTGGTGGAGGTCTCCTGGCTTGGGGCTCTGCTTAAAGGCAGGGCCAGCACAAGCAGCGACAGCTTCAGGGAGACAGTGCCACGCCAGCCCAAGGAACCACTGCATCATTGCTGGGACCACTGAGAGTGAGTTTTCCATCACATGATGTAACTGCTATATTTGTATCAGCTGAGCTTAGCACTGCGAGAACAGTTACAGAGGTTTTATATCTTAGGAAAAAAAAAATCAACCAAAATTCAATTGCATTGAAGCAGCCTGTTGGCACACTCACAGTAAGTTTCCAGAACAAGCCACAAATCTTCAAACACGATTTCGCCATTTTTAATGTGCTCTTTTTCTAAGGGAGACTCTGGATGAGGTGGTGGTTTTTTTTGTTGTTTTGGGTTTGGTTGCGGATTTTTTTGTTGCTTTTGTTTTTGTTTTGGTTTTTTTTTTTTTTTCAGCAATGTCAAATTTCATTTGGGAAAGGCCCCACTCTGGACCACCCCCAGGTTGGGGGTGAATCAACGCTGGGAGCTAGCTACAGGAAGCTTTATTAGCTGTAAACCACCCCACTGCTGGAACCTTCCACAGCCACAGGGCTGCCTGCCCAGACAGCACAGCTGGGCAGGTCCCAGGCTGCCGGGATGCCTGTCAGCGGCAGCTCTGCCTGTATACCAGCTTTTGCATAACAGCAGAAGGAACTGGGTCAAAAATTAACTCAGTAAGAAGCTGGACCTGACTCTGGACAGGACCTCCAGCATGGGACAAGTATACACAGACATGGCAGGTACTGGGAATGCGGGTGGCTCAGCCTCAAGCTCATGGGAAGGATGAACCAACAGCCCTGGCCGGTGACAATGCTGCATGCTGCTGAGGTGATTCAACCCGCTTCCTCTTTCCCAGCTGCATGGCCACATTGGACAGTGAGATGGTTTCTTCCAGTCAGGGCCAAGCTTGCTCCTGGGGAATGTAAGTGGCTGGTGAGCCCAGCCCTGTGGCACCTCTTTGACCACCTGGCTGTTACCTGCAGCTGGGTCGGGAGAATCCTCTTGCCCCCAGCAGAGAGGGCAGCCATGCTTAGCATGGGAAATGGGCAAGGGGCAGGCAGTAGGGCTGGAGGATCACAGCCACAGCCCACAAGCTCACCTACACCAGGGTGAAGTGGCTCTGGCCATTAGCCACTGGTGTTTCCCATGTATCCCCAGGCGTGTCTGCTCCTGCTGGGCATTCTCTGCCCTCCAAAGGGAGGGGGCACAAACAATGGCACCCTTGGGCTGCCCACCACCAAGGCAGGCACAGGGGCAAGCAAAGGCAGGAGGACAGCATGCTCAGCCAGCAAAAAGGGTGCCTCACAGGTCCCCGTTCCCTAGCCTTCCTGCTCCCCTTCCCCAAATCTGCCAGGATGTGACACTTCAGGATGCACCAAGCTCCCACTGTTGCCATTCAGCAAGCAAGCCATGTACTTGGTTGGTGCTCACCACACATCATCATGTGAGTTGCACAGCAGTGGCTGCTCATTTAGCACTTGAGGGGTTTCACCCCATGGTCTGCAGAATGGGGGGGTGGGCAGTTCAGATCCTTTACTAGGCTACCTGGGGACTCCAGCAAATCTAAAAATCCCCAAAATACATCCCCTCCCCCTCTCAGCAACAAGGCACAGGGAGAGAGGAGAAGGGAGTAAACAATTATTGCTACCAAATATAGGTCTAACAGCCAGCAATGAAGCCATGGCAGAAGCATGTAGACATCCTGCCAGCAGATTCAAAGGGCCGAGGAGCTTGCAGGGGTGTGAGCAAGAGCCATCACAGAGCAAGGCTAGGCAGGTGTCAAGGTTTAAAGCAACGCGACAATAAACCATGGCAGATGCTCCCTGTTACCCCCTGACCCTCCCCCCACCCTTTCCTTAGATTGGAAGATGATAAGGAAGATAAAGAGGAAGGAAGAGAGGCTTCAAGTTGGAAGGGTTTTAAAGGCTTTACTAATGCTACTAATAAATAGAGAAAATATACAAAACCAGTCTTGAATGCACTATATTGAATTGGCATCACTCCAGCAGCAGCAGAGCTAGGAGTTGGTGTGGCTCCAGCAGCTGTAGGGCAGGCACCTGGAAGTCATGGGTGGGACTTCACAGCAAACCGGAAACTGCATTCAGGGTTGCAGGGCCTTAGGTCTAGCATCACAGGCATGGGTGACAGGGTCCTCTCTAGATGCTGGCCATGATCCAAGAGAGCGAGACCCTTGTGATCTCTGTCTTATATAGGGGGTATGATGATTATGGGGTGGAATACTCAGTTGGTCAGTTTTAGTCACCTGTTCTGTCCACCCCTCCTTCCAAATATGTTCCGTTATCAGTTGACCTTGGTTACCATAGTAAACATGAGCTTCTTCAGCATTCCGTTGGTCATCTTATCAGCACTGAGCACAGTGTCAGAGAAAAAATGTGCAGTTACTTAGAAGGCACTTAGAAGAACTTAGCTGAAAGGAAAAATCACTAAAAAAGAACTGGTCTTGTTTTTAACAAAACCAGGACAGCAGGGAAAAGAGGATATAGCAGGGCTTCCCTTACCCAGTTAACTACTCCAGTCAGGACACCCACCCCAGCCCCATGCATCCCACTCCAGCACCCCATTCCAGGACGAGGCGGGGGGGGGGGGGGCTACAACCAGCCTTCTGTGCCAGGACAATCATTGGGAGCTGCCAGGGTTACCTCCCTGTCACAGTCCACTCAGTGATGGACTCGTGATGGTTCGTTTACCTTGATCTCAGAGCGCAAAATTAAGGTAACCAAAACACCAAGGGGTTATGATTCAATCAAACAGTGTTACTTTATTAGTTTGCCCTTAAAGCAGCACACAATAGAGAGAGAGTAAGAAAAAGAAAAGGGAGAAGAAACGGGGAGAGTAAAAGTAAAGATGGGAAATAAGGATGCAGCTTCAGAGGCGTCCCTCTGGTCTCCGGTCCCATAGAATCCTGCCAGTCCTCTGTCGTGGTTCGGGATTCTCTGGTGGGAAGATCTTGACAGTGTCCATTTGGGAGTCATCTCTTATGCTTCTTCACCCCCCCTCGCTCCCATCGTTTGAGGCCTGTTGAGGAATGGCTTAAAGATAAGTGACATGGATCTGCGGACCGGTTGTACGGGCAGAGCCCATTTTGAAGACTTTAGTACAAGTAGTAAGGTTAGGTCGCGGTGGGAACCGCTGACTGTTTCAGTAAAATCAGCAAGGTCACTGAGACCTTGGCAGAGTTTCACAAACAGCTTTCAAAAGCACTACAATGTAGAATAAGCATAACTAGCAGCTGCAAGTAGGAGGACCATGCAAATGTACTGTTAGAGCTTAAGCCAACTCCCATTAAATACAAAGCATTACGCTAATGGCATGGAATATTCTCACTGATCAGCTTGGATGTCAGTCAAGTTCTGCCTCTTCTATGCCCCCCTTCCTAGCTGCCTCACACTTGGAGGCAGAGAGCCCAGAAAGACCTTGGTTTCCCAGACAACAACCAAACTAAAGTAAGACTTGATTTGAGAGACATACCCGTACATACAGGGCTGCACCTCTTCATAGAGGGGTCTTCAAGGGTAATTCAGGGGAAAAGACACAATGTGTATGTAACGGAGAAATAAACTTAACAGCAAAGTCAATTATACTGTTAAGTGACATTCTTTATTTTATCAGCACTTAGGAACACTATCTGGGTCTGTCCCCTCTTGGCTATTTGGCTCAAAACAGATGATCTCTCACACAGCTAATTCTCTCAGGAAGTGGATACCTCTCTCCATAGTATTCCCTTTCCCTAATGTGCATATACAATCTTCCTTGTAGGGAAATCTTACTTTCATAGCTGTCAGGAGTCGGGTCCAGAGGGTAGTGGCGTTAGGCTCTCTTGAAATTGCTCTATCAATGGTGGAATCTTTTGACAGAGATCCCAGCTGCCTGGCTACCCCAGCTTCTAATTCTGTGGTTTCAGCCCCATTATCCCAACATCAGAGCAGCCAGGTTACAATATTCTCACCTTCACAACGACTAAAGCCTTTTCACATATCTCTCTTGGAGAAAAAGACCGAGTGGTGGTCACTTCCTCTCCTCCCTGTGCTGATGATGCCTCTTGGGTTGATGTTGGCCCTGTGGTTCCTGTGCCATCAGCTGCTGCACGAGTAGTCTTTTTAGTGACTTTCTTACAACCGGCAACTGATGCTGATATGGGCTCACCATCTTTTGATTCATTTCCAGAGTCTGAATGACTGTCACTGGCATTGGTATAATCACAGTGGTTGTTATGGTTACAACAGCAACAGTGCCCAGTGTGTGAAGAGGGAGGAGCCTTCTTAGCCTCTGAGGCTGGAGAAGTAATATTGTCTGCAGTTGAGGAGGCAGCGACCTTGGCAGCCAGGCTTTGCGGAGGAGCTGGAGCTTGAGCCTGTGAAGCTGCAGTGTCTGCGATTAGGGGGGCAGTGGCAGCAGCTGCAGCTCTAGCTGCCTTTCGTTTCAAGCGGCTCGGAGTGCTTTTAGCTTCAGCAGATGCAACGCAAGTCTCAGGACTCAAAAGAGACACAAACCTCCTATTGAACCCCATTTCTCGTAACAGTAACACAAACTGACACACATTCAGCAAGCCAAATAGCACCATCACAGTTCTATCAAAGCTCCAAGGATATTCAAAGCTCTCAAAAACATTTGTAAACTGTCCTAGCGAAAAAGCGAAAGTATCGTTAGTCAGCCTTTCTAAAGATTCACTTGACCAATTAGCAAACACATAGCTGTATTGCTCTTTTATCTTTCCCAGAGGTTTTTCAAGGTAAAGCAGAAACGAGTAGAAATTCATTATTGGCTGCAGTATATGAGTTGGCTTCATGCCAAGAAAATTGAAAGGAATGTCAGAGCAGTAAGAAAGCCAAAAATCTCCAAATTTACCCCTTTTTAGTGGCAAATTTTAACCCTTTCTTCGCCCCATGTTGGGCGCCAATTATCTGTAAAGGTTTGACTGAGGGGTGACAATAAAACCATGGCAGATATATTGTTAACCCCCTCTCCCCCCGTTCTCCCCCTTTAGCCCCTCCCTCTCCCCCCTTCCCACTAAGGACAGGCGATTGGGAGGGAAAGAAGGACAGAGAGAAGAGAACTGGAAAAATTAAAAATGTTTTACTAATGCTACTAATAAAAATAGAGAAAATAATACAAAATATACAAAACCAATCTTGAAAGTCCCGGCAACTGCTCCTGCAGATGCAGGGCCAGCACCCAAAGTCCTGGACTGGACTCTGCAGCCAACCAGAACTGGATTCAGTCTGTCACTAGGCCTCAGTTCGCAGGGACGACTCGCAAGGTCCTCTCTTAATGTCAGCCATAAGGAAAAAGGGACGAGATTCTCATGATCTCCCACTTTTATATGAAATATGACGGGAATGGGATGGAATACTCAGTTGGTCAGGTTTTGGTCACTCGTTTCTCATTGCCCCTCTCACGGGATATATTTCCATCCTTATCAGTGACCTCGCATTCCGTTGCTATGTCTACTAAAACATGTATCTAGCTTTTCAGGAAAATGCAGCTAATAAGAAGACATTAGCTGACAGGCAAATTCACTAAAAGAGAAACTTGTTTTTAACAAAACCAGGACACCAGTATAGAGGGGAGTGGTAGCAGGGCTGCATGGCTGCCCTGCCCACAGCAGTGTCTTCTCTTCCCACACAGGCTTGCAATGACATCCTTAACAGTTCCCACCCTGTTTCCTTTGACAAAGCCTCCAAGTTTGCTTGCTACCGGTGCCAGATCCAGTTTGGGCCGCACAATGAGCAGAAGCACAAGCCAGGCTTTCTGTAGTGAGTGTCCCAGGGAGCCCTTGGGCTTGTGTCCAGGTGGCTCGAGCAGCTCAGCATCCCCCAGCACCGCACTGGCACACTGCACTCAGGGATACAGACGTCTCCTGGAATGACCTCTCTCCTCCCTGCAGCATGGTGCCCAAGCATGGAGGTCCATGCCAACAGCAAGAGGTGCCAGGTCCCTGTCCTGCTCTCTCTGGCACCTCCCTGGGACAAGCAGTCAGCTCCCCTTCTGATGGGGTGGACCTTAGCCCACCATGCAGCCTCCCCGATGTTATGTGAGAGACTGCATCCTTAGCAACCCCTCTGTTCTCAGCAGGGTGTTTCCTGGGGCAGTTTTCATTACTGCAGCAACCTCTCCCACATCCTTTTTACTCCCAAAATCTCCCAGCCAGGGGTTTGTCCAAGGCTCTGGGTTGGACCTCTTTGTAGGCAAAGACAAATTGCTGGCTTTGGGATCTGCCACTAACAGCTGGTTTTGCTGTCTCTTGGCAGTCTCAAGGATTTCCTGCCCAAGGAGTACATCAAGCAGAAAGGGGAGTGCAAGATCTTCATGGTACGTGCAGAGGGGGTATTAAGACCTGGGCTTTTTGTTCCTTCTTACCAAAAGTTGAGGCTGTTCTTGTTCCTGGAGACAGCATGTAATGGCTTGACAGGTGAGAAATAGGAGCATGAAGCTGTAGGTGGGCAGAAAAGGCAGCTCCTCAGGTCTCAGAGGGTCAGAGGGATGCTGTAGCAGGGGACACTGGTGGGCCTGGAAAGGCAATGACAGGATGATGGTGGCTCAACCAGGGGACCGTGGAGCTAGTGTGATGTTCTCTCTTTGCTGTCGCAGGCCCACAAGAACTGCAGGAACATGAGCAAGATTGAGGCCAAAGTTCACTACATGAAACTTGCCTGTTCCCTCAAGACCTATGGGGTCAAGGTAGAGTAGTGGCTCCCCTGGCCAAAATTTCCCTTCTTCAACATCTCTCCATTTGTTGTTGAGCTGCTACCCATCAACCCACATTGCTCCAGTTTTCCCTACATCCCAAATATCTGCCTGTCCTTGGCCTTCCCTGTGCGCTGCCTTCCCATTTCTTGGTTCACTTTTTCTCGTTTTCAAGCCCCATGTCATGGTTGTCACCACCTGAAAGTGTGACCTTGGGGGTGTTTGGTAGACAAGGGAGGCCTTAAATGTCTCTGCCTGAACGGATCCATTCCGGGAGCAGCCCATAACTCTTCTGTCACAGCTCGCATGAGAAGATGAAGGGGAAAAACAAGCTGGTTCCATGGCTGCTGTGGAGTGCGTGATGTGTGTGGACAAGAAGATCAAGGAAGTTATTCAGGAGTGGAACCTGACCAACATCAGGTGTTGGGCAGCCTCACCCAAGAGCTTAACCCTGGTAGAGGCCAGCCCTGGTCCTCCACCCTGCCTCCCTGTTGGTGCCTCTGTGGGGGGATGCTCTCACACCAACCCCTCTCTTAGGTATTGCCCTGCAATGGGACAGCTTTGCCCTCCTCTGGTGACTCTCCAAGTCCTGGTTTCTGTTTTGGAGGCTGGCACTGGGAACTTAGCACATACCAAAGGGGCTCAGGATAGCCACCAGCGCCCTGGATTACAAGATTTTGGAGATTACCAGGATGGTTACTACTCAGTGCAGACGATGGGGGGGGGGGGAGCAGATATTACCCAGCTGATTGCCAGCTACATCGACATCATGCTGAAAAAGGTGAGGATGTACTGGGAAAGGCAGCCAGACACCAATAACCATCTCTTCTCTGGAGAGGGGTGCAGCATGACCCTTCCAGCAGTTAACACGCAGTGCTGGCTGGGAGGATCCTGTAGCTCTGTTATGGTGCCTGGGCTGTAGGAGGAGGGGGAGGCTGGGAGGTATGTGCTGGCTGATGTGTTTTCTCTTTAGCTCTGCAGAAAAAGAGAAAAGATCACTTTGGACTGGAGGGGCATGAGGAGTCCACCATGCTGGAAGACTCTGTCTCCAAAGAAGTAAGTCCTCTAGGAGCAAGTTAGTTGCCAACCAGAAATGGAATGGAGAGCAGGCTCCAGCCAAGCTTGAAGCACAGCATGTCTGGAGGAAGAGCTGCCAGTCCTTTGCGAGCAACACTCCCAGAGAGCTTGGTGCTAGGGCCATGTGTGGGAACAGCAAGACGTGTGGTTCTAGCCACTTGGATGATAAAGGAAGATCAATACTAACATGACCATCCAGATGGTCAAAGAAGAAAGAATACTATCATGATTAAATCACAGCAATTAGTCAAAATATAAAGGGCCTTGGACAAGTTATACAGAAGTATGTTTTTTATAATTGTAAGGAGTGATAGCCCAGGCTCGTGAGAATCATATCTTGAGCCAGAAAACCGCCCCCAAGTATGTGTGACATGTGAATTTTGTTGGGACTGGGCTGTGAATGAGTGGGACCATGACTGAAAACAGTCACAACATGAGTGTGGTGTGTTTGGAATAACAATCATTGAAAAAACATCTTGTCTAACCTCTTAGTCCAGGCCCGTATCTGTAAAACTATAAATAGTGAATGGTTAATAAAGAGGGCCTTGTGGGAAACTGCAGCGGGTCTGCGGAATCCTTGACAGAAAGTATGGGAGTAGAGATCAGCCTTGAAGATATTAAGGTTTACCCTTGAGAAGGATGGGAGTAAATGAGTATCCGGAGATATGGATTTGTACCCGTGAGAGAGGAGAGATGTACCCGTGAGAGAGAAGGGGATAGAAGAATAACATGGATGATAGCAAAATTAGCCAACGAGATGTTAGTGCTGTAACTTGTAACCAATAGTGAAAAGACACATGAACTGGTAGAATTGTATAAAAATGCACTTGTAGCAATAAATGGTATCTACTACTTTCATCTTGGAAGAACTTGGTCCGTGTCGTTTGTCCGTCTCAACCGCGACAGGGCCTCAGCCTGGCTCGGCTTGGCTCTGCTCTGCCTGGCTCTGCGCTCCCTCCTGAACACGACCTCTGCCTGTGTGTGCGTCTTTGTCTGCATCCCCGTGTGCATTGTTCCTCATCGCTGCAGTCATGGGCATCCCTTGACCTGGTATTTCTCCATTTGAGGTCAACTGTCTTACAGCAGTAGTTTAACCATGTAGGCAAGGTGGACCTGAGCTCAGTGGCCCTGCCAGCAATCATGCAGACAGGGGCTGGAGGGCCAGAAAACTTCCAGGTGGGCACGATGCTGCAGACTCAAATGCAAATCACCAGTGGTCAGATGCACTGAGGGCACATGAGTCCTCTGGTAAGCTCTCCCCTGTGGGAGATTTAAGGGATTTTCTTAAGGTTGTTGTGTGGGTGGGTTTCTGTTAGATAGAGATTTATTTCTGAACTAGACAAAGCAACTCCAAGGCCGGCGCGAAGGCTGAAAAACAACACCTGTTATGAGAGTGATGTAATTCTATAATAACAAGACCTTAACATGGACGATATCCGATCAGCCAATGCGTGTTTGGAACGTGGACGCATGATCAAGAAATAACTGCATATATAAGGAGGCTTGTCTCTGTAATAAATGGCTTCGCTTGAATTCATACTGAATTGTGTGGAGTCCATGAGTTTTCGCCCTCGCACTCCCCATGCTCACTGTAGAGCACAGACTCCAAGAGGTGCCCATCAGGCTCATGTAGACCCGTCCGTTTGGGTCCATGGCCAGGCGTTTACTTGCCATGAAGAATGGGGGCTCTGTGCTGTTGTTGTTTTCCCCTGGCTGGCAACTGCAGCTTCTCCTTCAGGTTGTGCCACCCCAAGCTGCTGTGCCCAGCCAACCCCACCAGTGCCATGGTTTCCAGCAAAGCACTGTACCTGGTGTTGTTTCCTCCCTTGCCCCACATCCTTGTCTGCAGCCAGAGAAACTTTTGACACAAAATCACAGAATGGTTGGAGTTGGAAGGGACCTCTGGAGATCATCTAGTGCAACCCACCTGCTAAAGCAGGTTCACCTAGAGCAGATTGCACAGCAATGCATCCAGGCGAGTTTTGAATGTCTCTAGAGAAGGAGACTCTACAACCTCTCTGGGCAGCCTGTTCCAGGGCTCTGGCACCCTCAAAGTAGTTTCCCCTCATACTCAGACGGAACCTCCTATGCTTCAGTCTGTGCCCCTTGCCCCTCATCCTGTCGTTGGGCACCACTGAAAAGAGTCTGGTCCCATCCTCTTGTCACTCACCCTTGAGATATTTATAAGCATTGATAAGATCCCCTTCAAAACTAGAGTTTTTTAAAAAGGAACTGAGCAATGGCAACCAGACTATTCAGGATTTGAAAACAGGATAACATAACGTTATCAAATGCATAATAGTTTTGATATCAACAAAATAAATGCTAGTTATTAAACTAACTTGTTATCCTCAGTAATTATAAGAACGTAGTCCACTCAAAATAACAGATTGGTGCAAACATTAAGAATTATAGAAGTAGACTATATCCCAAACTCTTTATTTAAATTTATCACAGTCAAAACACAGTGACTAAAATGCGGTGTTGTTCCTGTATTACTGTATCTGTGACAGTCTCAGGATAGAAGGTAAAATTTGTAACAAGCAATAATACCAAGACTGAAGAAGACCCAGTTCTGGGTCTGGGATTTGACTCTAGTTCAAACTGCAGTTCTAGCATGTCAGGTACAGCAGCACTCAATGGTGGTGTAAGTTCATTCAAGCCACGATAGTCTACAGTTACTCTCCACTCATCACTAGACTATGCACTGGGCAAATTGGGCTGTTAAAAGGTGAGCAAGTCTTACTGATCACACCCTGGCTTTCCAATTGATGAATCAACTTCCGGATAGCAATCAAACAGTCTCGATTGGTGCGATATTGCCGGCGATGCACCATCGTGGTAGCAATTGGCACCTGCTGATCGTCAACCATCAGCAGTCCTACAACAGAAGGGTCATCTGAGAGACCAGGCAAATCAGACAGCTGTTCAATTTTCTCGGTGTCCACAGCTGCTATACCAAATGCCCACCTATACCCTTTTGGGTCCTTAAAATACCCTCTCCTGAGGTAGTCTATGCCAAGGATGCATGGAGCATCTGGACCAGTCACAATGGGATGCTTTTGCCAGTTTTTTCCAGTTAGGCTCATTTCAGCCTCTGCAACAGTCAGTTCCTGGGATCCTCCAGTCACTCCAACAATATTGATGAATTGTGTTCCTTTAGAGTTTGAAGGAATTATTGTGCACTGAGCACCAGTGTCCACTAAAGCTTTGTACTCCTGGGGGTGTGTTGTACCAGGTCATCGTATTTGTACAGTCCAATAAACTCTGTTGTCCCTTTCCTCCACCTGGCTGGAGGCAGGGCACCTCTAATTTCTCTTTTGCACAGTCTCTGGGTGTGAATTAGAGGTTCCTTCAAGAGCATCAGAATCTCTTCTGCCCCTTTTGTAAACTGGAGCAGCCATCTTCCTAGGAGTTTTTCCTTTTATCTCACGTACTCGTTCTGAGGTAGGTCTTCCATGCCACTTATTCATGTTTTCTCCCTGCTCATGTAGGAAGAACCACAGTGAACCTCTTTTTGTGGACTGCCTCTGTCCTCTCTCTCAAGATTGGAAACACCTTCTCCTAATAGTTGAAACATAGGTTCGTGCAGATCGTGAATGGTACGTGTCTTCTCTGAGTTCTTTGATTTCTTGCAACAGCTTTTCAAACCGGTCATCAGATTTTTCACATAGTTTCTCCACAGCAGAGACACAAGCTTGTAGAGAACCAGCAAGGCTGTCCTCAAAGTTCCGGAGCTGCTCAATCACTTCAGTAATATTTTGTACACCTCCAGATGACCACACCATTCCTGCCAATGACTTAGCATATGCAGGTGGTGCACTTTGTACAAATCTGCGCCACAGAGGTCATGTACAATTGATTCTATCTGGGTCTGTCCCCTCTTGGTTGTTTGGTCCAAAATAGATGATCTCTCGCACAGCTAATTCTCTCAGGAAGTGGATACCTCTCTCCATAGTATTCCATTTCCCTAACTTGGATATACAATCTTCCTTGTAAGGAAATCTTACTTTCATAGCTGCCAGGAGTCAGGTCCAGAGGGTAGTGGCGTTATACTCTCTTGAAATTGCCCTATCAATGGTGGAATCTTTTGACAGAGATCCCAGCTGCCTGGCTTCACCACCTTCTAATTCAATTGTTTCTGCCCCATTGTCCCAGCATCCGAGCAGCCAGCTTACAATATTCTCGCCCTTATGACGACTGAAGTCTTTTCGCAGATCTCTCAGCTCACCTGGAGAAAAGGACCGAGTGGTGGTCAGTTCATCTCCTCCCTGCACTGATGATGCCCCTTGGGTTGATGTTGGCCCTGTGCCATCACCTGCTGCACAGATAGTCTTTCTAGTGACTTTCTTACAACCATCAACTGATGCTGATATGGGTTCACCATAATTTGATTCATTTCCAGAGTCTGAATGACTGTCACAGTGATTGCTGTGGTTACAGCAGCAACAGTGCCCAGTGTGTGAAGAAGGGGGGGCTGCCTTGTTAGCCTTTGAGGCTGGAGAAGTAACATTATCTGCAGCGACCTTGGCAGAGGAGATCTGCGAAGGAGCTGTAGCTTCAGCCTGTGAAGCCGCAGTTGGCGGGGCAGTGGCTGCAGCGGCAGCTTTCGCTGTTTTGCTCTTTCTCGGGCGGCTAGGAGGCTAGGAGTGCTTTTTGCTAAAGCTCCCGAAGACGCACTGCAAATCTCAGGACTAAAAAGAGACGCAAACCTCCTATTGAATCTCATTTCTCTTAACAGCAACACAAACTGACACACATTCAGTAAATCAGATAACACCATCACCGTTCTATCAAAGCTCCAAGGATATTCAAAGCTCTCTAAAACATTTGCAAACTGTCCTAGCGAAAAAACAAAAGTATTGTTAGTCAGCCTTTCTAAAGATTTGCTCGACCAATTAGCAAACACAGAGCCATATTGCACTTTAATCTCTCCTGGAGGCTTTTCAAGGTAAAGCAGAAACGAGTACAAATTCATTAGTGGCTGCAGTATGATGAAATAAACCAGTGCCAAAACACACAGTATCATCATGACCGCTGTCCAGTTTCTTGTTGTTATATAATGAATACTTCGATTCAGAAAGAAACACCAACACAGATATGGAATCAGTGAGCACAATGTAGAAAATAACTGATACAACTTATGCCATAACATCTTTAAATCAATGTAAGTCACTTTGCCTTAATACCACTAAATAATATCCGAAGCAAACAGACACGCGAGTATCACAACTCTATGAGTTGGCTTCATGCCAAGAAAATTGAAAGGTACGTCAGAGCAGTAGAAAAGCCAAAAATCTCCAAATTTACCCCTTTCTCTTCGTGCCCCACGTTGGGCGCCAATTATCTGTGGAGGGTTTAGATTGCGGGGTGACAATCAAACCCTGGCAGATGTGTTGTTAACCTCCTCTCCTCCCCCACTTCCCCCTTTTGCCCCTCCCTCTCCCCCCTTCCCACTAAGGACAGGTGGTCGGGAGGGAAAGGAGGACAGAGAGAAGAGAGTTCAAAAAAAATAAAGATGTTTTACTAATGTTACTAATAAGAATAGAGAAAATAACACAAAATATACAAAACCAATCTTGAAAGTCTCAGCAACTGCAGAGCCAGCACTCAAAGTCCTGGATTGGTCTCTGCAGCCAACCGGAGCTGGATTCAGTCACTCACTAGGCCTCAGTTCTCAGGGACGACCAGCAAGGTCCTCTCCTAATGTCGGCCGTAAGGAAAAAGGGAAAAAAGGGACGAGATCCTCGTAATCTCCCACTTTTATATGAAGTATTCACGTGAATGGAATGTTATACTCCGTTGGTCAGTTTCTTGGTCACCGCTTTCTCGTTGCCCCTCTCGCGAGATGTCCATCCGTGCTTATCAATAAGTTTGCATTCCATTGCTATGTTTACCAAAACATGTATCTGGTTCTCCAGGAAAATGCAGCTAATATGAAGGCTTTAGCTGACAGGCAAATTCACTAAAAGAGAAACTTGTTTTTAACAAAACCAGGACAGAGGAACAGCTCCCTGTGAGCTGTTTGCTGCAGCAGTGGGGCTGGATGATGGAGCCAGCCTTGATCTGTGGGTCTCTCTCCCCTGTCCCTGGCAGGGCCGTGACTGACAGCATTAACAGCTGATCACCACGTGCACCCAGTAGGCACTGGGCCAGAAGGAGTGTGACAACACCCTGCGGGAGCTGGAGGTGAGAAGCTACATCTCACCAAGGCAGTGGAGGGGCTGAGATGGTGAGGAGGGGCAGCTGCACCCTGCTGCGAGGGGCAGGAGGGAGCAAAGAGGAGGTGCAAGTGGAGGGCATGGACCTTTCCCCTGGATGTGACAACCATGCCCCTGCAGACAGTGAAGGAGCTGTTAGAGAAACCCAGTCAGACTGTCAACAACATGCCCTACTTCTAAGGTGAACCCTGAGCTGAGGATGGAGGTTTGGGGAAGGATGGGGAGGTTTGGGAAGGACATGGGGGCAAAGGGAAGGTACTTCCTCTCCCCCATTGATCAAACACAGTGAGCTCTGAGCCTGGGAGCACTGCAGCAGCAGGAGAGGGTCTCTAACTGGTGTATGGTGTGTCCTACAGGTGCTGGGCGAGTCCATGACTGGAATCTCCAAGAACGCCAACAGCAAACTGCCTGAGTTCAGTGAGTCTATCACTGCCACCTCCAAAAGCCTCTGTGGGCTGACAGAGGCAGCTGCCCAGGTGAGGCACACTTGGTCCCACACCCGAGCATTATGCCTGGTGCATAGTTGCCGTATGCATCCCTCCTCTGCCCCTCCAAGACTGGCCACATGTAATAGTGCTGCTAGCCTACTCCCCAGCCCATGCCTGCTCTGAGCCTCACCACTGTGTGCAAGCTCTCACTACCTCTCTCATGGTCCCAGGCTGCCTACCTTGGAGGGATCTCAGACCCCAACAGCCAGGTTGGACAGCAGGGCTTGGTAGACCCCACTCAGTTCACCAGAGCTAACCAAGCCATTCAGATGGCTTGCCAGAACCTAATGGACCCTGCCTGCACCCCATCCCAGGTGAGCATGAGGTGGGGCACCATTATGGGCATTTTCTTGTACGAAAGGGAGTGTGAGGCTAGCAGGAAGAACTGTGTCTCAAGAGTTGGCCCAAATTATGGGTAGTGTCTCATCAGGCCCTGTCAGCTGTACTGGGAACTAGCTGGCAACAGTGATGGTCCAGATGGGAGGCTGTATGGGCATGCAGGACCTTAACAATCCTTCTTGGATCCCTAGAGGAACCTCTGCAGTCACTGGTGCCCCATGTGGGGCTGGTGGGAAGGGAGAGCTGTGGGGATGAGGAGACACGGTGGATCCTGCCTCGCCCTGCTCTTCCCCACAGGTACTGTCAGCAGCCACCATTGTAGCAAAAAAACTCTCGGCCCTGTACAACACGTGCTGCCTTGCCTCTTCCTGCACTGTTGACCCTGTGGCCTAGTGCCAGTTCATCCAGTCAGCCAAGGAGGTGGCCAATGGAACAACCAACCTGGTGAAGACCATCAAGGTGCAGTCTCTCTGCTGGGGTGCTGTGGTGGGGATGGAATTTGGGGGATGGTGGGGGCTGGATAACTGGCCTGGTCTCTCCATGACAGGCCCTGGATAGTGCGTTCAACAAGAATTGGGAGCAGTGCCATGCCGCCACCATCCCTCTCATTGAGACTATGGATAACCTGACAGTCTTTGCCTCCGACTCAGAGTTTGCCACCATTCCTGCTCAGATCAACCTGGAGATAGGATGCTGCAGGGGCAGGGAGGGGATGGTCTGGCTGTGACGGGGACTGCTGAAGGGTGGGGAGGAGTTGTGCCTCCCCCTGAGCTTGGGATGGGGCCCCAGTGCGGGGCTGGAGCTTGGGGAGGTGGTAGCAAGCTTTGAGGGGCTGCTCCAGGGTGAGGGTCGTGGGAGAGGGAGGGGATAACTTCCCATGTGCAGTCCCTCATGTGTGTCACCAGCCCATCATCTCCCCATGCAGGGGAGCAGAGCCATGGAGCCCATCGTCTCTTCAGCCAAGACTATGCTGGAAAGCTCTGCTGGCCTCATTCAGACTGCCCGCTCTCTGCCTGTCAACCCCAAGGACCCGCCACAGTGGTCGGTGCTGGCCATCTACTCTCGCACTGTCTCAGACTCCATCAAGAAGCTGATCACCAACATGAGGTGAGACAAGACCTGCCCACTTGGCTGTGGCCCTGTCCCCACTGGTGGGTACCCCTGCTCAAGCTTACTCCAAGTGTGCATCCCCAGGGATATTTTGGCTCATCTTCTCCTTGACCACTGCCAGGGGGGAGGCAAGGGATGAGATGGATGATGCCATCCCTTGTCCTGTATGGGAGCTGTTTCTCCAACCCTGGCACAGATTTGATGGGGACACGTGCTGATGTGTGTGAGTTCTGACATGGGGTTGCCCCTGGCCCAGGAGAAGAGGTCCTGGCCCTTGCCAGCACCAGCTGAGGCTGGAGGTGAAGGGGTAGCATAGCTCCTGCAAGCACCAGGTTGATCTGTCTGTCACACAGGGAAAAAACTCCAGGACAGTGGGAGTGTGATGAAGCCATTGAGGTGCTGAATGCAGGAGGTGGACTAGGCCTCCCTCACTGCCATCAGCTAGCAACTGGTCCCCTGAGAAGATATCTCCCAGGAGGTGGGTTGGGGACATGCTGCTGCAAGCTCAACTGGGACAAGTGTCCTTCTCCCTGGCTCCCAGCAGTGCACAGTGACCCCAGACCCACTGCAGACTCATGTGACACCCTTTCTTTGTGACAGGCTTTGCACAATGAGATGATCACAGCTGTTCAGGAGATCAGCAACCTGACTGAGCCCATGGCCAGTACGGTACAGGTCAAGGCTTCGCAGCCGGGGCACAAGGTAATGCAGAGATGGGGAGCTGCTGATAAGGCACTTAATGCATGTGGAAGATCTCGAGGTGGGAGGAGAGGCACGAGGCAGACAGGGCTGGAAGCTGCTGACGCTGTTCTTCCCTAGGTGTCCCAGATGGCTAAGTACTTTGAGCCGTTCAGTATAGCAGCTATCAGCACTGCCTCCAAAACACCGAACCACCAGCAGCAGATGAACCTCCTGGACCAGACCAAAATGCTGGCCAAGTCTGCCCTGCAGATGCTGTATATGGCCAAGGAGGCCGGTGGGAACCCGAAGGTGAGGGCATGTGTCAATAATGTGATCCCCTTTGTGCATGGGTGCCCCATAAGAGGCTTGTGGGGGACTACGGTGGGTCCGTGGATTCCCTGACGGAGGGCATGGGAACAGAAATTAGCCTTGAAGATATGAAGGCCTACCCATGAGTAAAGGAGTATCCGGAGATGTTAAGGATGTACTCGTGAGAGAGAAGGGAGTAGAAGAGTAACATTGATGATAGTAAAATTAGCCAATGAGATATTACTACTGTAACTTGTAACCAATAGTGAAGAGACACATGAATTGGTAAAACTGTATAAAAATGCACTTGTGGCAATAAATGGCATCTACTACTTTAATCCTGGAAGAACTTGGTCCATGTCGTTTGTCCGTCTCAACCACGACATATCGTGACCCCGACGTGATCCTGCCTGAAGAGGATCTCGCATGAAGAGGGGACAGCGTGAAGCTGTGACAGCCGAAGAAGAGCTGTGGAGACGGAGCCCGGTACAGCTGATAGAGCAGCTGAGGAGAGCTGCCGAAGATCCGGATCGTTGAAAAGACACCACACTAAGAGTTGGTGAGCTACCAGGAACAGGGGGGGTGGAACTTATCTAAAGAAAAGGGTATTATATTATCTACATGAAAGTTGTTTCTGAAGAAGCAGGGTATTAGCCCTCTGGAACTGACTTTACGAAGGAAGGACTGTGTTACTATGGGGCAAAGCACTAGTGAAAGATGCAAAGAAACAACTGAACTGTTAACAATATGTCACTTGTTGCTAGAGACTTTCAGAGGATTACAAGAGCAACGGGAACATGCAGAGACAGTGGAGCGGGGAGGGATGGTCTTCCTGGTTCTCCTAGGCTAGATTCGGAGGAAAAGGCGAGATTAAGTACTACTCCGACCTCGCCTGTTAATAAAGATTCGTCAACACCGCCCAAGTCCATATTATCTGATACGGATAAGGATCCTCGACACTTTCTTGGAAAGTTAAAAGGAATAGAGGAGGAGCATATGTGTGGCCCCGAGATGAGACAAAAATTATGAGAGAGTCGTATACATATGTGTGGCCCTGAGATCAGATAAAAGCTATGAAAGAGTCACGTAAAAAAACAGCGTTGGGTTATATACGATCTTGGGAGGGGCCCCCGGAGCACCGGTCAGAGCAGTGCGTTCAACCGACTGCTCCGCCGTCATCAATCACGACTCAAACGTCTGCTCCACCATCATCAAATGCGGTTCCGCCGTCTGCGTCACCACCATTGGTCACAGTTCAACCTTCTGCCCCGCTGCTATCAGTCGCGGAAGGAAAAAGTGGACATTTTTTTTCCTATCCCCCCTTGCCTGGAGATTTAGGTGGGGAGGATCCTCCCGTGGTGAGCCAGACTGAGTCAAATAATGTATTTCCTATAAATTTAGGTCCCCCCAGCCTGCCCACGCTCCCCTCCCACGCTGCTTAAGAGCAAATTCCTGAGGGTGGGGGTAGAGTTTCAGAGCGTAAACCGAACTTACCAAAAAGCTGGGAATTATCCCCCAACTCTTGGAAGAGACACTAACTGACACGCCACAATTACAGGCACGATAAATTCCTGAAATCCTGAGGCAGTCAACAGACCTCGCATATCAAGCTATGATAAAGGTGCCTGAAACCGACAAAGCAGCCAAATCATTTGCAACTATTAATCAGGGTCCCAATGAGAATTACATGCAATGTATTGACCATCT
This sequence comes from Patagioenas fasciata, assembly GCF_037038585.1. Classification (NCBI taxonomy): domain Eukaryota; kingdom Metazoa; phylum Chordata; class Aves; order Columbiformes; family Columbidae; genus Patagioenas; species Patagioenas fasciata. Next base: position 66,990,009 of record NC_092559.1, on the reverse strand, counting down.
TCAAGAGGCCATCAATAAGCAGGTTGAAAACTTAGAAGCTAAGGAAGCACTGGTGTTGAAATTAGCAAGAGAGAATGCTACTGTTTGCTATCAACATGTTATCCGCGAGTTTTACAGTACATATTATGTGTTTCTGTGTGTTGACTCTCTGAAAATCAAGCAGCTTGTCAGGACTGTGAGTTAATTGTTTCACTGGTTGTTGTTAGAATTGTTTCTTTGTGGTATAAGTGCGCCGTAAAACCTTCTCCCCACTTTTCCCACTCGTGCTGCAAGTAGCCCTGTGCTTTTCCCCCCTCCCTCCCTCCCTCTTCTCGTAGTTTCTGCTTATGAGATGGGGTCAGGAATGACTGTTTTCAGTCGTGTTCATAAGAAATCGGTATTGGGAGGTGTTTCAGAACATAGGAAAGCACTTGGAAATATGAGGAAGGAAGATCTTGTAAAATATTGTAATAAATGGTGGCTGCTGTGTAAATTTGATGATTGGGAAAAGTGTCCGGAGAATAGAACCTTGAAGTATAACTCTTTGTTGTTTCTAAAGCGAGAAGAGCAGGACAAAAATAAAACCCTGCAAGAGATCATTGAATCATTTCAGACAGTTTTACAGCTGGAACGGTTTGAACTTCAACAAGCTGAGAGAGAGTTAACTGATAACACACAGGTCACAGTAAACTTGCTGAAGCCTGCAAGATGCTTTCTTCGTTAACTTGTTTTCTTTGTGGATATCTGTTTAAGCAAGTTGCAGTTTTAGTAGGCCTTTGTTGTGTGGTCCAGTAATTTCACAGACTGTTAAATAATGAGAATGAGACTCAAAATGTGCGTTTTGTGATAATACAGAAGATCATGAGTAATTTAGTTCTTTACTGCGTGAATGTGATGGTAAAATTTTGTGTGTAGTAGCTGTTATTTTTCTTCCTAGCATGCTAGCTTTATTCCGGCATTCAGACTTGCACAGCTCTGTGATGGGCTGTGTTTCATCACTATGTACTAAATTTGGCTCTTGTGTATGCACACCAATTAAAGAATCCTGGTTTTGGGATAACAGTTGTAGCACCCCAGATGAGACACTGTTAAAAGCCTTGCCCGGTCCAGCTTGCTGCAGCGGCACGGGGGCGGGTGCCGATTGGGCTCCAGCGTGCACTGACCTGTTTTGTCAGGGAGACCCAGCAGCACCGCTACCTGGCTGGGTAGTACGCAGTCCAAAGGTGCAATGCTAAAATTGAGATATTGTCTTGAATAAGTGTAACTCTGATCTGTCTGCATATTTGAACTTGGTATTTGGTTTTCATATCTGAGCTCAGGATTTTAATTTGCATATTTATATTTGGTACCAAAAGAATTTTGTTTGGGGAGATAATTACAAAATGGGAACCGGTTCCACTGCTAAAATTCCACCTTGCTCCCCCTTAGGATGCATCCTTCCGCATTAGAGTAATTGCTTATATTGTTATGTAGTAATTTTGAGACCAGAAAATAATTTAAATTGTTAAACTCTGCTTTGCATTGAAAAAAAAAAAAAAAAAAAGACAAACACTTAAATGGTATGATGGATGTGAACATGTGAACTTGGTATTGTATGAAGATGTATTTAAAAGTTGCTACAATATGAACTGATTTGGATCTAGGAAAATGGAATAATGGATTGATGTTTAATATGCTGGTTTTTGACATCTGTAACTTGTGAAAGGTAATGGGGCTGAGGAATGTAACTATTGCTGAGCTACTTGGAATTGCATATGAAGTGTATTATGGTTGGAATGAAATGGGAAAAAAAAAAGCAAAATATCCCAGGCCTGTGTCGAGCTGTGAGGAGTTTGCCAGAGCCTCCTACTTCATACCAGCGGTTACGCGAGCTGCGTGGTCTTGGTACATCTGAACTACAGCGAAAAGAGAAAGAAGAGAAAAAAAAAAAAATAATGGAAAAAACTGTCTTCCTGCTGCTAAGCGGAGAAAGGGGGGCTTTACTCCCCCCACTCTGTCTTTTATTTTCCCTGGAGTATTGTCACCCATCCTTGTTGTGGCACTGCGTTGCTTCTCGGCTTTGAATGAGGGGTTGTTGGTGTTGTTTCTTTTTGCTTCTGTCTTGTTTCTTAGGTTTTGGCACATCTGAGGAAAGAGCTCATCATTTTACCTCCTTGCTGAAGTCAGTCTTTTCACACTGGTCAGCTTTTGGGGGTCAGAGCGCTCAGTGCTTCTCTGGGTCAGACTGGTACTGATTTGGGTGTGGAGTGGAGCCAGGCTGGTTTGACGTGGAGTTCAAACTGATTTGTTTTCATGCTGAGCTGGACGTCTTGCCATCTCAGATGGGGGTGAGAGGGAGGTTTTATTCCCCTCCGCGCCCCTCCCCTAAGCAATGTTACTGCTAGAGACCTGTAATACTGCATGAAGGAGTCTGAGGGTGAAATTTAAAGACATCACCAGTGGATCCATAGTTCTAATGAAGCTGGGAAATCAAACAAAATATTATATATATATGTATATATGTATGTATATATAGACTCATTCTGTGGTAACTGGTTGTAAGAGACTTCTTAGTAAATTCACTGTACTAGTTTTTGAGGTCATGGGAGAGAACGAAAGAAAAGCTGTGTTTTTAGAATGCTAAATTTGGAACAAAGTTTTAATACATGAATTCTTGTATTTGCCAGAAAGCCCTATACCTCTCTTGGGTCAAGATCTGTCAGGGAATCCACGGACCCACCGTAGTCCCCCACAATTCCTCGTTTTTGTTTTTGTGCTAAAAAATTGCCTTCATTGTCCACTGCAGGGCCCTTTGCAGCAGAGAAATCATGCATGGCAACATTAGTAACACAACCACAACAATCATCAAAACAATCAGTCCCGTTTTTACTACTGATAGCAACCATCCTAAAAACCCCCAACCACTAAGCAATGCTAATAACAAAAAGTCTATCACGGCTCTACTCTGCCATGTGGCATGTCTTACAAAATATACATCTAACAAAAGTCCACTTAAAGCCTTAGAAGTTCTGTTAGTTTGCTTAACTAACCAGCATCCTAATTTTTCTAAAGTATTTAAAGCTTTAGCTGTGCCAACACCAGATACATGAGGTTCTAAAACCCTTAACCCTGATCCCCAAAAGTCTACATTATCATCACATTTAACTCATATACATGCAAAAAGTATTTTTCTTGTCTTGCTCTTCTGTGATCTATTATCATAGATACATTGGGCATTAAGAGAGTTAACCGTCCCAAACTACATGGTCCTCCAACAGCATTAGAAGGAATTCCTGGTCAGGCTCTATCTCCACAGATCAAGAATACACCGTACAGGAGGTTTTTGGGGTCGCTGTCCCACATTATCAATGACACCCCTTGGATTCTTCTGCGAGGCGTTACACCATTGAGTTTCATTTCTATAGTCACCAAGGGTAGCATTAACATTTTGCAGTCTTATCCATTCATGTTCTCGTATATTGTTCTGACACTTTTCACAAACCAGGTTGATACAAGTGTCCATGGACATAGATGCCAGCAATTCCAGTTCCTGTGGTTCAATATCTGCTTCCAGGAGGCAATTAATCCAAAGTGCCACGTTGGTATTATTACAGTTTGTTGCAATGCCTTTGCACCAACCACTATTTTGAAACAGTTGTGTGATGCTGCTGTAGTCATCAAGGGGGATGCCAACCAAGCATGTGTGGAACAGGTTTTCCGGAGATGCCATAGCTAGGCATATAGAGTCCTGGCCAGTCATGTTGGCTAAAGTAATCCACGTTAGTCTTTGTGCAGGCATCCAAAGCGCAGCAGATGCAGCAATCATTGTCAGGAAGATAACACAGATTTCACATTTCATGCTGGCAACCATTGCGGCCCTTGATCTGTAAGGACACAAGCATAGCCTCTCCCCCAGGTTATCAATTGATGTGGCCTTTTCCACTGACCATTAACTAGTGATTTGACCACAACTAATGTAGGTTCTTATTGACTCAGCATGTTTTTGGGTCATACTTGCAAAGTGTTTCATCACATACAATGCTTTTGACAATTGGTTTTGTGGTGTTTTCCCTACTTCTCCCCCCTTTTTGTTTAAAAAAAGAAAAAAAAAAACAAAAACAAAAACACAGTTCAGAATCAGATACGTACGTTGGACCTTGACTATGTACTCAGAATCACAAATCAAATGTAGAGGTTCCTCCTTAAAAAGCTCTAAGTAATGTAAGGCTGCACCAAGTTCTACTAATTGGGTTGAACCTTCAATAATTTTTACAGAATGATGCTGATTGTTATCTTCACACCAAACCACTACAGCTTTATGAGACTTCCCAGAACCATCAACAAAAACTGTGCAAGTATGTAGAATCAGACCAGATACAAGTATGGCCTATGACCTGATGTTGAAGAATTGCAGGTTCTGAGCAATTTACATTTTACATTTATGTATGCCAAAAACTGTGCTGTTAAGAAAATCAGTTAGTGCAATTTACAAAGATATAGATTGCAAATAAAAAAAATAAAAATTAAACTTCACAAATGGTACATGTAGGACAAAAGGATCATGGCCTATTGAGACTTAAATTCATTCCCTGCTTTTCTTGATCAGAGTAACAATCAGTATATCAGTCTGTTAGCAATCTCATCATACTGTCCCACAAGAGCCACAGGTTTTTTCTATGTTGTAGCTATAAACAGACAAATCTGCAAGTCCAATCGAATGCAGTCAGCCTGTAAGGTTGTCATAAATTTATTCCTTAAAATCTCTAACTCCATTTTGGCTGTCATATTTATTGGATATTGTTTTCCCTTACCGGATCGAAGTCCTGTTTCAGATCTATCAGTGCAGTGTTTGCTTTATCGAAACATTGGCTCTTAATATTAGTGGAAATTCGGCATTCAAAATTTCCTTGGAGATTTTTCACTTGCACAAGTAGATCTGCACCATCCAAGCAGCTTCTTGTAGGACATGCAACTAAACAGAATTCTCAGAAAACGTTATTTCAGCTTACAATTTACTCAACAGATCTTGACCGAAGAGAGGTACAGGGCTTTCTGGCAAATACAAGAATTCATGTATTAAAACTTTGTTCCAAATTTGGCATTCTATTGGTCTCAAAACACAGCTTTTCTTTCGTTCTCTCCCATGACCTCAAAAACTAGCACAGTGAATTTAGTAAGAAGTCTCTTACAACCAGTTACCACAGAACTGAGTGCTCTGACCCCAAAAGCTGACCAGTGTGAAAAGACTGACTTCAGCAAGGAGGTAAAATGATGAACTCTTTCCTCAGATGTGCCAAAACCTAGGAAACAAAACAGAAGCAAAAAGAAACAACACCAACAACCCCTGATTCAAAGCTGAGAAGCAACACAGTGCCACAACAAGGATGGGTGACAATACTCCAGGGAAAATAAAAGACAGAAAAACAGGTTTTTCCTTTTTTTTTTTTTTTTGTCTTGCTGCAGTTCAGATGTACCAAGGCCACACAGCTGGCGTAATCGCTGGTATGAAGTAGGAGGCTCTGGCAAACTCCTTGGTTGAATGAGCTAGTTTTATGAACAATTCCAATTAGCTCAACAGTTGTTACATTCCTTAGCCCCATTTACCTTTCACACTTTACAGATGTCAAAAACCAGCATATTAAAAATCAATCCATTATTCCATTTTCCTAGATCCCAATCAGTTCATATTGTAGCAACTTTTAAATACAACTTCATACAATATCAAGTTCACATACATCATAGCATTTAAGTGTTTTGTTTTGTTTTGTTTTTTTCAATGCAAAGCAGAGTTTAACAATTTAAATTATTTTCTGATCTCAAAATTACTAGATAACAATATAAGCAATTACTCTAATGCGGAAGGATGCATCCTAAGGGGGAGCAAGGTGGAATTTTAGCAGTGGAACCGGTTCCCATTTTGTAATTATCTCCTCAAACAAAATTCTTTTGGTACCAAATATAAATATGCAAATTAAAATACTGAGCTCAGATATGAAAACCAAATACCAAGTTCAAATATGCAGATAGATCAGAGTTACACTTATTCAAGACAATATCTTGATTTTAGCATTGCACCTTTGAACCACTTACTGCTCAGCCAGGTAGCGGTGCTGCTGGGTCTCCCTGACAAAAGAGGTCAGTGCGCGCTGGAGCCCAATCGGCACCTGCCCCCCCGCTGCAGCAGCAAGCTGGACCGGGCAAGGCTTTTAATAGTGTCTCATCTGGGGTGCTACAACTGTTATCCCAAAAACAGGGTTCTTTAATTGGTGTGCATACACAAGAGCCAAATTTAGTACATAGTGATGAAACACAGCCCATCACAGAGTTGTGCAAGTCTGAATGCCGGAATAAAGCTAGCATGCTAGGAAGAAAAATAACAGCTACTACACACAAAATTTTACCATCACATTCACGCAGTAAAGAACTAAATTACTCATGATCTTCTGTATTATCACAAAACGCACATTTTGAGTCTCATTCTCATTATTTAACAGTCTCTGAAATCACTGGACCACACAACAAAAGGCCTACTAAAACTGCAACTTGCTTAAACAGATACCCACAAAGAAAACAGGTTAATGAGGAAAGCATCTTGTAGACTTCAGACAGTTTACTGTGACCTGTGTGTTATCAGTTAACTCTCTCTCAGCTTGTTGAAGTTCAAACCGTTCCAGCTGTAAAACTGTCTGAAATGATTCAATGATCTCTTGTAGAGTTGTATTTTCGTCCTGCTCTTCTCGCTTTAGAAACAACAAAGAGTTATACTTCAAGGTTCTATTCTCCGGACACTTTTCCCAATCATCAAACTTACACAGCAGCCACCATTAATTACAATATTTCACAAGATCTTCCTTCCTCATATTTCCAAGTGCTTTCCTATGTTCTAAAACACCTCCCAATACCGATTTCTTATGAACACGACTGAAAACAGTCATTCCTGACCCCATCTCGTAAGTAGAAACTACAAGAAGAGGGAGGGAGGGGGGGAAAGCACAGGGCTGCTTGCAGCACGAGTGGGAAAAGTGGGGAGAAGGTTTTACGGCGCACTTATACCACAAAGAAACAATTCTAACAACAACCAGTGAAACAATTAACTCACAGTCCTGACAAGCTACTTGATTTTCAGAGAGTCAATACACAGAAACACATAATATGTACTATAAAACTCGCGGATAACATGTTGATAGCAAACAGTAGCATTCTCTATTGCTAATTTCAACACCAGTGCTTCCTTAGCTTCTAAGTTTTCAACCTGCTTATTGATGGCCTCTTGAAGATGGTCAATAAATTGCATGTAATTCTCATTGGGACCCTGATTAATAGTTGCAAATGATTTGGCTGCTTTGTTGGTTTCAGGCACCTTTATCATAGCTTGATATGCGAGGTCTGTTGACTGCCTCAGGATTTCAGGAATTTATCGTGCCTGTAGTTGTGGTATGTCAATTAGTGTCTGTTCCAAGAGTTGGGGGGTAAATCCCAGCTTTTTGGTAAGTTCAGTTTACGCTCTGAAACTCTACCCCCACCCTCAGGAATTTGCTCTGCAGCAGCGTGGGAGGGGGGCGGGGGCAGTCTGGGGGGACCTAAATTTATAGGAATTACATTATTTGGCTCAGTCTGGCTCACCACGGGAGGATCCTCCCCACCTAAATCTCCAGGCAAGGGGGGATAGGAAAAAAAAATGTCCACTTTTTCCTTCTGCGACTGATAGCGGCGGGGCAGAAGGCTGAACCGTGATCAATGGCGGTGACGCAGACGGTGGAACCGCAATTGATGATGGTGGAGCAAACGTTTGAGTCGCGATTGATGACAGCGGAGCAATCGGTTGAACGCACTGCTCTGACCGGTGCTCCAGGGGCCCCTCCCGAGATCGTATATAACCCAACGCTGTTTTTTCATGTGAGTCTTTCATAGCTTTTATCTGATCTTGGGGCCACACATACGCACGCTCCTCCTCTATTCCTTTTAACTTTCCAAGAAAGTGTCGCGGATCCTTATCCGTATCAGATAATATGGACTTGGGCGCTGTTGACGAACCTTTAGTAACAGGGGGGGTCAGAGTAGTACTTAATCTTGCCTTTTCCTCCGAATCTGGCCCAGGAGAGCCAGGAAGACCATCCCTCCCCGCTGTCTCTGCATGTTTCCGTTGCTCTTTTAATCCTCTCAAAGTCTCTAGCAAAAAGTGACATGTTGTTAACAGTTCAGTTGTTTCTTTGCATCTTTCACTAGTGCTTTGCCCCATAGTAACACAGTCCTTCCTTCGTAAAGTCAGTTCCAGAGGGCTAATACCCTGCTTCTTCAGAAGCAACTTTCATGTAGATAATATAATACCCTCTTCTTTAGATAAGTTCCACCCCCCCCGTTCCCGGTAGCTCACCTACTCCTTAGCGAGGTGTCTTTTCAATGATCCGGATCTTCGGCAGCTCTCCTCGGCTGCTCTATCAGCTGTACCGGGCTCCGTCTCCACAGCTCTTCTTCGGCTGTCACAGCTTCACACTGTCCCCTCTTCATGCGAGATCCTCTTCAGGCAGGAACACGTCGGGGTCACCATATGTCGTGGTTGAGACGGACAAACGACATGGACCAAGTTCTTCCAGGATGAAAGTAGTAGATGCCATTTATTGCTACAAGTGCATTTTTATACAATTCTACCAGTTCATGTGTCTTTTCACTATTGGTTGCAAATTACAGCACTAACATCTCATTGGCTAATTTTGCTATCATCCATGTTATTCTTCTATCCCCTTCTCTCTTACGGGTACATCTTTCCTCTCTCACGGGTACAAATCCATATCTCCGGATACTCCTTTACTCCCATCTTTCTCATGGGTAGGCCTTCATATCTTCAAGGCTAATTTCTGTTCCCATGCCCTCTGTCAGGGAATCCACGGACCCACCGTAGTCCCCCACAGAGTAGTTAAAGGAGGAATGAGCTGCAATGTTCTGATGCCCATTGTGTAAACTTTATTAATTTGAAAACTAGCAGAGTCCAATATCTCCTGGACCCCCAAACACAAAAGGTACAAGGTAAAAATATGAAAGCTAAGAAGGGGTGTCCAGACCATGCAATTCGCCTCCTTGATGTGAAGCAGCTCCATCCCCAGAAGGTGTTGAAGGAGGTGTGCAGTTGGGGTTGCCTGAACCTGCTCTGCTCCCCCAGTCACCCTGCTCATACCCTGCAAGTGTCTCACATGCTGGCAGCCCTGCAGGCTGGGAACTGTGGGACACAAGCCTGCATCACAGCAGCCAGCACAATCTCTGGTATCATTGCCAACCTTGACACCACCATCATGTTTACCATGGCAGGAACCCTCAATCAGGAAGGGTGCTGACACCAGGCCAGAGCTTGTGTGGGGCTTCACCTGGTGCTCATCTCCCTTCCACAGGTGATGGTGACAAACATCACTTCCTTGCTGAAGATGGTGAAGGCCATGAAGGGGACACAGGTGCTGGAGGCCACAATAGAGCACAAAGGCCAAGAGCTGGCATTGAGTACTGCCACAGTGGCACGTCTGCTGTCCTGCCTACTGGCTGCCCCCACACCTCACTGCCACCTCTTGCCTCACAGGTCTTCTCCTCCCCCATGCCTCCCACCAAGGTCTCTACCCCAGAGGACTTAATCCATATGACAAAAGGCATCATGATGGCTACAGCCAAAGTGGTGGCCGCTGGCAACTCGTGTCGGCAGGAGGACATCATCGCCATGGTGAACCTGAGCTGCTGTGCCATTGTGGATTGTGCTGGTTTGACTGAAAATGAGTTTTCTTCATGCAGTTAGAAGCATTTATTTTTCATAGCTAGTATGGTTGTTGTTTTGACTTGGTTTGAGAACAAGAGATAACACCCTGGGACAGAGTTAATGGTTTTAATTGTTCTGGGCTAAGAGCCAAGGACTTTCTGAGTGCTCTGCCCAGAGGTGTGAGGCATCGAGGAAGGGGGGCATAGATGGGGCAGACCTTGACTGACATCCAGACTGATCAATAAGAGTATTCCATCCCATTAGTGTCATGCTTCATATTTAAAGGAGAGTAGGGATCTTTCAGTCTCTTTCTCGCTCTTCTCTTCACTCTTGGAGATGTGTTCAGGGGAGTTCTGTTCAGAATGTTTAGTTCGGCATTTTTGCCATCCTTCCATTTTGCAGAGGCCTCTGGGTCTTTCTGCTTTTTTTTCCTCTTTTTTTCTCTCTGGGATCGGCTGTTTGAGACCAGGGTGCTGCTTCCTGGGACTGGAAGCTTGGTGTGGATGGAGTTCGTGAGGAGTTGCCTTGAGAATCTTTTATTTTGTATTCTATTTCTATTTTATATATGTATATTTATTTACTAGTAGTGTATTAGTATTTTGTTTTTTTATTAATGTCGAGGTTTTGATTGCAGGGTGACAATAAAATTGTGGTAGATATATCGTTAACCTCCTCTCCCCCCCTTCCCCCTTCAGCCCCTCCCTCCCCACCCCCACAAGCAGGGGAGAGAATCGAAAGGGAAGGGAGAAACTTGGATTAAGATAAACACAGTTTAATTATCCTGGTTTTGTTAAAAACAAGTTTCTCTTTTAGTGAATTTGCCTGTCAGCTAAAGCCTTCATATTAGCTGCATTTTCCTGGAGAACCAGATACATGTTTTGGTAAACATAGCAATGGAATGTGAGGTTATTGATAAGGATGGATGCACCTCTCGTGAGAGGGGCAACGAGAAAACAGGTGACCAAGAAACTGACCAATGGAATATAACATCCCATTCACATGAATACTTCCTATAAAAGTGAGAGATCATGAGGATATCGTCCCTTTTCCTTATGGCCAACATTAGGAGAAGACCTTCCAAGTCATCCCTGTGAACTGAGGCCTAGTGACAGACTGAATCCAGCTCCAGTTGGCTGCAGAGTCCAATCCAGGACTTCGAGTGCTGGCTCTGCAGTTGCTGGGACTTTCAAGATTGGTTTTGTGTATTTTGTATTATTTTCCTCTATTTTATTAGTAGCATTAGTAAAACATTTTTAATTTTTTCCAACTCTCTTCTCTCTGTCCTTCTTTCCCTCCCAATCGCCTGTCCTTAGTGGGAAGGGGGGAGAGGGAGGGGCTGAAGAGGGAAGAGGGGGAGAGGAGGTTAACAATCCATCTGCCAGGGTTTTATTGTCACCCCGCAATCAAAACCTCGACACACATGAAGCGGAACCATAAGGATGGTGAAATCTTTCTCTCTCTTTTCTTTCTTTCCCATACTTCTACTAGGTAGGTAGGAATCAATGGCTAGAAATTGAAGCTGGGTGGAGAGAAGGTCGAAGGATGGTTTAATCCAAAGGAGGTAACCACTGGGGTACAGTTTCGAGGGGAACTGTGTCTAGATCAAATGTCTGTGTGGAAGATGCTTTAGCCACATGTAAGTCATTGCAGCCAGAACTGTAGTGCTAAGGAAAAATTCTCTGGCTGACCTATTGTTAACAAATGATTGGGCTAATGACTTACTGCAGCAGTGCCTGAGGTCAGCCTACTTGCAGGAACACTCTGCTGTATTTTGGGTGTAACCATCCAGCTTCTCTGTGGTGTCTCTTGAATACCATACATGTGGTACATCCCCTGAAACATCCACTGGAGGTGCATCTTAGTAAGCTCATAGCTTCCAGGCTGCCTTCAGCTACTGATATAAATAATTCAGCAGTTTTAAATACATTGTCAGAGTAGACAGACTTAATAATGTGGAATTTTGTCTGGATGCACTTATGAGGGTGAACAGTCTGTTGCTGTGTGCCATCATTTTGGGGACAAAGTGCATGGGTCACATTTATCAGAAGGCAGCAGTGCAGGGCCACACCAGTGAGGAAAAGCTCATCTCATCAGCCAAGCAGGTGGCTGCCTCCACAGCACAGCTCCTGGTGGCCTGTAGGGTGGAGGCTGACCACAACTCAAAGGCCATGAATCGGCTCCAGGTGAGTCCTAGGCTGCCCTCTAGTCCCAGCTGCCTCCTCCTGGCTGCTTCAGAGGTGGATGGGAGTGGGGTGGGGGCATGTGGGACTTCAGGATGGGGCCCTCCACAGTGGAGGTGTCTCCCCAAGGCTAACACTCCCTGCTTGTGTGTATCAGTGGGGCGCTTGTTGGGGTGCAGGCTCTAGGTAGCTTGGACTTTACTGCTGCTGTGTGCCAGGTGTATATGTGATGATGGGCTGATGAGCCTGGGAGCGTTCAGTGCTGATGAACTGGCACAAAAATGACTGAAATGTGTGCACTGGAACCCTGGTATTCAAGAGGTTAATGTTTGCGGGGCATGTTTTGTAGCACACTCAACCCTCAGAGGCCATGGCACACAAGAGGTTAATGCCCACATGTTGAGCAGTTAACACTGGGTCCCAGTGCTGGTCCCTCAGGGTGAAGGGCTGGAGAAGGTCAGTGGGGCTGCCCCTTAGTTCCTGCCCCACAGCTCAGATGGGAGCTAGAGCCCATCTGGGAGCAGCAGCACCTGAAATGGTCCTGAGTGGGTAGTAGTAGTACATGTACTGCCTGCCAGCCTGGCTTTGTGCCCCCCCCACCCCCACAGCAGTTGTGCCCTGGGGCTAGGACTTATGCTGCTGCTCCCCCTCTTCCCCACTGCAGGCTGCCAGCGATGCAGTGAAGAGAGAGCATCAGGCAATCTGGTTAAGGCAGGACCACAATGAGACAGTGGTGGTGAAAGAGAAGATGGTCAGAGGAACTGCACAGGTGAGGCGTGGGGCTTCTCTCATGGAGCAGGGGTGGCTCTGGCTGCCACCACAGCTTGTGTGTGCCTGTCTCAGGAGCATGTCCTCTCACCCACCAGCATAGGGCACATCTCTGCAGAGCCTCAAAAAAATGATGCAGGTGTATCCCTCCCACCCAGTGCAAATTAAACACCATGGCTTCATCCTTGTCCTTCCACATGTAGCAACAGGCACAGCTGGTGACCGTGCACTCTCCCAGGAGCATAACGCCCTGGCTTCTCCTTGGTGTGATGCCTATACCATCCCAGTGTCCAGGACATGCATGAAGGGCAGAGCATTTGGTAAGGGGTGAGAGCTGCCTGGTATGGGCTGCCACAGGTTCCAGTGCTGCCTCCTGGCCACAGTCTTGCAGCTGAGACGCTCTGTGGGAATATTTACAAAATATACAAAATCAATCTTGAATGCTCGATATGGAGTTAGCATTACTCCAGCAGCAGTGGAGCTGGGTGGGCAGAGCTGGCATGGCTCCAGCAGCTGTAGGGCTGGCACTCCGAAGTCATGAGCGGGACTTCACAGCAAACCGGAAACTGGATTTCAGGGACGCAGGGCTTGAGGCCTATAGATTGCAGACATGCAGAGAGGGTCCTCTTTAGATGCCGGCCATGGTCAAAGAGAGCTAGACCCTCGTGATCTCTGTCTTATATAGGGGGTAGGATGATTATGGGATGGAATACTCAGTTGGTCAGTTTTAGTCACCTGTTCTGTCTGCCCCTCCTCAAACACATCCCTCTCAATTATCGGATGTGTGGAATTCTTGGCTGTCATAACAATAAATCTAAACGTGAGGCTTCTTCAGCATTTTGTTGGTCTTGATCTTGGCGATATCAGCACCAAGCACAGTGTCTGAGAAAAACATGCAGACAAAAAATTCAGAAAAGTACAGTTACTTAGGCACTTAGCTGAAAGGAAAATTCACTGAAAGAGAAACCAGGCTTGTTTTTAACAAAACCAGGACAGGGGGAAGCAGCAGCCCAGCTCTGAGCTCAGCATTGCCATGGTGGAGGCTCTGGCCAACCCAATGGAGGCAGTTGTGACCCCAGGGTGCTTGCCATGCTTTCCTGGCAGATCATCGCAGCCCAAGAGGAAATGTTGTGCAAGGAGCAAGAGCTTGAGGAGGTGCAGAAGAAGCTGGCTATTATCCAGCAGCAGCAGTACAAGTTCCTGCCCACAGAGCTGTGGGACAAGGAGCAGAACTGAGCCCTGTAACCTTCTGCTGCACAGACTACTGCCTCCTCGCTCCTATTTAAGACAACATGCTTCAAGTGAAGCCTGTACCCAGAGTGCTGGGACTAACCCAGGTGCCACTCACTGGTGCTGCACCAACACCTCTGCTTTGCCACCCAGCCTACCTTCCCACACACCCCAGAGCACGGCCAGAGCACCTGGAGGGGCCTGGCTCGGGTGGGAGCTGAGCCTGGCTCAGGTGGGAGCTGGGCCTGCACCAGTTCAGGGCTCACCCACCAGCCCCAGGGTGGGGGGCTGGAGAGGTCCCCAGTGCAGGGGATGTTTTCATCTGCCTTCATCATTCCCACTTGTGTTTCTTTCTTCTCCTCTTCATGGGAGGGGAAAGGCAAGGGTTTGTCCTCTGTGTGATGGGGTGCAGGGAGCAGCATCGTCTCTCAGTGAGCTCTTGCATGGAGCTGCCTTTCACCTCCAGTGCCTTATTTCTGGCTGGCTCTTCCTCCTCAGCTTCCCCTGGGAGGCACCAAGCACCATGCCCCACCCCCCACGAGCATCTTCTTCAGCCTGGCCCCCTCCTGGGAGGGCTGGAAGCTGCACTGCTGCCTGAACTTGAGGTTGGGGAAGGTGATGGGTTTGCCCCTGGAGCTGCTCTTCACCTTCCCACCAGGCTTTTCCTCCTCATGGCCCCAGCCAGCTCTGTCCTATTCCTTGTTCCCAAGTGCCTGCAAAATTTTCCAAGAGCTGCAGTATTTTTGTAACTTTTCCATTTCTCTAGTATCAAGCCTTCAGCTTTCCATGTTCATTTAATAAGCTTCCCCTATTAAACATGCGAGGAAACTAGCTTCCTCCTGAGGCTCTGGGCTGGGGGTTGTCGATGTCTCCTTGGAAAGACATGTTAATCAATAAAATCTGGTTTTCCTGCTTTTTCACTGCCTGGGTATCAACAGGACCTCCTAGGAGAAAGGGGGGCTGGTGGGCAAGGGGCCCCACAGGTACCTGCACTCCCAGCGAGGGGGAGAGAATGCTGCGTGGGTGCTTATAAAGCGTGGAAAATATTAGAAGCACGTCCAGCCTCAGGTTGGGCTGGACACCTGCTGCCAGCCATGTGCTGGCCCTCACAGGTATTGCTGGGGGGCTACCACTACATGAGGGGGCCCTGGGGATTTTGTTGCTGAGGGATTTGGGCTTCAGGGGGAAACAAGATAGGCTCCTGGCCATGCTCCTGCCACCAGCCAAAAATATCTCTGGGTGGGGTGCTACAGGGGTGCAGGGGGGAGGGGCCTGGTCACCAGCAGCCCACCGGTGGGAAAGTGGCAGCACTTGGCATGCAGCAGGGCTGGGAATGCATCTGGAGCCCTCCTGGTTGCTGACAGTGAGCTCATGCCCCGAAATAGCCTCCTGGGGTCAACCTGTGTGGGCAGCAGCTGCCTGAGCATGTCCCCACCTGTTCCCATCCTGTCACTCAGCAGGGGTTTGGGGGGGCCCAAGCAGTGGTGGGGCAGGCAGGGATGCTGTGGGGTGGAGCAGGGATGTGTCCTCTGTCTCTAGGACCTGTCCATGTCAGCATGAGCTACAAGCATCATTGTCACGGTCCATTCGGCGATGGACTCATGATGGTTCTTTTACCTTGATCTCAGAGCGTGAAATTAAGGCGACCAAAATGCCAAGGAGTTATGATTCAATCAAGCAGTGTTACTTTATTAATTTGCCCATAAAGCAGCACACGATAGAGAGAGTAAGAAAAAGAAAAGGGGAAAGAAACGGGAAAAAGTAAAGACGAGAAATGAGGTTGTGTTTATCACCAGTCCAGTTCCAGAAGCATCCCTCTGGTCTCCGGATCCCGTGGAGTCCTGCTGTTTCTCTGTCATGGTTCGGGATCCTCTGGTGGGAAGATCTTCAATGGTGTCCATTCTGGAGTCACCTTTTATGCTTCTTCACCCCCCCTTGCTCCCATTGTTTTAGGCCAGTCTCGCAACCCAGGCTCGTACTGCGCAGGCTCGAAAGATTCACGCTTTCTTTTGCCAACGCTTACGTGGCCAGCATTCAGGGGTCTTTCTCTGGTCCATTGGGTGACCTCAGGACCCTTGGTGAGCTTCTGGGCATGCTCCTTTTCGTTGGCCATTGTTTGGGGGAGCAGGTGAGGGACACATGTAACTGAGGCTGCAGGTGAGAACACATCTTCTGGACGGCAGCTATTGTCCCTGGGTCGAAGAGACCCTCATTACAATCACTTTCAGGAGGCTGGGGCTCGTTTGGCTGAAGCAGCAGGCAAAGTCCACACAGCAGTCATTCTTAGTAGCAGCCCCCCTGAATCAGAGAAACAGTGCAACACAATGCTTCTCCTCAGGCCTCTCTCCAATTCATTGTCCATCTGTTCTTTTGGTCTCAGCTTCAGTTGTTTAAGTTCTTGATGGTGATGTTCAGGCAAATACTGCTCCATCTTCGGACCAACTCACAATCATGAGCAGCAAAGGCAGCATCCTGCAGCATCACTACCAGCAACCCCCTGTCCCCCTGCAGGCACCTCCTCAGGGGTGCAGAGGGGCTGTGCCCGTCGGGATGCCCACCCCTGGCCAGGCTCCAGGATGGATTTGTGGCTCTCACAGGCATCCCAGTCCTCCAGACTCTCACCCAGGTACCAGCCAGACATGGGGCCCCTCTGAGCAGCCAGCAAGGATGGCAAGTGGGTGTGGCATGGCAGCAGCCCTGGACTCATCCAGGCAACCTGGGGCCATGGGAACTCAGGCATCCTTGGCATAGGGCTGCAAGCACAACCTCCTCACCTCCATGCTGGGGTATAGGCAAGGGGTGTGTCACGGGGAAGTGATTTTGGGTTCTGCTTGCTACAGAACAATGTTTAGATTTCTTAAAGAGAAGCGTGACCTTAAAGAGTTCAGTGGCAGGTTTGCTCTATTATTTACTGCATGGGGGAGATATACCAAACCAGATATCACTTACCTTCTTTCCAGGCGCATGTATTTGTTCACAAAGCAAATCTTGAGGCATCTTCTCTCCCTGAGGACTGTTCACTGCAGGGGCTATGTTTTGAAGCTCCAGAGGCAAACTCTCAGGCGACGCATATATCTGCCACAATGCAAACATTCAGGGTTCTTCTTCCGCCGATAACCATTCACTCCGGAGCCTGTACTTAGAGCTCCAAAGGCAAACTTTCAGGGGAGACTCGTAATCACATACAAAGTAGACTTTCAGGAAGCAAAATTTTCAGGAAAAATATTTAATGGAATAAAATAAAAAAAGGGCTGGCTCAAGCTGGGTACCTACACAGAGGTCCGCCCAAGCATACAAAACTACAAACTTTTATATCTTTACAGACCATTCACACCAAGATTCAGTCCAATAGCAAAATTTTGCCACCAGGTCCCTTGCTCCGCATTGGACCCCTTTTCCCTGACTCCACATGAGCCTTTGTTTTTTTTCAGTTGTAGACATTGTTTTTGGTCCATATCCTTGAAGATGTCGTTTTGTCTGCATAAATCCTTTCTTCTCAGCAAAGTGCAAAAATAGGCCCCGCTCTCCAGATATCTGTGATGTCTCCGCATTAGCCTTGGATCGTTGTTTTCCCAGTCAGTCCCATTTTTCCCAGCAAAATGCAAACTAGACTTTATCTTGCAGGTGTTTAGTGTAGTCTGCAGTTACTTTTGGTAAATACAAGTAGGACCTTACAGCTTAAAATTTTAGCAAATCTAGTCTACCAAGTATCATGAATCAAAGAGTACACTAAAAATCATACAACCTTATATCTCTAAACAACCCATTACATTTGGTGTGCATCTACTTAAGCTAAATGATCAATATTGAACTTGAATTGGGCTCATCCACTGACCTGTGAGTAGTAAAACCATTGCCATACAGCTCACTTATTTAGCAGGGAGAGCTCAACGTGGGCTCATCCAGGCTGTCATATTTATAGAATGAAGTGGTTAACTCGTAGTCAAATTGCATACAGTAGGAAAAGTCTGCACAAGACTCCCTGTGCCCATAAGCCACTGGCATTAAGTGTGCCATTCTGCTTCCCTTTGGGTCTCCTGGAAGGAGTTCTTGGCCTGGCTGTGGCTCAGGCCCTTCCCTCCTCTGGAGCCTGGATCAAACTGCTGCTGGTTTGGCTTGGGGGAGTTGAGTGCATCCTCCACAGGGTGGTGGCACAAACACCGGGGGAGGGACATGGAGTGCAATTCACCCCAGCTCCCTAAATCTCCCTCACCTGAGCGAAGGGTTATTTTGGCAGGCAGGTTTGGACAAGCACACATGGGGGCTTGGAGCTGGAATGCTGCAGTCACGAGGCACCAGCACCTCTGTGGGGACCCAAATCCGACCAAGCTTGAAGCAGGCAGGGAAACCACAGCCTGACTTCTCAGGGAGCTCAGGGACAGGGTGAGACACTGAGGCATGGGTTGCACCTGGGAAGTTCCTGTTAGACAGCAGGACAAGCCTTTCCCCAGGAGGGGTAGTCAAACCCTGGAGTGGGGCATGAAGAGGGGATCCCCATCCTTGGAGAACTTAGCCTGGGGCTGGGCATGGGGCAGCAATGGGAGGGATGCACATCCACACCTCTCTGTACCCCCTTGTCCTGAAGGCCACCCCAGAGGACAGCTTTGAGGGCATATTCATGGGCCCAGGCACCCGGAAGGCCCTAGCTGTGCCAGTCAGACATGACCCTGATGCCTGGAGCAAAGGGGAATGGGAAGCAAGGGGCTCCTTCAGTTGGCTATAAACTCTTCAGAAGGGATAGACAAGAAAGGAGAGGAGATGGCGTAGCCCTGTATGTTAGGAAGTATTTTGATTGTCTGGAGCTTGATGAAAGTGATGATAGGGTTGAGTGTTCATGGGTAAGAATCAGGGGGAAGGCCAACAAGGTGGATATCCTGGTGGGAGTCTGTTACAGACCACCCAACCAGGATGAAAAGGCAGATTAAATATTTTGCAGGCAGCTGGGAGAAGTCTCACGATCACTAGCCCTTGTTCTTGTGGGGGACTTCAACCTACCAGATGTCTGCTGGATATACAACACAGAAGAGAGGAGACAGTATAGGAGGCTCCTGGAGTGTATGGAAGACAACTTCCTGACACAGCTGCCCACTGGACCTGTTGTCTGTGAATAGAGGAGGACTCGTGGGTAATATGTTGGTTGGAGGTCACCTTGGGCATAACGATCATGAAATTATCAAGTTTTCTATTCTTGGAGAAGTAAGGAGGGTGGTCAGCAGAACTGCTACTTTGGACTTCCAAAGGGCAGACTTCAATTTGTTTAGGAGGTTGGTTGGCAGAGTCCCTTGGAAGGCAGCCCTGAAGAGCAAAGAAGCCCAGAAAGGCTGGTTGCTTTTCAAGAAGGAACTCCTAGATGCGCAGGAGCAGGCTGTCCCTGTGTGTCGAAAGGTGAGCAGGCGGGGAAGAAGACCAGCCTGGCTGAATCAAGAACTTCGGCTGGAACTCAGGAATAAAAGGAGAATTTATAACCTTTGGAAGAAGGGGCAAGCTACTCAGTACTCAGGAGGACTACAAGGATGCCATGAAGTTAAGCAGGGAGAAAATGAGAAGGGCCAAAGCCCAACTAGAGCTGAGCCTGGCTACTGCTGTAAAAGGCAACAAAAATGTTTTAGAAATACATGAGCAACAAAAGGAGGGCTACATAGAATCTCCATCCCCTGATGGATGTGGGGGGAATCATAGCAACAGAGGATGAGGGAAAGGCTGAGGTACTAAATGCCTACTTTGCCTCAGTCTTTAATAGTAAGATCAGTTGTGCTCCAGGTACACAGCCCCCTGAGCTGGAAGACAGGGATGGGGAGCAGAATGAAGCCCCAACAATCTAAGGGGAAATGGTTAGCAACTTGCTACACCACTTGGACACGTACAAGTCTATGGGGCCAGATGGGATCCATCCAAGGGTGCTAAAGGAGGTGGCGGAGGTGATCACTAAGCCACCTTCTGTGTGAGATTTGAGGGATTCTCTTGAAATTAATGTGTGGATGGGTTTCTATTAGATGGAGATTTGTTATTAAACTAGCAAGGCCCAAAAGAATTTCAAGGCCACCTTGGAAAGACTGAAAACACAACGTAAATCAACAGACCTATTAGCAGTGAGACTCAGGTGCGCAAACAGCTCGTGACCATAGACAATATCCAATCAGTAATGCATGCTTGGAGTGTGGACACACGATAAGGAAATAAATGCATATATGCGAGGGCAAAAACTCATGGACTCCACACAATTCAATATGAATTCAAGCAAAGCCATTTATTACAGAGACAAGCCTCCTTATATATGCAATTATTTCCTGATCACGCGTCCACGCTCCAAGCGTGCATTAGCTGATTGGATACTGTCCATGTTCATGGGCTGTCCACGCGCCTGAGTCTCACTGTTAATAGGTCCGTTGATTTACACCACTTTGGGGCCTTGTTATTTCGGAGTTACTTCTCTCCCACGGCAGGTCCTGTTCCCAGCCTTGAAATTCCTGGCTGGTTCAGTAACAAATCTCCATCTAACAGCAACTCCTCCACAACTCAGCCTCAAGAAAATCCCTCAAATCTCCCACAATTCCCCCTTTTTGTTTCTGAACTAGCCAGGCCTTGTTTACAACGCGTGGAATCATCTTTGAAATACACTGCAGCATACAACATATGATTAACAACGATGATTACAGTTACATATAATGTAGCTAAGCCTAACATAATAAGATCAAACAACTACCCACCAGTGAAGGGGTTTCGTTAGAAGGAGATATGTTGTTGAATTAGTCAGGCCCAAAGGAATCTCAAGGCCACTTTGAGAAGCTGAGAACAGAATCTGCTGTGAGAAAGAGGGGCGTTTCTTCATTAACAGGGCCTCAGCATGGCGTGAGTCGTCAGACCTATCGTCGGTGGGGCTCCAGCGTGTGGACTGCCCATGATACTCATTTAGCGAATCCATGCTTGGAGCGTGGATTCGTGATTAGAGAATAGTTGCGTATATAAGGAGACATGCTTCTGTAATAAATGGCTTTTGCGTGATTCACATTGAATCGGAGTGCTGAGTCCTTTATCGTTCCAACACCCACCATTTGTCAAACCCTTATTCTACTATGACAATCTTAATAACGTGCTGGGTTAGTTTGTCTAAAGTACTATGAATAGATCCAGAATGATTAAACAAGTTAATACAACATCTTTCTCTTAAGTTCATCACAACCATGTCCTTACGATAGCAACAAAAATCTATAGTAACACGATATTGAAGTGTAACATGCCTAATACCATCAACATCTACTGTTAATTGAGTTAATATCTCAGAAGTTAGATTAGCCCGTTTAAAAGACCAATAGCTTAACTTTGATATGTCTCCTAAAGCTTTACCAGCTGCTAGACTAGGGAGAAGGAGTGCAATAGATACTATGGTAGGCATGTCTCATAATTTTACCTCATTTTTGCATTGACTATCTAAGTGTAATATCACCCTTTTAACTCTCCTGCTGTTTGCTCAAATTGCCATTCTCCACAGAAGGTACACTACCTGCTTGCTAATAGGCTTCTAGATCACCAGGTCTGGGAGCATCTATAACACTGAATTAGGATCCATGGTTTACATCTGAAACAGTCCTCACAACTTATCTCTCTCCTGTCCGTCTGCATCCGTTGAATCTTTGTTGAATCCACTTCAATCCTCGACCTGTAATGACACAAGCATAACCTTTTCCCCAGGTTATGAACTGATGTGGCCTTTTCCATTGACCATTAACTAGTGATTTGACCATAACTAATGTAGGTTCTTTCTGATTTAGCATGGTTTTGGGTCATACTTGCAAAGTGTTTCATCACAGGGCAAATTTAGGCTGCATCACTTAGATATAAGTGATTCATCACATACAATGCTTTTGACAATTGGTTTTGTGGTGTTTTCCCTACTTCTCCCCCCTTTTTGTTTAAAAAACAAGAAAAAAACAAAAAAACAGTTTGGAATCAGATACGTGCGTTGGACCTTGACTACGTACTCAGAATCACAAATCAAATGTAGACGTTCCTCCTTAGAAAGTTCTAAGTAATGTAAAGCTGTACCAAGTTCTGCCAATTGTTATCTTCACACCAAACCATTACAGCTTCATGAGACTTCCCAGAACCATCAACAAAAACTGTGCAAGCATGTAGGATCAGACCAGATACACGTATGGTCTGTGACCTGATGTTAAAGACTTGCAGGTTCTGCAGCAGTTTACATTTAGGCATGCCAAAAGCTGTGCTGTTAAGAAAATCAGCTAGTGCAATTTACAAGGATGTAGATTGCAAATAAAAAATCAAAATTAGATTTCACAAATGGTACATATATGACAAAAGGATCATAGCCTATTAAGACTTAAATTCATTCCCTGCATTTCTTGATCAGAATAACAATCGGTATATGAGTCTGTTAGCAATCTCATCATACTGTCCCACAATAGCCACAGGTTGTTTCTGTGTTGTAGATATAAACAGACAAATCCGCAAGTCCAATCGAATGCAGTCAGCCTGTAAGGTTGTCATAAGTTTATTCATCAAAGTTTCTAACTCCATTTTGGCTGTCATATTTATCGGATATTCTTTTCCCTTACCAAATCGAAGTCCTGTTTCAGTTCTGTCAGTGTAGTCTTTGCTTTATCAAAACATTGGCTGTTAATACTAGTGGAAATACAGCATTCGAAATTTCCTTGGAGATTCCTCACTTGCAGCAAGCAGATCTGCATCATCCAAGCAGCTTCTTGTAGGACAGGCAACTAAACAGAATTCTCAGAAAATGTTATTTGAGCTTACAAGAGATGTATAGGGCTTTCTGGCAAATACAAGAATTCATATGGTAAAACTTTGTTCCAAATTTGGCGTTCCATTGGTCTCAAAAAACAGCCTTTCTTTCATTCTCTCGATGACCTCAAAAACTAGCACAGTGATTTTACTAAGAAGTCTCTTACAACTAGTTACCACAGAATAAGTCTATTAAAAAAAAAAATTGTGTAATTTCCCGGCTTCATTAGAAATAGGGATCCACTGGTGATGCCTTTAAATTTCACCCTCAGACTCCTTCATGCAGTATTACAGTTCTCTAGCAGTAACATTGCTGGGGGGCAGTGTGCAGGGGGGAATAAAACCTCCCTCTCGCCCCTATCTGAGAGATATGCAATAGTTACATTCCTTAGCTCCATTTACCTTTTGCAATTGTTTCTCGGTTTTTTTTCTCTCTTTTTTTTTTTTTTCAATGCGAATCAGAGTTTAACAATTTAAATTCTTTTCTGGTCTCAAAATTAGCAAATTAACTTACAATACCATACTTCACCCAATTTTTTCCGAATTTCTGCACAACAATATTATTTGGAATACAGCACTAAAACCCAGAATTCCACATTTAAGCCACATTCGAGTACAGTATCGTTTCAAGTTTTCTTTTATCAGAATATTTCCCCAAACGTTACTATAATGTGTAAGGATGCATCCTAAGGGGGAGAAAGGTGGTATTTTAGTAGCGGAACTGGTTCCCATTTTGTAATTATCTCCCCAAACAAAATTCTTTTGGTACCATATATATATATACGCCAACTGTGGACGCGTGATCAGGAAATAACTGCATATATAAGGAGGCTTGTTTCTGTAATAAATGGCTTCACTTGAATTCATATTGGATTGTGTGGAGTCCACGATTTTTCGCCCTCTCAACTTTCAATTGTTTATCAGCAGTCCTGCCTTACCCAGGAGGTCCCAGTTGACTGGAAGTTGGAAAATCTGATGCACATCTACAAGAAGGGCCAAAAGGAGGATCTGGGGAATTACAGGCCTGTCAGTTTGACCTTAGTGCCGGGGAAGGTCATGGAACAGATCATTCTGAGTGCCATCATGTGGCACAGACAAGACAACCAAGCGATCAGGAACAGTCAGCATGGGTTTATGAAAAGCAGGTCCTGCTTGACCAACCTCATCTCTTTCTATGACAAGGTGACCCAGTTAGTGGATGAGGGAAAGGCTGTGGATGTTGTGTACTTAGAATTCAGTAAAGTCTTTGACACTGTTTCCCACAACATTCTTCTGGAGAAGCTGGCAGCTCATGGTTTGGCTGGGCATACTCTTTGCTGGGTAAAGAACTGGCAGGATGGCTGGGACCAAAGTGTTGTGGTGAACGGAGTCAAATCCAGTTGGTGGCTGGTCATGAGCACTGTTCCCCAGGGCTCAATATGGGGGCTTTTTCTGTTTAATATCTTTAGTAATGATCTGGATGAGGGGATCAAGTGAGCCCTCAGTAAGTTTGCAGAGGACAACAAATTAGGTGGGAGTGTTATTCTGCTTGAGGGTAAGAAGGTTCTACAGAGGAATCTGGACCAGCTAGATCGTTTGGCTGAGGCCAATTGTATGAGGTTTAACAAGGCCAAGTCCTGGGTCCTGCACTTGGATCACAACAATCCCATCCAGTGCTACAGGCTTAGGGAAGAGTGGCTGGAAAACTGCCTGGCAGAAAAGGATCTGGGGGTGTTGATTGACAGCCAGCTGAACATGAGCCAGCAGTGTGCCCAGGTGGCCAAAAAGGTCAACATCATCCTGGCATGCATCAAGAATAGTGTGGCCAGCAGGACCAGAGAAGTGATCATGCCACTGTACTCAGCACTGGTGAGGCCCCACCTTGAATACTGTGTTCTGTTTTGGGCTCCTCACTACAAGAAATACACTGAGATACTGGAAAGAGTTCACAGAAGGGTGATGAAGCTGGTGAAGTGTCTGGATCACAAGTCTTATGAGGAGCAGCTGAGGGAACTGGGGCTGTTTAGCCTGGAAAAAAGGAGGCTGAGGGAAGACCTTATTGCTCGCTACGATTATCTGAAAGGAGGTTGTAGCATGGAGGGTGTTGTGTAGGAAGAGCAGTTCCAGCTAAAGGGCCTTGGACAGATTATACAAAGTATGGTTTTTTATGAGTGTAAGAAGTGATAGCCCAGGCAAGTGAGAATATCTTGGGTTGGAAAACCACCCCCATATGTATGATGTGCGAATGTCCTTGGGCCTGGTCTGTGAATGAGTGGGAATGTAACTGAAACAAACATAACATGAGTATGGTGTGTTTTTAATAACAATTACTGAAAAAACATCTTATGTAACATCTTAGTCCAGGTCCGTAACTGTAAATCCTATAAATTGTCAATGGCTAATAAAGGCCTCAGCCTAGCTTAGCTCTCTGCTCTACTTGGCTCAGCACTCCTTCCTGAACAAGATCTCTGTCTGTGCATGCATCTTCTGTCTGCGTCCCGGTGTGCGTCATTTCTAATCGCCGCAAATGGTGCCCCATGTGAGTGTGTGACCCCTGGAGGTTCTTCATCGAGCAGTGTGTTTGGCAGAGACCACACAATCAGACGGGTGAGTAAATTTTATTTGTGGCCACATTAATCCCTACAGTATAAATAGGGACAAGCAGTCCTCGTGAAACGAGAGAGCTGCGGGATTGCGTTAGTATGAGGCAAGCTGCTTCTCAGGAACATAAATTGTATTTGCAGGTTTTACTGCAGATATTACATTTTATTGGGTATTGTATTTCTGAGAAGTAGGTCACTTTGTTCCTGGTATGGGTGAAAGAGAATTATGCTTGGTTTCTGAATGATGGGATGTCTGACAGTAAAATTCGGAAAAAGGTCATGGAATATCTACACGTGCAAAAGAATTCAGGTTTTGCAGTCCCCGATGGTTTGCATGTAACTTGGAGATTTGTGTACTCTGCGCTATCGCAGTTGCAGTTGGCAGAGCAAATAATGCAAGGGTAAACAGGGGAGGATGGACAGAAAAACACAAATGAGCATGTTGCTAATGATTTGAGTCTTGACAGCACTCATCCTTTTGAGTCAGGCTCTGTCGATCTCGAAAAAGAGTCAGTTTTATATCCATCATTAATGCCATCACAGCTGTGTAAAGATAAGGCCGGAATTTGTGTGGAGCTGAGTAAGGAGTCTAAAACTCTGCCCTCAGTACCTCCTTTGCCTGATTTTAACGATGCTTATACAGCACGCAGTAACCCCTTCATGACTAAGACAGCAGAACACAAAGGGGTGATGCGAAATGCCGTGAAAAGGCTATGGAGCACAGCGATTTTTCTTTCGCCTTTCCAGTTACTTACAAACCATAACAACCACCAGAATATGATGGAATACCTGCCTCTGTGTATTGCCTTTCTGAAAATCAAGCAGCTTTTCAGGAATGTGAGTTCATTGTTTTATTGGCTGTTGTTACAATTGTTTCTTTGTGATATTGTTTGTATAAGTGCACTGTAAGCCTTCTCCCCACTTTTCCCACTCGTGCCGCAAGCCGCTCCATGCTTCCCCTCCCTCCCTCCCTCTTCTCACAGTTTTTACTTACAAGATGGGGTTGGGAACGACTGTTTTCAGTCGTGTTCCTAAGAACTTAGTATTGGGAGGTGTTTTAGAACATAGGAAAACACTTGGAAATATGAGGAAGGAAGATCTTGTGAAATATTGTAATAAATGGTCGCTGCTGTATAAGTTCGATGATTGGGAAAAGTGTCTGGAGAATAGAACGTTGAAGTATAACACTTTGTTGTTTCTAAAGCGAGAAGAGCAGGACAAAAATAAAACTCTACAAGAGATCATTGAATCATTTCAGACAATTTTACAGGCGGAATGGTTTGAATTTCAACAAGCTGTCAGTTGATCGGAGCCAGCGCAGCGAGAGTCGGAGCCGGCGAGGGTCAGCCGACCACGAGGTTTAGCCGAGATTAGGAAGCTCGGAGGGAAACGTACAGGGACAGCGTGATTCCCGGCGATCTCGATCCCTGAAGCCCCGGCAGCCATTGCGAGAGAGCGGCTGACGTGGCGGGGGGCGGGGGGCGTTCCCACGGTGACGGCGACCACACCTCCTCCCCTTGCCTTGAAAAAGCCTTTGGGAGGGCAGAGACTACTCGCTGCCCACTAGGTATAGAGAGGAGCAACCAGCTTGCGCAGCGGGTGTGGTAGCTTGTGCAGCAGGGTGCAGAGAGCACTTGCTGCTAGTCGGTCCCTCTAACTTATTGCCAGCGTCCCTGACTGCTAATGACCATGGTCGCCTCCAGAAGGAGAGCTTGTCTCAAAAAGACTGTGGCAACGCAGACTGAGGTTCTGTCCCGAACGGTGGCTGTTCAGGTCTCTGGCTGCAGGGAGTGCCAGAGCCTGCTGCTGCCGGAGGAGGGAGGCCAACACTCCACTTGCATGAGGTGTGAGCAGGTGCAAGATCTGCTCGACATGGTTGTGAAACTTAAGGAGGAGGTTGAAACGCTGAGGCCCATCAGGGAGTGCGAAAGGGAGATCGACTGGTGGAGTAACACCCTGACGTGCCAGTCAGAAAGGCCCCGGGGAGGTACCCCCGAAAAGGAGATGGACCTCCTGCCCTCTGGGACAGAGGCGGAAGTCCTGAGACAGCCCCACCCTTGTCGCTGTCGGGCAGAGGTAGGGGACCGAAAAGACGACGAGGGTTGGAAGCGTATTCCAGTTTGGCATCACGGGCAGCCCCCCTCCCTGCCTGCTTTTCCTCCCCAGGTGCCCCTCCGTAATAGGTTTGAGGCCCTGGATCGTGAGGAGGTGGTGCCAAGCCTGCCTACAAGATCACATAGGAAGAGGCGGTTGACTTCACAACTTAAGACTGCCTCTGATAAGAAAGAAAGAAGGGTGATTGTAATAGGAAATTCCCTTCTGAAAGGAACAGAGGGCCCAATATGCAGGGTTGACCCTCATCTTAGGGAAGTTTGTAGTCTACCTGGAGCCCGGATCAAGGATATTGCTAGAGAGCTCCCCAGACTGGTGCACCCGACAGACTACTACCCGCTGCTGGTCTTCCAGACAGATGGGGAGGAAGCTGCTTCCCGTAGTCTGAGGGGAATGAAGAACGATTTCAAGGTCTTGGGAAGGATGGTGAAAGACTCAGGGGCTCAAGTGATCATCTCTTCACTCCTTCCATCTTCAAGTGACGATGTGGGATGGAATAGGAAAATTCAGTCTCTAAATGGTTGGCTCCAAGACTGGTGCTACAGGCAGGGCTTTGGATTTTTTTATAATGGCTGGTTTTATAAGACTCCAGTCTGGACAGTGTTATGCGGGAAAGGTTTATCTCGCAGGGGCAAAAGGATGCTGGGGCAGGAATTAGCTGGGCTCATTTGGAGAGCTTTACACTAGGCTCGAAGAGGGATGGGGTTGTAGCTGTGCTTGTCCCAGTGGGGCAGCATTCTAAAACTGATGAGGACCGGGTGGCCTCCTGTGCCCCTAGGGAGAAATTGGTGTGCTCTGCTCGCTCCCTGAAATGCCTGTACACCAATGCGTGCAGCATGGGGAATAAGCAGGAGGAGTTAGAAACCTATGTTTGGTCAGGAGATTATGATCTGGTGGCAATTACAGAAACATGGTGGGACAGTTCACATGACTGGAATGTGGTCATGGATGGCTACGCCCTTTTCAGGAAAGACAGGCCAGCCAGGCGTGGTGGTGGAGTTGCTCTCTATGTGAGAGAGCAGCTACAATGTACTAAATTCTGCCCAGGAGTGGATGAGGAACGAGTTGAGAGTGTATGGGTCAGGATTAAGGGGCAGGCTGGCAGGGGTGATACGGTTGTAGGTGTCTATTATAGGCCACCAGATCAGGCTGAGGAAGTTGATGAGGCCTTCTATAGGCAGCTGAGAGTGGCCTCACAGTCACAGGCCCTGGTTGTTGTGGGTGATTTTAACTTCCCTGATGTTTGCTGGAAGGACCATTCAGCCAGCCAGCCACAGTCCAGGAGGTTCCTCCAGTGCATTGATGATAACTTCCTCATGCAGATGGTAGAGGAGCCGACTAGGAGAGGTGCACTGCTGGATCTCATCCTCACTAACAAAGAGGGTCTGGTCGAAGCAGTAAAGGTTGAGGGCTGCCTGGGTTGCAGTGACCACGAGATGGTGGAGTTCAGCATCTTGTGTGGCAGGAACAGAATAGCAAGTAGAATTGCAACCCTGGAATTTAGCAGGGCTAACTTCAGCCTTTTCAAGCAATTGCTAGGGGAAATCCCATGAGCAAGACTGCTTGAAGGAAAAGGGGCCCAAGAGAGCTGGACTGCATTCAGAGATTGCTTCTTCCATGCTCAGGATCAGAGCATTCCCACACATAGGAAGTCGAGGAAGGGAGCCAGGAGGCCTGTGTGATTGAATAGGGATCTGTTGGGTATGCTCAAGCAGAAGAGTTTACAGGTAATGGAAGGAGGGGCTGGCCACTTGGGAGGAATATAAGGCTGCTGTTAGAGGATGTAGGAAGGCAGCTCGGATAGCCAAGGCCTCCTTAGAATTACAGCTGGCGAGAGGGGTCAAGGACAGCAAAAAGAACTTTTTCAAATACATAGCAGATAAAACTAATACCAGAGGCAATGTAGGCCCACTGATGAGTGGGGTGGGTGCCCTGGTGGCAGAAGACACAGAGAAGGCAGAATTGCTGAATGCCTTCTTTGTCTCTGTCTACTCTGCTGGAGGCTGTCCTGGGGAGCCCCGTACCCCTGAGACCCCGGATGAAGCCAGGTCAATGGAGGAGTTTGCTTTAGTCGATGAGGACTGGGTTAGGGAGCAATTAAATAGTCTGGACATCCATAAATCCATGGGTCCAGATGGGATGCATCCGCGGGTGCTGAGGGAGCTGGCTGAAGTCATTGCTAGACCGCTATCCATCATTTTTGCCAAGTCTTGGGAAACGGGAGAGGTGCCCGAGGACTGGAGGAAAGCAAATGTCACTCCAGTCTTCAAAAAGGGCAAGAAGGAGGACCTGGGTAATTATAGACCGGTCAGCCTCACCTCTGTCCCTGGAAAAGTAGTGGAACAGCTTATCCTTGGTGTCATCTCAAGGCATATCAAGGATAAGGGGGTTATTAGGGGCAGTCAGCATGGCTTTACCAGGGGTAAGTCATGCTTGACCAGCCTCATAGCCTTTTATGAGAATGTAACAAGGTGGATGGATGATGGCAGAGCGGTGGATGTGGTCTACCTTGACTTCAGTAAAGCCTTTGACACAGTCTCTCACAGCATCCTCACAGCTAAATTGAGGAGGTGTGGTCTAGACAATAGAGTAGTGAGGTGGGTTGCAAACTGGCTTAAAGAGAGAAGCCAGAGAGTGGTGGTCAATGGTGCGGAGTCCAGTTGGAGGCCAGTATCTAGTGGAGTGCCTCAGGGGTCAGTACTGGGGCCAATATTATTCAATATATTCGTTAACAATTTGGACAAGGGAATTGAGTGTACTATCAGCAAGTTTGCTGATGACACTAAGCTGGGAGGAGTGGCTGACATGCCAGAAGGCTGTGCTGCCATCCAGCGGGACCTGGACAGACTGGAGAGTTGGGCAGGGAACAACCTGATGAAATTTAACAAGCGCAAGTGTAGAGTCCTGCATCTGGGCAGGAACAACCCCAGGTTCCAGTATAGGTTGGGAAATTACATATTAGAGAGCAGTGTAGGGGAAAGGGACCTGGGGGTCCTGGTGGACAACAGGATGACCATGAGCCTGCACTGTGCCCTTGTGGCCAGGAAGGCCAATGGCATCCTCGGGTTTATTAGAAGGGGTGTGGTCAGTAGATCGAGAGAGGTCCTCCTTCCCCTCTACTCCGCCCTGGTGAGACCACATCTGGAATTCTGTGTCCAGTTCTGGGCCCCTCACTTCAAGAAGGACAAGGAACTGCTGGAGAGGGTCCAGCGTAGGGCAACAAAGATGATTAAGGGAGTGGAGCATCTCCCTTATGAAGAAAGGCTGAGGGAGCTGGGTCTCTTTAGTTTGGAGGAGACTGAGGGGTGACCTTATTAATCTTTATAAATATATAAAGGGTGAGTGCCACAAGGATGGAGCCAGGCTCTTCTCAGTGGCAAACAATGATAGGACAAGGGGTAATGGGATCAAGCTGGAACACAAGAGGTTCCACTTAAATTTGAGAAAAAACTTCTTCTCAGTGAGGGTGACAGAGCACTGGAACAGGCTGCCCAGGGAGGTTGTGGAGTCTCCTTCCCTGGAGACATTCAAGACCCGCCTGGACACATTCCTGTGCGACCTCACCTAGGCGTTGCTGCTCCAGCAGGGAGATTGGACTAGATGATCTTTTGAGGTCCCTTCCAATCCCAAACATACTGTGATACTGTGAAGCTGGGAGAGAATTAACTGATAACAGAAAAGTCATAGAAAACTGGCTGAAGTCTGTGAGATACTTTTCCTTATTGACCTGTTTTATTTGTAGGTATCTGTTTAAGCGTATTACAGTCTTTGCCTGTTACATGGTACAGTAAGTTCACAGACTGCTAAATCATGAGAATCTGTTGACTCAATATGTACATTTTGTGGTCATACAGAAGATTTTGTGATTATACAGAAGACTGTGAGTTTTTTACTGCGTGAATGTGATGATAAGGTTTTGTGTGTGACAGCTGTTACTTTTCTTTCTAGCATGCTAGCTTTATTCCAATACCAAGACTTGCGCAGCTCTGTGATAGGCTGTGTCTCATCTTGGTGTACTAAATTTTACTCTTTTGTATGCACACCAAGTAAAGAATCCTGGTTTTGGGATAACAGTTGTAGCATGCCAGATGAGACACTAATAAAAGCCTTGCCCAGTCCAGCTTGCTGTGGCAGCGGGGGAACAGGTGCCAGTTGGGCTTCAGCACATGCTGACCTGTTTTGTCAGGGAGACTCAGCAGCACCTCTGCCTGGCTGAGCAGTAAGTGGTTCAAAGGTGCAATGCAAAAATCGACATATTGTCTTGAATAAGTGTAACTATGATCCATCTGCATATTTGAACTTGGTGTTTGGTTTG
Organism: Patagioenas fasciata; assembly: GCF_037038585.1. Classification (NCBI taxonomy): domain Eukaryota; kingdom Metazoa; phylum Chordata; class Aves; order Columbiformes; family Columbidae; genus Patagioenas; species Patagioenas fasciata. The sequence continues at coordinate 66,958,368 of NC_092559.1, read as the reverse complement.
CATATCTGAGCTCAGTATTTTAATTTGCATATTTATATTTAGTACCAAAAGAATTTTGTTTGGGGAGATAATTGCAAAATGGGAACCAGTTCTGGTGCTAAAATACCACCTTGCTCCCCCTTAGGATGCATCCTTACACATTAGAGTAATTGCTTATATTGTTATCTAATAATTTTGAGACCAGAAAAGAATTTAAGTTGTTAAACTCTGATTCGCATTGAATTTATGTGCTAGTTGGAGGTATGGGAAATAAAACTAAATGCCATGATGGATGTGAACTTGGTATTGTATCAGGTTGTATTTAGAAGTTGCTAGAATATGACCTGATTTGGATCTAGGAAAATTAAAGTAATGGATTGATGGTTAATATGCTGTTTATTGACATCTGTAAGACATTGCAAAAGGTACATGGGGCTGAGGAACGTAACTATTGCTCAGCTAATTAGAATTGCATATGAAGTGTATTATGGCTGGAATGAAATGGAAAAATAAAAAAGCAAAATATCCCAGGCCTGTGCTATACAGCATACACGTAAATTTCAGGCATGTGTCAAGCTGCAAGATAACCTCAGCAGGCAGCTCCCACTTAGCACCAGCAATTAACACCACCTGCATGGCCTTGTCTGTATCTAAACTGCAGAAAGAAGAGAAAAACAAAAAAAAAAAAAGAAAAACTGGCTGCCTGCTTTCAAGGTGGCGAAAGGAGGGTATTCTCTCCCCCCCACTGCAGCAATGTTGTAATACTGAATGGAGCAGTCTGAGGGTGAAATTTAAAGGCATCACCAGTGGATCCCTATTTCTAATGAAGCCGGGAAATTACACTTTTTTTTTTTTTTAATAGACTTATTCTGTGGTAACTAGTTGTAAGAGACTTCTTAGTAAAATCACTGTGCTAGTTTTTGAGGTCATCGAGAGAATGAAAGAAAGGCTGTTTTTTGAGACCAATGGAACGCCAAATTTGGAACAAAGTTTTACCATATGAATTCTTGTATTTGCCAGAAAGCCCTATACCTCTCTTGGGTCAAGATTTGGTAAGTAAATTGTAAGCTCAAATAACGTTTTCTGAGAATTCTGTTTAGTTGCCTGTCCTACAAGAAGCTGCTTGGATGATGCAGATATGCTTGCTGCAAGTGAGGAATCTCCAAGGAAATTTCGAATGCTGTATTTCCACTAGTATTAACAGCCAATGTTTTGATAAAGCAAAGACTACACTGACAGAACTGAAACAGGACTTCGATTCGATAAGGGAAAAGAATATCCAATAAATATGACAGCCAAAATGGAGTTAGAAACTTTGATGAATAAACTTATGACAACCTTACAGGCTGACTGCATTCGATTGGACTTGCGGATTTGTCTGTTTATAGCTACAACACAGAAACAACCTGTGGCTATTGTGGGACAGTATGATGAGATTGCTAACAGACTCATATACCGATTGTTACTCTGATCAAGAAATGCAGGGAATGAATTTAAGTCTTAATAGGCCATGATCCTTTTGTCATATATGTACCATTTGCGAAATCTAATTTTGATTTTTTTATTTGCAATCTACGTCCTTGTAAATTGCACTAGCTGATTTTCTTAACAGCACAGCTTTTGGCATGCCTAAATGTAAACTGCTGCAGAACCTGCAAGTCTTTAACATCAGGTCACAGACCATACGTGTATCTGGTCTGATCCTACATGCTTGCACAGTTTTTGTTGATGGTTCTGGGAAGTCTCATGAAGCTGTAATGGTTTGGTGTGAAGATAACAATTGGCATAATTCTGTGTAAATTATTGAAGGTTCAACCCAATTAGCAGAACTTGGCACAGCTTTACATTACTTACAGCTTGTCCTGGTTTTGTTAAAAAACAAGTTTCTCTTTTAGTGAATTTTGCCTGTCAGCTAAAGCCTTCATATTAGCTGCATTTTCCTGGAGAACCAGACACATGTTTTGGTAAACCTAGCAATGGAATGCAAACTTATTGATAAGCATGGATGGACATCTTGTGAGAGGGGCAACGAGAAACCAGTGACCAAGAAACTGACCAACGGAGTATAACATTCCATTCACGTGAATACTTCATATAAAAGTGGGAGATCACGAGGATCTCGTCCATTTTTCCCTTTTCTTTTTCCTTTCTGCTTATGGCCGACATTTGGAGAGGACCTTGCTAGTTGTCCCTGCAAACTGAGGCCTAGTGAGAGACTGAATCCAGCTCCGGTTGGCTACAGAGTCTAATCCAGGACTTTTGGTGCTGGCTCTGCAGTTGCTGAGACTTTCAAGATTGGTTTTGTATATTTTGTGTTATTTTCTCTATTCTTATTAGTAGCATTAGTAAAACATCTTTAATTTTTCCAACTCTCTTCTCTCTGTCCTTCTTTCCCTCCCGATCGCCTGTCCTGAGTGGGAAGGGGGGAGAGGGAGGGGCAAAAGGGGGAAGTGGGGGAGGAGAGGAGGTTAACAATACATCTGCCAGGGTTTTTGTCGTCACCCCGCAATCTTAACCCTCGACAGAGCTTTTTAAGGAGGAACCTCTAAATTTGATGAGTGATTCTGAGTACGTAGTCAAGGTCCACTGCACATATCTGATTCCGAACTGTTGTTTTTGTTTTTTTCTTTTTTTTTAAACAAAAAGGGGGGAGAAGTAGGGAAAACACCACAAAAGCAATTGTCAAAAGCATTGTATGTGATGAATCACTTACATCTAAGTGGTGCAGCCCAAATTTGCCCTGTGATTAAACACTTTGCAAGTATGACCCAAAAACATACTAAATCAGGAAGAACCTACATTAGTTATGGTCAAATCACTAGTTAATGGTCAATGGAAAAGGCCACATCAATTGATAACCTGGGGGAGAGGCTATGCTTGTGTCATTACAGATCAAGGGCCACAATGGTTTCCGGCACGAAATGTGAAACCTGTTTTATCTTCCTGGCAATGATTGCTGCAGCTGCTGCATTTTGGATGCCTGCACAGACAAAGACTAACATGTGGATTACTTTGGCCAACATGACTGACCAGGACTCTATATGCCTAGCTATGGCATCTCCAGAAAACCCGTTCCACACATGCTTGGTTGGCATCCCCCTTGATGACTACAGCAGCATCACACGATTGTTTCAAAATAGTGTTTGGTGCAGAGGCATTGCAACAAACTGTAATAATACCAACATGGCACTTTGGATTAATTGCCTCCCGGAAGCAGATATTGAACCACAGGAACTGGAATTGCTGGGATCTGTGCCCATGGACGCTTGTATCAGCCTGGTTTGTGAACAGTGTCAGAACAATATGCATGAATGGATAAAACTGCAAAATGCTAATGCTACCCTTGGTGACTATAGAAATTAAACTCGATGGTGTAATGCCTCCCAGAAAAATCCAAGGGGTGTCGTTAACGATGTGGGACAGTGACCCTGAAAACTCCCGTATGGTGTATTCCTCATCTGCGGAGGTAGAGCCTCGCCAGAAATTCCTTCTAATGCTGTTGGAGGACCATGTAGTTTGGGACAATTAACTCTCTTAATGCCCAATGTATCCACGATAGTAGATCACAGAAGAGCAAGATGGGAAAAATGCTTTTTGCATGCATATAAGTCAAAATGTGATGAGAATGTGGATCTTTGGGGATCGGGATTAGGGGTTTTAGGATCTCTTGTACCTGATGTTGGCACAGCTAAAGCTTTAAATACTTCAGAAAATTTAGGATGCTGGCTAGTTAAGCAAACTAACAGAACTTCTAAGGCTTTAAGTGGACTTTTGTTAGATGTAGATTCTGTAAGACATGCTACACTGCAAAATAGAGCCACAGTAGACTTCTTGTTATTAGCTCAAGGACATGGGTGTGAAGATTTTGATGGGATTCATTAAATAAATTGCTTAGTGGTTGGGGACTTTCAGGGTGGTTGTTATCAGTAGTGAAAATGGGACTGATTGTTTTGATGATTGTTGTGGTTCTGTTACTAATGTTGCCATGCATGATTCCTCTGCTGCAAAGGGCACTGCAGAGGACAATGAAGGCTATTTTTTAGCACAAATACAAAAAGGGGGAATTGTGGGACTACGATGGATCCGTGGATTCCCTGACAGAGGGAATGGGAACAGAAATTAGCCATGAAGATATGAAGGCCTACCCGTGAGAAAGATGGGAGTAAAGGAGTATTCGGAGATGTTGAGGATGTACCCGTGAGAGACAAGGGAGTAGAAGAGTAACACTGATGATAGCAAAATTAGCCAATGAGATGTTACTGCTGTAACTTGTAACCAATAGTGAAGAGACACATGAATTGGTTAAACTGTATAAAAATGCACTTGTGGCAATAAATGGCATCTACTACTTTCACCCTGGAAGAACTTGGTCTGTGTCGTTTGTCCGTCTCAACCATGACATTGACCAAGGGAAGCCTGTCGATGTGATCTTTTTGAATTTCAGTAAAGCCCTCGATACTGTCTCTCACAGTATTCTCCTGGACAAGGTGGCCATTATACAGCTGGGTAAACACACAATGCAGCGGGTGAGCAATTGGCTGATGGGCTGGGCTCAGAGGGTTCTAATGAATGGGGTTATGTCAGGCTGGCAGCCAGTCACTAGTGGGGTTCCGCAGGGATCCATCTTAGGGCCAGGACTCTTCAATGTCTTCATAAATGACTTAGACTTGGGACTTGAGGGATTGCTTAGTAAGTTTACTGATGACACAAAATTGAGGGGAGCTGTCAAGACTCTCAGGGGCAGAGAGGCCCTGCAGAGGGATCTGGACAAATTGGAGAACTGGGCAATCACCAACCACATGAAGTTTACCAAGAGCAAGTGATGGATTTTGCACCTGTGACATGGCAACCCTGGCTGTACATACAGACTGGGGGATGAGATGCTGGAAAGCAGCTCCGTGGAGAGGGATCTGGGGGTTCTGGTCAACAGCAAGTTGAACATAAGCCAAAAATGTACCCTGGCAGCCAAGAGGGCCAACCGTGTCCTGGAGTACAGCAAGCACAGCATTACCAGCCACTGCACTGGTGCGGCATCACCTGGAGTACTGTGTGCAGTTCTGGGCGTCACAGTATAAAAAAGATATAAAACTACTGGAGAGTGTCCAGAAGAGGGCTACAAAATTGGTGAAGGGTTTGGAGAGGAAGCCGTATGAGGAGTGGCTAAAGTCACTTGGTTTGTTCAGCCTGGAGGAGACTGAGACCTCATTGCGGTCTACACCTTCCTCACAAGGGGAGGAGGAAGGGTAGGAGCTGACCAACAACAGAACCCGAGAGAATGGCAGGAAGATGTGTCAAGGGATGTTTAGGCTGGACATTAGGAAAAGGTTCTTCACCCAGAGGGTGGTGGAGCATTGGAGCAGACTCCCCAGAGAGGTAGTCAAGGCTCCAAGCCTGACAGTATTCGAGACTGGACAACGCCCTCAGACATGTGGTGTGAACTGTGGGGTTGTCCTGTGCAGGGACAGGAGTTGGACTTGATGATCCTTGTGGGTCCCTTCCAACTCAGGACATTCTATGATTCTATGCTCTCCGGAGTCCAGCAGTGGTTTTTCTGCTGCTTTCTTCATGTCACCAGAAGCCTCTCTGTCCTTGGCTGCTCCCGGCCCTCCTATGCCCCCTGCAACCCAGGGCTTAGCACTCCTAGAAAGTTGCTTTCTCTGGCTCTCAAAAACTTTTTGCTCCTCTCTGCTTGGAGTGCTGGTGCCAAGAAGTTGCAACAGGCAAGGGCTGGATGTGGTCCTGGGGCAATGGGCTGTGGGAGTATATGCATCCCTCCTGTCCCCATTCCATCCCAGCCTCCCCATATGCCACGTGGTTCCTGTGGCCCCTCTGCCAGCTCCTTCCAGCCACCTCAGTCCAGAGCCCTCCCAGCAGCTGGGAATGCACCAGAAGCATTTACAAGCGTTATTAAAGTGTGTTATTTTTGGAGGAGCTGGCATCTGAAAGGTTTGCATTTTTTTTCCTGTGAAATACAGTTTATTTAGAGTAGAAAGAGCGGAGCAATGGGCTGCCCACATATGCAAGGGCGAAAAATCATGGACTCCACACAATCCAGTATGAATTCAAGCTAAGCCATTTATTACAGAAACAAGCCTCCTTATATATGCAGTTATTTCCTGATCATGCGTCCACGCTCCAAGCATGCATTACCTGATTGGATATTGTCTATGTTCACGAGCTGTCCACACACCCGAGTCTCATTGCCAATAGGTCTGTTGATTTACATAGTGTTTTCAGCTTTCCAAGGTGGCCTTGAAATTCTTTTGGGCCTGGCTATTTTAATAACAAATCTCCATCTAATAGAAACCCATCCACATATTAACTTCAAGAAAATCCCTCAAATCTCACACACACATACCCTTTGTTGCCCTGAAATGTCATCCTATGGGCTGTGCATCGGTCTGGTGTCCCCATGGGTGCCAGGGACAGTGGCACCAGGGTGCAAGGCAGTGGGGAGATGGGTGCCAGGGAGCCTGTGCAGAGCCAAGGCCCTTCTGTCCTGCGGTGACAGAGAAGCTGGACAGAGAGGTTGGGGGCTCACTTCTCTCATGGAGGATTTTCCCCATGTGGGCAGTGTCAGCCCACGGTGTCCCCAAGTGCAATCACAACCTGAGGGTGTCCCTGAGTGCAATCAGCCTGTGAGTGTCCCCAAGACTGCAGTGCCAGCCCGTGGGTGCCCCCAATTGCTGTGCCAGCCCCTGAGGTGCCCCCAAGCCAGTGCCAGGAAGCAGGGTCCCCCAGGTCCCAGGGTGCAGTGACAGGGTGTGCCTAGGACAGTGTCAGCTGTGCAGTGTCCTCTAGCACAGGGACAGCTCTGGCCAGAGCAAAAGCAGGTCTCTGGCCCTGGGAGTGGATGGCTGGTGGTGTCCCTGGGCCATGGTAACAGCACAATGCCAGCCCATGGGTGTCCCAAGTGCAAGACCAGCCACTGGATGTCTCCCACAGTGGTGAGAGGCAACAGGGTGTCCCTGGGGAAGTGCCACCAGAAACGCCCCTACTGAAGTGCTCCAGGGTGTCCTAGTCTAGTGTCTCTGGGATACCCCGGGATGTCTCTAGCACGGTGCCACTAGTGTGCCACTAGTGTGTCCCTAGTGCAGTGTCCTGGGGTGTCCATCACACAGTGCCCTGGGGCGTCCCTAGCACAATGCTCCGGGGTGTCCCTTACCCGGTGCCACCAGGATGTCCCTCTAACAGTGCCACTGAGGACTCCCTAGTGCATTGCCCCGGGGTGTCCCTCACCCGGTGCCCCTATAGGTACCCGGCGCCGGAGCTGCAGTGGTGCCCGCCAGGGGTGCCGCCCTCCCGTCCCCCTCGGTGCGGCGGTCGGTGGCGAGCCTGTCCCTAAAAGGTGCTGGCGGGCGGCGGGGGAGGTGCCGGGGCGGCCCCCGCCCGGCGCGGCCCCTCCCCGGCTCTTAGGCGGCGCGGCGGGGCGGGGGGCACAGTGCCGGTGCTCCCGCCGCCCCCGGTGCTCCGTGCCCCGCCACCGGCCTGCCGCCACCATGGAGGCCATCAAGAAAAAGATGCAGATGCTGAAACTGGACAAGGAGAATGCCATCGACCGCGCCGAGCAGGCAGAGGCCGACAAGAAGCAGGCAGAGGACCGCTGCAAGCAGGTAAGTGTCCCACAGACCCTCCCAGCATTGCCCAGGGACCCCTGCCTTAAGGGTGTCCAGCCCTGGGGACCTGCCTCTGCTAGGTGTCCAGCATGGGGACCCTTGTCCTAGGGGTGTTTTGCCCTGGAGATCTTGCCCCACTGGGTATCTAGCCTATGGCTTCCAGCTCTAGGGGTTGCCCAGCCCTTAGGATCTCACCCCACTGGGTGCCTGTACCTAGGGATCTCACCCTACTGTGTGTCCATCCCCAGGGGCCAGCACTCCAGCCTGTTGCCCCTGACCACTCATCTCAGTTCCCCCCAAACATGCCATGTCTTGGTTGGACACTACAGTGCCATCTCCCTACCCCTCTGCCAGGGACACCCTTGGGGACAGCATACTCCCACCCCAGCCACAGAGATGAGAACCTTCTTGGTGCCCCCTGAAGCTGTATCCCCCAGTCAGGACCTCTCCAGTCCCTTGCATAGGGAGGGAGCCCACCACCCCTTTACCCCTGCCAGGCTCAAGGATACTGGGGGTTGCTCTGGCCTTGGGAACCAAGGGCTCCTCGAGGACATGTGGCCCCAAAGTCGACAGTGCGAGTATGTCTACATGCTCTTGCTGTGCCCCCAACCTTGGCCACTACAGGAGGAGGCTGGCCATCCCCTCTCCAGCCTTGCGAGCACCACCATCGCCCCTGACCCCCACACTCTGTCCCTTCCCTAGCTGGAGGAGGAACAGCAGGGCCTACAGAAGAAGCTGAAGGGCACAGAGGATGAAGTGGAAAAGTACTCTGAGTCCGTCAAGGAGGCCCAGGAGAAGCTGGAGCAGGCAGAGAAGAAAGCTACAGACGTAAGTAGGCATATCAGCAACTCCTCCCCTGCATGGGCGCTGGGCCTCAGGGGGGTGAAGGAAGAGGGAAGCCTTATATGGAAAGTGTCACCATTCCTGCGATGCTGACACTGAACCCAGCTGAGTTGCAGGGTGGGGGCTGGCCAGATCCTGCTCGGGGTACAGGAGCCAGGAAGGCTGCGGCAGGCACTGCTCAGTCATTTTTGGAGCTTCATGGGGCAGCTGCCTGTCCCGCTCCCCAAAGCTAATGGGGACAAGTGTCCTGAGCTGTGTCACCAGTCCCCGGGCACACGCCCCCACGATGCTTGTAGAAAAAAAATCTGTGGTGCTTGCTAAACTGGCAGGAAAGGAAAAAAGAGCAGAGAAATGAAAAAAGCTCTTGCCCATGGCCAGCTGCTGAGAGCTGGCTGTGAAGAAGGATGTTTAGGGTGCGTGGGGGGGCTGTGGCCATTTTGGGGTCCAATGTGCCACCCTGTACCCTGGAAAGAGCAAGGCCAGGAAGAGTTTTGTTTAGTGCTGTGACTGATGTTTCTCCTGGGAAATTGATCCTGCAGGGGTAGATGTTAGGAAGGTGTTGAAATTGGCTTGTACCTGGCCAGAATGAAGGGTAGAACAGCTGTGTGCAGCCATGGAGCTTCTCAGGAATGGGGTATAATGACCTGCAGTGCCACACAGGGTATTTGACACCCTATAAATAAATCCTCCTTTTGATAGCCAGCCCTTCTTTGATGAAAACCAACCCTGAAAACTGGAGGAGAAGCTAAAGGAGAGCTGGCTGGACTGCAGCTAACAGGGCATGGCCAGGCTTTTTAGGACAGAGAACAAAAAATTCAATCTCAACTGGGTTATGGAGCTAAATGGGAGAGATGGGTCAAATCTCTGAGGCAGCTGCCAAGGACAGGGGCAAGCAGACAAGGACAAGCAGCAGTAGCACAAGTCCCTGGAGCAGCCTGGAGCCCCCAGAGAGCAGCTGAAGGGCTCCCCAGCATTGTTTGCTGACCCTACAGACCTGCCCCAGTTTAGTTAGATACTAAACCACATAGTTAAAACATTAAAAATCCTCTGGAAGGGCACATTTATCCTGACATGGGGCAGGCATGTCAAGCTGGGCAGGGCAGCTGCCATGTGTAGCAGTGGTCTGGACTGGTCTGACTGGATCCATGCTGGTTCAGGACAAGGCAAGCTCAGTGCGGGATCTGGCTGAGCATGTACAGGATGTCCCTGGTGAAAGGCTTGGAGGAAGGGGCAAACGGTGGCACAGGGCAGACATCAGCCACAGGGTGCAGAGCAGTTTGCTGCTGGCAGTGGGCCATGTAATGCTGTCCTGGGCAGGGAGGGTGCATTGCTGCGCTCTTGGTCCACAGCGGCTCAGCAAGTCTGTGGGCTTTGGCAAGGAGAGTCCTGTCCCAGCAGATACGGGGGACAGGAGCCACCAACCCCTCCGGGGTGCAGCTGAGGAGGGAAGGCATGGAGATGGAGGACTCCTGCAGTGTCAGAGAGGGCAGGCTGGCTGCAGGGGGGTGAGGGGGGTGTTGTGGTTAGGGCTGGGAGCCAAGACAAAGCCTGGACAGGCTGTGCTGTGTGCGGGGCACTGAGAGTCACCAGGGACCTGAATGTGCCATGGCTGGTGTTACCTCCTCCCCAGGACAAGGCACAGCACTGTTCCTAGCTCTGGCAAAGGAAGCACAGGTTAGACCCCTGGAGCCTACCCACTTGCCTCCCCGGGGACCCTTGTGCCCCTCTTAGCTGCCAGGACAGTGTGTGCCTGTGAGCACAGAGCGTCCCCATCCCTTGGCCAGGTCAGGACCCATCACAGTGATCCAGGCAGGCTCTTGCTCTCAGCAAAAATGTCAACAAATGCCTTAAAAAAATAAATGTCCCTGTGCTCTGGCACTGCCCTGCCTCCGGCATTGGGTAGCAGTGCACAAAGCCCACAGGAACTTCACTAAGGAGCGCAAATGCAACACTGGCAGCCCCTTCCCAGCAGCTCTGTGAGGCCACTGTGGCCCCACCACCTCCTTGTCCCCAAGATGGACAGCTCATGGGGCCCACAGCAGGATACTGGCAGGGGCTGCTGGATACAGTGCAGCCGGCAAAGCAGGTTTAGCCAGAGCAGCACCCCCCAGCCCCTCACGTCCTCCACTACCCTGCAGGGTGCAGCAGGGGCTCAGGGAAACTCCGTAGTTTCCAGACCATGTTCTCAAAGGCTTCACCCAAGTTCCCACCCCAGCTGCTCTCCCCGACTGAGACTTTGCTCTTATTTGGTGATTCCCTGAGCCAGGGGGAGGGAACCAGGCTCTGCTGGGAAGTGACTGCATACCTGGGTGGGGCCAGAGCAGGAGATACTCAGCCCCGCCAGGCGGCTACCCCCTAACCTACCCCCTTCCTGTCCGCAGCCAGCTCATTCCTGCCCCTTTGCTGGCAGGGACCCCGCTTTCTGCTCCCGGCACTGAGTGCCATCCTGGGAGCGCTCTCGGCACCCACAAGTTGGGCTGGGAGTGGTGCAGGACCAGCCAGGACTGAAGCCAAGCCTGAGGCCATGTGCTACCAGGGGACTTGCAGTGTCACCTCTTCTGACACTGCTTGGCAGGGGGATGAAGGGCTGCAGGGCTCTGCCGGTGATGTGGTTGGATCTCCCTCAGGCCCCCTGACCCCGAAGCCGAGGGCAGCTGGTGGGATCAATCTGGAAATCAGTGTCCCTGGAGGTGTAAAGTGCAGCTGGGGCTGCCCAGGAACTGTCAGAGCTCCTTAAGGGAAGATTGAGTGCCACCAGTGTCAGCCCTTCCTGATGGATCAGGGCATGTGCCCTGGCCAAGATGCAGAGCTGGGAAGCTGGGAACTGGCCTCCCCTATGGGGCAGAGCCCTCAGGGCAGCTGGGGGGTGCGGGGGCCCCCATGGGTCTCTGTGGGGTTGCTGTCCAGTTCCCCACTTGGGGAAGTGGATACCAAGGGGCTGAGTGGGATGGCTGCTGGGATCCTGGCTGCATCCCGCAGCTCCAGCCACTGGTCCCCTGGGAGGGATGCTCAGAAGTGGGCTCTGCCCCATGGCCCCTATGGGGCAAAAGCCCATGACCCTCTGGCTCTGCAGCAGGGGGTGTAGGGGGTAGAGCTTGGGGAGCACCCATGGGTACATAGCTCCCATGTCCATGGGGGCCCGTAGAGGCCAGGTTCTGGTACCCCCAAATTCCCTGGGCTCCTCTCCACCATTCTAGGGGAGCTTGGTAGGACTGTGCATCCCTGTCTGGGGGGGGGAGGAAATCCATGTGCCCTGCTTGGGGGGGGGCACCATGCACCCTGCCCAGGAAGGGGACTATGTGCCCTGCCTTGGGGGGGGGCTGTGTCCTACATCCTAGAGGGCATCATGTACCCCATCTGGGAGCACCATGTGCCTTGCCCATGGGCAGTGTATCTGCTGGAGGGGGGGTGGGGGCACCATACACCTTGCCTGGAGGCATCATGCACTCTGCCTGGTGTGGGAGGGATGGTGTGTCCTGTCCAGAAGCCACTCTGCATCTTGCCTTGGGGGAGGTAGGGACAGTGACCTCTGCCTGGGGAGGACCATGTGCTCAGGAGGGCACACTATAACCTCTTTAGGGTGGGGGGGGACTGTGCACCCCATCTGTTCCCTGCCAGGGGTGGGCACCGTGAGCCCTTCCTGGGGGTCTTTGTGGACTGCTCGGGGTAGCGCCGGACCAGGTCGGACCGTGGCAGCAGGAGGAGGAGCAGGAAGATCAGGAAGGGATGGAGGCAGGGTGGGCGGCGGGAGCGACTGCTGCTTGATCGTTTCCTGCCCGAGCCGAGCAGATCCCACAAAGGGCTCGGCGGCGCGGCCTCCCCGCTGACCGCTCCGTGCCATGGCCGGCACCAGCTCCATCGACGCCGTCAAGAAGAAGATACAGTGCCTGCAGCAGGTGGCCGACGAGGCAGAGGAGCGCGTCGAGCACCTGCAGCGGGAGGCCGATGCCGAGCGGCAGGCCCGGGAGCGGGTAAGGCCTAGGGCGGGAGGGGTGCTGGGGAGGGGGCACGGAGGGGAGCGCCCCGGCAGCTTCCCGGGATGCCTCACCGGCTCTGGCAACGCCGCCGCCCGCGGGATGGTCCCGGCTGCCCCCCCCCCCCCCCGCCCCGGTAGCCGGGCTGGTTGCCCCCGAGGCGGAGCGCCGGGAGGTCCTGGGGAGCTGGAGGGCGCTACCATCCAGGTGCCGCGGCGGCATCCCTGCTTCCAAGCTGCCTCCTCCGGCTGCCTCCTTCATGGATCTTGCAGCAGGGCTTCCCCGGTTTTCGGGGCATGGGGGAGCAGTCAGCAGTAAGCTCTGCCTTGGCTCTGCTTGAGGTCAGGCAGATCCTGAGAAAGGATTCCATCCCTCGAAGGCCAGCTGTGTGCACAGCTAAAAATACCACACCCAGGCTCTTGTCTGGCTTCCAGCAGGCTCTGTGGTCTGGGCCATAGCAGTTGCAGAGCCTTTGGCTCTCCGGTGTTTTCCTTTGTGGGGACAAGCCACCCCTTTGCACTGCCATGTGCCAAAATTTCCACTCTGGCAGTGGAAGAGCATTTCCAGGCTGCAGCTTGTTCCTGGTTTGGCCCTTTTATTGTCATTGGAGCTGGTGAGGTTTTTTCCTCTCTTTTTCCTATGCCCATTCCTTTAACATCTTCACCATATCAGAGGTGGCAGAGCTGGGTGCGGTACTCGGGGTGTTGTCACTTGAGCTATGTGTGGAGGAAATGGCCCCTTTCTGCAGCTGCAGAAAGAGGGTGTTCACCAGGTGAAGGCAGCTGTTGTGCCAGCCACCTATGCCCATCCTCACCCTACTGGCTCACCATGGGGGACCACGGGTGCTCAGCAGGGCCACGCAGGGTAACAGCCCGTCATTGCTCCCACAGACCCCCTGCTTGGCCAACGTCCCCCAGAGCATTCCCAGTGCTGGAGCAGGAGGCCAGCCTGGGCCAAGTGCTTCAGCTGGCCAGGCCTACTCCACCCTGTGAATAAACAGGAGGATGCATTATCCCCTGGGTTGGCACATGCTTCTCTGCCTCTTGGTGCATGGGGCTGCTCCCAGCAGCAAGGTCTCATTTCCACTCGTCTCTTTGCATCTTGGGTTTTAATTCCTCACAGTCCCTCTGGTGGGGGGGTGGGGTCAGGAGCTGCTGAGGCAGTGTTTCCTGGCAGTGGTGACTGAGCAGGCAGGAAACTTTTACCAAATGGAAAGAGTGTGGGGCCAGGTGTCAAGGGGCTGGTGGGGGCCAGGGCCACTGTTTCCGTCTGGCCTTGGCTCCTGGCCCTGCGTGTGGGGATCCTGGGAAAGCAAGGAGCCCTGGTCCTGTAGGTCCCGGTGCCTACTGAGGGTGATTCACTCAACTGCCCCCAGTACTGTGCTGTACATCAGCCAGGGGGAAGGGGGGGGGGGGGGGCAGGGGGCTGCACTCAGCTTCAGGCTGCCCCATTGTGAGGGGCCAGGGGGGTTCCCCACAGAAGAGGCTCCTAGCTCACTCCACTGCCTCTGTAAACAGGAAATCCACAAGCAGCTTCAATCTCCTTTTCAGGAGTGAAGACACACAGAGCATTCTTTCCTCTTTACTCTGTAAACCCCAAATATCATCCCCATGATGGCGTGGCCACTCCAGCCCCCCTACCCTGGCAAACACACCTTGTCCCTCTCCAAGGTGGGAGCTGGAGGTGTGAGGACACAGTGGAAGGGCTACACATCCCCAGTTCGGGTTGCATGGCCAGGAGGAGCCGGCATCAAATAGGGCACTAGGGATGGAGAGAGCCCTGTTGTCCCTATAGAAAAGCAATGGGATGTGTAGCCGGGCTTGTTGCACAGTACCAAGGGGTGTTCTGGATAGAGAATGCAAAAGTAACTGCCAAAATTGGTCTTTTTTTTCTTTACATATATATATATATATGTCACATGGAGGGTAACCAAGGGGTTTCTGCTCCCCTAGGCCGAGGCTGAAGTGGCTTCTCTGAACCGCCGCATCCAGCTGGTGGAGGAGGAACTGGATCGAGCCCAGGAGCGCCTGGCCACTGCCCTGCAGAAGCTGGAAGAGGCTGAGAAGGCAGCTGATGAGAGCGAGAGGTGCGATGGGGAGGGACAGCAAGGGTGGCATTGGGTTACCCTTGTTTGCAGGCAGCCCCCTTGGTTTCGCAGTGGGGTTTGGAGATCCCCCTGAAGTGTTCTTATGGGGTTTGTGTTGGTTTTCCTGCACACTCAAAAGGGAAAGAGCAAAGCCACAATACAGAGAAGCCCCACAGATATGGGTGTTCTTGGCACACTTTGTAATTCCCAGGGCACCCATAAAATCCTGAAAAATTTAATCTGGTGACTATACAAATATCAGTCTGTAACCAAAGCCGGAGGGTGCTCAGAGCCTGTTTTTTGCCCCAGAGCAACCTCCTCTGCTTGAGAGCTGAACAATGGCCCAGGAGGGAACTTCTGTGCGAGGAAACTGCAGTTGACCTTTAAGAATGAACCAACATCATTCAAAAAAAAGTCCCGCAGGGTGTTTCCCCATCCTTGTGGCAAGCAGGTTTACTGGGCAGGAGCCATGCAGGCGAGGGCACTCAGGTTGTATGGGAATGCCTGGACAAGTCATGGCATTCTTGACAGTTACATTAGTTCTTCCCTCCATTAGTAAAGACCAGTTTGAGCAACAGCATCTGACCGAGAGTGGAAGAGTCTGCAGGGAGTCCCTGCCATGAGTGTTTGTGGGGGTTTGGTGACCCCCTGCTTGTAAGCATCACCCCTGAATGGGAAAAGGCTTTGCCACAGAATGTTTTCTAGTATTTCCTAAAGGTTGTTGGACTGTCAGGCTGTTTTGTGGAGGTTGCAGCCAGTTCATCCTGGGCTGCACACATTTTTACCCACTCTAGATGATGGATTCAGGACCTGCCTGGTTGAGAGGAACCATGGCCACATCTCTCTCTGGGACGTGGCCCTGGAGTGGCTTTGGGGTCAGATCCACTGCTTTAATTGTGCACAGAAGCATCCTTGGGGTACCACTGGCATGTCCCTACTGCATGAAGTGGCCAGTGAGTGCTGGTGTCCCAAGTCTCTGGAGCTGGAGGATGGCAGGGTTACAGCACAGTTGGGTGGGTGGGAGGTACAGGTGCCACTTTGACCCACAGCAGTAACATCTTCTGGCTTGGGCTTTCCTCAGAGGCATGAAGGTCATTGAAAACAGGGCCATGAAGGATGAGGAGAAGATGGAGCTCCAGGAAATGCAGCTGAAGGAGGCAAAGCACATAGCGGAGGAGGCTGACCGCAAATATGAGGAGGTGTGTGCCCCCTTCCCCCAGTGCTGACCTCCCCAGTGGCACTCGGGGCTGCCTCCCTACAGTCCTGTGCCCCAAGCCAGGGGCTAATGCGTGCCCCTTGCTACCATCAACAGGTTGCCCGCAAGCTGGTTGTCCTTGAGGGAGAGCTGGAACGCTCGGAGGAGAGGGCAGAGGTGGCAGAAAGGTGAGTGGGTTCCCAGAGGGCAATATGTGGGGGTCCCATGCGGTCCTTGCTCTGAGTCCCTGGCAGTGGGAGGTGGCTGTGTGTCCATGTGGGGACAGGGATGTCCCTCCCTGGGAACAGCAGGGTCTGCTCTCAGGGTGGTCCCTGGGCTCATAGGCTTGGGGCAGAAGGTTGCCAGCCTGCTGGCAGCATGTCTTTGACTGTGTTCTCTGCTGTCCCCTCCCCCCGGGGTGCCCCTCTTCCACCCCAGCCGAGTGAGACAATTGGAAGAAGAGCTGCGGACCATGGACCAGACTCTCAAATCCCTCATTGCCTCAGAGGAAGAGGTACTGGGGCAGGGGTGCAGGGCAACATGCAGCAGCCCCTCTCTCTCTCTGTTGCTATCTCTTTGAACCATGTGAGCCACCTCTCTCCTCTCTGCACTGCTGCCTCTGCCACCAATTTCCCCTCACCTTTCTCTCTGGCAGGCGCAGGCTGGGCATGCTCCTCCATCCCTCTGTGCCTGCTCTCCTTCTCAGCAGGGCTGGTGGGAGCCTGGCCAGCAGCAAGGCCTGAGGTGTCTGTGTGAGGAGGCATGAGGAACGGATGCATTCTGGCAGCTTCCACTTGCAGTGGCTCTACTCCTTCTCCACCTGTGCTGCTTGAGTTTTCTTCTCTTTCAACTTCTTCTCTCTCTTTCTTTTCTCCTTCCCTGAACCTGCTCTTTCTGCTCCCCCCTCTCACCTACCCTTGGCCCCACTCTCCCACCTGGTGGCTTCTACTTGGGATGTAGTAAATGTGGTGACCTAGAGGAGGAGCTGAAAATTGTCACCAACAACTTGAAGTCCCTGGAGGCCCAGGCTGACAAGGTAGGACCCAGCGGGGCTGCTGGGGCTGGGCAGAGTGTGCAGGGTTTGGGTGTGCTGGGGTCCCCTACTGGGGCAAAGGATGGCCAGAGGTATCCTGTGGGGCTCATGGGTACCCATCTGTCTCTGCAGTATTCCACCAAGGAGGACAAGTATGAGGAGGAAATCAAACTTCTAGGGGAAAAACTGAAGGAGGTAAGGAGTGTGGGGCCAGGACCCCCAAGAGAGGGGCTGGCACTGCATTGATGCAGGCACAAGTTCACCAGCCCATATGGGCTTTGACCCGGTTATGCTTGTGTCCTCTCACCCTTCCCCAAATTGCAGCCCTGCAGCATGGTCCATGGGGTCCTTGTCCCTTGCCTTTCCCAGGGGAGGGCTCATGGGAGGGGGATATGGGAGATACAGATGGGGCAGATTTGGGGTACAGTGCCTGCACTGTCCCCATTGTGCCCTGCAACTCACCCTCTCCCCCCTGCACTCCTACAGGCTGAGACCCGGGCAGAGTTTGCAGAGCGGTCTGTGGCAAAGCTGGAGAAAACCATCGATGATCTAGAAGGTAAAAAATGTCCTTACTGGCCCCATGTCCCTCTTTCCTGGGGAGCACTGGCCAGGATGTGCCCCTGGTAAGGCTTGACAAGGCTTGGCCAGGATGAAGGGGTGGGCAGGAGTCCTGGGAGGGGGGAGGCTGGATGCTGTGGTGTCCTGTGTGGGGGCGCAGAACTGCTGGGGTCTGTGACTGCCCTCAGGTGGGGAATAGGGCCGCATCTACACCGCCTGTGTTCGCACGCTCTCGCTGCCCTCAACCCTCTGCTCACAGCCACTCTCTCTCTCCATTGCCCACCCCCCAACCTTGCTCCACCTCCTGCCCCCTGCCCATCCCCCACCTGCAGATGAAGTGTATGCACAGAAGATGAAGTACAAAGCCATCAGTGAGGAACTGGACAATGCGCTTAATGACATCACTTCCCTCTGAACCCCCCACTGGGCACCAGCACTGTTTCCCCCCCCACCTGCCTCACCCCTCCCCAGCTCAGCTGCTTGCCTGCCCAGCCATCCCACTACTTTCCCTGCCTGCTCTATCCTCTCTGTCCTTCCCAGTCTGTGCCTGTCCATTGGCTCCTTTGGGACAGGAGTTGGACCAGGGTGTTCCCACTATACCCCTCTTTGTGGGGAGATGAGGTGTAGGTGCTTAGGGGTGTTTGGCAGGGAAGGCGAACAACCCCCAGGACTTCCATGCACTGAGCAGATGGTGTCCATGCAGTTCCAGGTCTGTGCCCTAGCATTGCCCGGCAGGGAACAGAGCTGTGCCCAGGTGCCCTTTGCTTCAGTAGCTCCCTCTTCAGCTCCCTGGCAGCACAAACACCAGGGACTCCACAGCTCTGGCACTGGGGGTACACCTGCCCCCCACATCCCCCCAGCAAAGCCCCCTGGTTCTGCTTGCTGAGCCCAGGGTGGGGGATGACCTGCACAGGGGAAGCAGCACCTCCACCACCAAAACAGAGGGCTTAGGCCCAAGGGATGGGGGGTGTCTGGCTGTGCAGGCAGCCTGTCCCCAGGCATGCTACCCCCAAACCCCCTTCTCCTCCCTTCCCCCGCCTCCCTTCTGTCCTTTGCACATTACTCTTCAGTTTGCATTTCATGACTTTTTATTTTCTGTTCTGTCCCTCTGGGTTACTGAATTGGTCTCAATAAAGCATTTTCTTTCCTCCATTTCTCCTTTGTTTCCTTCATGTTGCTCTGTTCCTCATCTTCTGCTTGTCTCATGTGGGTACTGGCAGTTGGGTGGTAGGAGGTGGTTGCAGGCATCTCACAGCTGTGGGACCCCTGGGATGGCTGTGGCTGAGCCCCGAGCAGCTCCCACACTGCCAGGTTTAGTGGGATGGGGGCCTTTATGCCTTTGCTCAGGGGATGGATGACTCCCACCACCCCCTGGCTCTCAGACACAGCTGTCCTCATCTCGTGCCACCTTTTCCATGATTCTTTTGGACTAAAATAGTGGGGTTAGACCTGATCCTGTCCATTCCCCGTCCCCATTCCCAGACATTGCCCAAAAACAGCAATCTCATCCCTGGCATCTCTCCTGCATCACCCTCCCACACTGAAGGGGCTGACCCTTCCCTTAAGCAGCAATCCCTGTCCCTAAACGGGTCCCTGGTCCTCATCTTCCTCCTCCTTCCTCAGCATCCTACCCCACAACTCCATTCCCAAACTGATGGACCTGCTGCCCTGTTCCTGCCCCAGGACTGGCTGCCTCTTCCTGCCAGCCCAGTCATTCCCCACTGCTGGCTGGGCAGCAGCAGGGTTTCCAGCAAGGGCTTTGGGGAACACTGTCTCTTTTCACTAACTCGCCTTTCTCTTCCCTCTGCTGCACTGATGTCTCCATTTTCTCTAGAGCTTTCTCAGCAGGAGGCCAGAAAAAAATGCATTCTCGCTAATGAGCTTCAGGTCATCCTTACCGAACTTAACAACTGAGCTGCTGAGAACTCCTGGCCCCAGCCCAGCTTCCTGCACCCGGGCTGCTACTGACCCTTTTCCCTGCCTCCTTTCGGCCAGGCTGGCTCAGAGCTGGGAGCCCCTCCCCACTGGGGTTAGGCAGTGTGTGGAGCCTTGGCTTATTCCCCTGGGAGTAACTGCTCTGCTTAGGGGGGACAGAGAGCCCTCTGGAGCTGATTGGTTTTTTGTGGGAGAGGAACAAGAGTTTTTGCAATGTCCTGGGATGCCCACACAGTGATGGCTGTCCCCCCTGGCATCAGTCTGACCCTGCTGGGGAGGGATGCAGTGGCTTGTATCGCTGCCTTCCTCCCCTTGTCCCAGGAGTTGTTGGCCAGCCTCTTCCCCCACACTCTGGTCACCCCAAACTATGCAGGGAGGATCACCTTGGAGTGGGGTGGGAGGGCTGGGACAGGAGTTGGGGACCCAACAGTGCCTGTTGCCCCAAACCTGGGGTGGAGGATGGGGAAGAGCCTGGCCAGGAGTGCTGGGAGACAGGGCTTGGTGGGCAGAGCTCTCATCTCATCCCCATCTCTAGAAGGAAGAAAGATGCTGTTTTGAAGTGAGTGCCTGAGACTGATTTGGCAGCAGGCTGCCCAGCAGAGCTCATCCCTGCAGCGTTGTTAGCTCTGCTCCTTCTCCATCTGCTGTCCTCTCTGCCTGCCTTTCTGGGCTGCTGTCTTTCTTCTTCATGGAGCACTGATGGGTCATGCAGCAGGCACTGGCTCTCCTCTTTTGCTGGCCAAGGATTTATGTGCTAGCCCACAACCGGATGGTGGTGATGCCCCAGGGCAGGACATGCTGTGGGCAGAGCAGAGAGACAGGACCATGCTGGCAGCTGGCCAGGGAGAGGTACCTATCAGCGGTATCCATGCTGTGGAGGGCCTGGCCATTGGCAAAGGGGCATCATAAGAGAATGGAAATGCCAAAGAGTAGGGACTGCCCACCCTGAGTGACTGGCCCAGTTGGCCTGGCTGCCCCTGGCAGATCCTGGAGTGGCTAGATTCATCCCTGCAAGTGGTGGGGCTGCTTGTGCAGACTCTTCTTTGCAGGGATGCCCCAAGCAGCTGGAGGCTGGTGCTGTACTGAAATGTCTGTCTGTATGTGTGCATGTCTGTGCTTGGTGTGGTGTGCGTGGGTCTGGCTGTGCCTCTGTATACTTGGGCTGTGTCTGTGTCCATGTGTGTGGCTGGCTGTGTGTCCCTTGTGTTCACAGAGAGTCTGGCCAGCGCCAAAGAGGAGAATGTGGGCATCCACCAGGTCCTGGACCAGACCTTGTTGGAGCTGAACAACCTCTGAGCTGCCCTAGGGAGCGCCTGTCCCCCTTCCCTACTCCACACATGCACCCCCCTGGCACACTCAGGACGCCATCAGCTAAACTGCATCTCAGCCAAATCCACACACCCATTGAGAAAGGAAGCCTGTGCAGCATTACATTGTGGCTCAGGGGTGTCTTGCCTGTGCACAACCTGTTTGGCTCTGTCCTGTCTTCATGTCCAAATATTAAAGCAGTTTGACAAAATGGATGGGTGTGCTTGGTCCTTGTGAGTGGGCACAGGCACTGGGAGATGTGGCAAGGGTTTCCATGCCCAGTTTGCACAAGGAGGCTCTGCAGAGTCTTGGGTCCAGGGCAGGTATGGCCAGTGTAAGGATATCCTCTGCAGCCATGAGGGGCTGGGAGTGATAATGTGCATGGTTTGGGCTGTGTTCTCACATCTCCATCACCTCCTTGGGATGCATGGAAAACCTTCAAGTCTCAAGCTCAGTCCAAACTGACCATCCTCTTCAAGTGCACAGTGGTAGAGTTATGTTATTGGTGTGTCCCCTTCCACAATTGGCATGTTTCCTGCCTGGCACTTGGGGAAGCCGTAAGGTCTTTGTTGTAGTTTAGCCTCAGCGCTTCCCCAGCCAGCAACTAACACCACGTGCTGCTCACTCACCCCTCCCCCGCCCCCAGTGGGATGGAGAGGAGAATCGGGAAACAAAAGGAAAAACTTGTGGGTTCGGCTAAGAACAGTTTAACGGAACAGCAAAAAAAACAAACAAACAAACAAACAAAAAAAACCAAAAAAAAAAACACCCACAAAAAAAAAACCCAAACAAATAATAACAACAATAATAAATGAAAGAATATACAAAGTGATGGATACACAGCGCAATCTCACCACGTGACAATCCTGACGCTGCAGCTTACCTCCTCCAAAGCTGCAAGTGGATTCCCGACCGCAGCCTGTGTTGAAATCTCCCCGATCCCGGACAGCAGCTTGTGCCCAAAACACAATAGCCCCGATCGCGCGGTCCAGGCGGTCCAGAGAGAACGGAGAGGTCCTGGACTGCCCCACTCAGAGACTGCCCCCCTGGCCAGCCCCCCTTTTATAGCTGAACATGACCTTATATGGTATCGAACAGCCCTTTGGCTAGTTTTGGGTCAGCTGTCCTGTCTGTATCATCCCCCCAGCTTCCTGTGGAAATTAACCCTATCTCAGCTGACCTAGCACATATTTGATCTTTTCATGGAGTCTGTTTCATGGTTCATGTTCATGATTCCATCTGAGCACGCATACAAACGTGATCACACATGTACACACTATTCCTTACCAGGGTCTTCTCCAGGTCTGTGGTTAGCTGCTTACCCCATGTACTAGTTACATTTTCTATTACCAGTTGTTGAATGCCTGCCTGAGGGACAGCTGTATAAACTACCAAATATTAATGCAGTAGACAAACAATTTCCAAAGCATTCAGTAAGTTTCCTCCTGGCCTGCTGTGTTTTCTCCAACACAAAGAGTGGCAGGATGTATCTCATAATTGTCACCAAAAAAGGCTGGATTCCCTGAGGATGCCCATAGTAATGATCTAGTCCTGCCCTCACCTTTGGGCCCCTCCACAATGTGCGCCAAGCCCTGTTGTCCCACACTACCCAGCGAATATCCCTCTAAAGGCACAGCCTCACGCTGCCAGAAAACATAATTCATGCTGACTCCTTGCTGAGCTGGGCCATAGCCCCAGTGAGCAGCTGGCAGGGATAGCTTTTGTTATCTACTTTCCTTTATTTGCGGCACCTCTCAGCTTAGAAAAGGAGGGTGGTGAGTGCATCTCTTTCCTGCCCAGGTGCTGCTGGCCTACTGTCCTCCTCCCAGCCCAGCACCTCTGGTTTGTGACTCCAAGACCTCCTACAGGGAAAAGGGCTCCCCTCGCATGGGGTACTCATTTTCTGGTTGTCTTCCTGGGGTGCAGGACCTGCCGGGAGCCACAGCCTCCCTCCCTGGGACATGCTGTAGAGGAAGGACAGTGCACAGCTGTCATGACCAGCAGATATGGCCCTGCACAAGGACTGGGGCTCCTCCTTGGGTCCTCCTTGCTTTTCCACAGCACATGAGCTGAACTTTTCTGTTGTTTGATCAAAGCACCTTCCAGTTTGTCTGGCTGCAAAAGGAACAAGAGTGCAAAACCACCTCTTCTGCAAGAGCCTGTCCCAGTGAGCAGTTCCCTCCACTGCAAATAAGCCTGCCCTGCACTTCTATCAGGATGAGTCCCCTGTGTCAAGCCTCTGTGTGCCCTTGCCTTCCTGCTAGGACAAAGAACCCTTTCACACCCAGTGTTTTTTCCTATTAGCTGCCCAGCCTCCTGGTTTTAACCATGTGATAAATGACCAAGACTCCGATAATTTGCCAAACAAGAGTCTAGTTTATTTAATAGGTGAATTGAGGTAAGCAAACAGCGCTGGGTGTGCAGGGATTCTCTGCTCTGCCAACACGCACACCTTAAGTTTCTGACCAACCCCTTTTATTTCTTCGGCTAGTCCTTCTCGCACTATGAGTCCATGGTTGGTTGTCACTAGGGTCTTCTCTCTCTCTGATTGGTGGGTGAAGTTCATTCTTCCTCAGTGCCAGCCCCTTCGTGTGCAGATTCTAGGTTGTTACTGAGGGGTCTTTTCTAGCCGACTCCCCCCGCTTCCCTCCTGGCGGCAATCTCGGGGAAGGTCACCTTCTCCTTCATGTCACTCCCCCCCACCTTTCCTATACACATGTGCATATGGTACAGAACAAGTCCCACAACTTTTTACATAAAACTTAACTATCTTTTCATTTCCTTAAGAGCCCATGCCTTATTTGGTTATATCTGTAAACATTAGCACGAATCACAACTGCATTTCTCACAATTCCCCCTTTTTCTTTTTTATCCCATCAATTCGTGCTTTGGCCTCAAAGTTAGCTAGCGCCTGCCTAGCAGCGGCTAGGTCCAATTTGGTATTATCTTTTAAAATCATTAATTTATACCCCGTGCCTTTTGTTGCCATTTCAGGATCTATAGGCATGGCTGAGATTTGCATGCCTTGGACTACTGAATGTATTAACCGAATAAAGCACAGGATCATACATGGCATGAACAATAAACCCAGAAATGCACATAATATCATGAACCCTATTTTCTTCCACCAGGCTCCCCCAAATAAGTTATCCCACCAGTGGTTAGTAAGTATAGAATTCCATTTCTGTACTGGTACATGTGCAACTCGTTTTATTTCTTCTGCTATTTTCATTATGGCTTCCCCATTATCATCTGTTTCCAAACAACACTCAGAAGTATTCCATTTCCCACAGACGCCCCCCTCTTCAGCTAAAAGATAATCTAAGGCTACCTGATTTTGGTACACTAGCAGCTCCAGTCTGAGACAATTGTCTCGCTATGAGATTCAGTGCCTCAGCTGTCCGGTTGCTTGTTATTTCAGTCACTGCTTGCAACCGAATAATTCAGTTTAGCATATATATTGGGGTATGGTATCCCCAGCTTCCATCTTGGGCCCAGGTGGCTGGATCATAGTATTCAATTATTCTTTGTGCAGGCCATTCTTCATCTTTCCATGTTTGCGTTCCTCCTATGGGGGCATTTATTAAAATTCTTTCTGTTTAAAGTTTCATACAGAGGTTTCCCTAAATGACTCCCTTTTTCCTTTGGTAAAAGGAAGAATGCTGGTTGAATTATCCCTATAGTACAGGACCCTCTCCATCTAGGTATTAACTCATTATAAGCTCTATTCCCACATATCCAAAATAATCCATCAGGGGCTTTCCATGGTTTGTTTATATCGGTAGAGCCAGGATTCTGCCAATATCTCCTTAAATCCTCAGTTTCCTCAAAGGGGTTTGCTTTGCTTCGATTTTTCCATCATATCATTTCATTTTCCAGGCTACGATTTCGAGACCAATATCTATTAGGTGGACCTGGCCACCAAGTGGGAGGAATAGAGGTATTTGATGAACTTGCCCGCAACACTAACTTACAAGGGGTTTATCCAACATATTCAGTAAAATCTAGTTTACCATCATCCCTTGATATGCATATCTGCCTTATTATTAAGTGACTTAACACCCATCCTTCTGGTCTTTTTTCTCAAGTTACATGAGTTCTGTTCCATACTAGTAATCCTTCCAGGCTTACGCTCTCTGCTCTCCAAGGCCACTGTTCTGCCATTTGAAAGCCCCCACATATCCAGCATGAGGTGACATTTAATTCCTGGGCTATCTTTTCCATAAGATCTATAAACGGATTTTTCTTTACTGTTGGTAATTGTAATCCCTTGTCTTTTTGCCTTATTTCTTCATACCAATCACTGCTTTTCTGTACCAATTTCTGTTTCTCTTGCTTTCTTTTTAATTCCTGAGTGGCACTCTTAACTAACTCCTCCTTATACTGATCTTGCACTCCCCCTCCATCTGAATAGCCCCACATACCAGCTTGTGTAAAACAGATATTCTGTTCTCCCCTAGGGCAGGAGACAGAGCCTACACCAAGTCCACCTTTCCCTGGGTTAGTTGCTACCCATAACTTCTCCCTTGGATTTCACACTTCTCCAATTTTGTTCTATCATAACATCCAGAATTAATATGAGTGTGATAATTTAGATCATATTGGGTTAGTCCTCCTATTCTCACGTGCTCGTAGCACTTGGTACAGGGATTGGCCAGGCTATGTTGGGAACAATAAGTCACCACTCCTAGCAAGAGGATCAGGTCCAGGTTTCTACACCCTCTGCCTCTCTGGCCTACCAGGTTGCAGCTGGCAGCCGAGTTCGTCATCTTCTCAGCAGCAAGGGTAGTGTCCCCGCCTTTCCTATTTTTGCCGTTAACGTGGCGACTTTTTATCTTTTCCCAACTCTTGGCCTTCACTTCCCAAGAGCAACAGGAGCAACACGAAATTTGATTTCTCTTTCTACACTCTATTCTTCCTATCACTGGTGGACTCTCTAAATTCCCATTCACCCCTTTAGTAAATACCTCCCACCATTATTCACTATTCTTTTTCTATTCTTCCAGTGGCAACTAGAATCCTCAACCTAGCTCTGGTTTCCTTATCTTCTGTTCTTAGACATTTATTACACAATTCTATTGGTAAGTTCTCTTTGTGGATATGCTTATACCACAGTCCATTACAACCTAAACATCAAACACAAAAAAAGAGAATTACATATAAAACTTGGTTCAACACACTTAACTATTAAACCATCCTTATTTTCATTTATACTGGACATTCATATTAGCAATACTGATAGTAGTTACATCACCGATCCCATGTCAATTTCAATTTCAATTCCCCTAGTCCTTGAGTTACTTTCCAGGTTCTTTCTTCTGTCAGTGGTCCTTTAACTCGAGAGACGTGTGTCCATCCTTTCTCTGTGGTCCGAACAGCTGTTTCTGTAGTTAATAAGACAAGAAAAAGTCCCTCCCAGAGGGGAGATAAGGTTTCCTCTTTCCACACTTTTTAATTAAAACTTTATCTCCCGGTTTTAACTGATGGATTGCAAACCCCAAAGGTGGAGCTTGCACCATCTCCCTGATTCTTCTTAGTTCTTCTAACCTTTTCCCCAGGGTAGTTATATATTTCTGGATATCATGATCTTCAATCAAATTGTCCTTTAAAGGCATTCCTTGAAGATAGGGCATGCCATACAACATCTCATATAGTGATAATCCAGTTTCACTGTGCAGTTTAGTTCTTATATTTAAAAGTGCCCGGGCCAGGCATTTTGTCCAAGGCATTTGTGTCTCGATCATTAACTTTGCCAATTGCTGTTTTATTGTCTGATTCATCCTTTCGACCCTCCCGGAGCTTTGTGGATGCCACGGAGTGTGGTATTCCCATTGAATACCTAATGATTGACTTAACAGTTTTACTACCTTGGAGGTAAAGTGTGTGCCCTGATCGGAATCGATACATTGGATAATCCCATACCTAGGTACTAAGTGTTCCAGTAAAACCTTTACTACTACTTGTGCCGTAGCTCTTGCTATCGGATAAGCTTCCACTCACTGGGTCAAATGATCTACTACTACCAATAAATACTTTATCTTCCCCACTTTAGGTAGTTCGGCGAAATCAATTTGCACCTTTTCAAAAGACCCGTATGCTGTTTTTCTTCCGCCCGTGGCTACTTGCCAACACACCTTTTTATTTACTTTCTGACAAGTCAAGCAACCCCGTGTGATCCGCTTCGCTATTTCAAATACCCCAATGCAGCTGAACAGTTTCAGAAAATGATCACTAAGTGCTTTTGTACCCCAGTGTGTTTGTGCATGTAATCGTTCTAAGATTCGCCTTGCATAAGCTTTTGGCAACATTTCACGTCCATCAGGTAGCTTCCATTTTTCCTGCTCCATTCCAGCCCCTATTTGTTTCAGCTCTGTCTCCTCTTCAGGGGTGAACTTCTTTTCTACTTCTTCCTTGTGTTGTTTTCCCTGGCTATCGGCTCCCTGTACTATGTTAATTTTAACAACCCGAGTTTTTAATGCCGCTTCCTGAGCCTTTTTGTCTGCCAAATTGTTTCCTCTAATTCAGTAATCTAGTCCTTTCTGATGCCCTCTCACGTGTACTACAGCTACCTCCTTTAGTTCTCTTAACGCTTTCAAAGTTCTCACTATCAGCTCTTGATGTATTAAACTCTTTCCTTGGGTATTGATTAAGCCCCTCTGTGTACACATACTCAGGCACGTTGCAAGAAGAGCCAGAGGCCACAAATGCATTTGCAAAGAGTAAGTTTTATTTTAGTTACCTCTCTACTGGGGGATCTCCGAAGCCACACCTAAGCTCCCAGGTGGAGGTGACACAAGCGGGGATGCAGGCGCCGGTCAGTTCAGCCCTGCTAGAAGATCACTGGGCCTGCTGAGCTTGCCTGTATTTCAAGGCTTCAGGCAGGCGCAGCCTCTTGCTCTTTCTCACAACAAAGCAGGAATCTCAGACATAGTGATAAGGTGCCTAGAGTGTCTCACAGGCCTATGTCATCTAACACAGAGGTTCTACTCATCAAGCACACAAGGTCAGTAAAACAATTAGTGTGATGTATGTGCTTTTTCTACAGACAGGTGCAAGTCACTTGAGCGTATTTACATTTAACTTACCTCCTCGCCAAATCTTCTGCTATATCCCCGTACACCCTCTCTTCCCATATTTTGCCAAAGGTGTGGACCACCCCATAGGCATACTTAGAATCCGTGAATATAGTTCCCATTTTTCCTTTTAATAACTCTAGGGCTCTACACAGAGCGTATAATTCACAAGCTTGGGTGGACCATGATGGGCTTAGAGGACCTGCCTCTATACAGTCTAAATATTTATTAATTATAGTATATCCTGATTTTCTTTTCCCTTCTACCACTCAGGAAGAACCATCTATGAACAGTATCTCTCCTTCCCCTAACTCTGTATCTCTCAGATCTGGCCTTACTTTAGTCTGGGTCTCAATTACTTCCAAACAATTATGTAACAATTCCTCTGATGGTTCTCCAAATAGGAATTGGGCCGGACTTTGAGCAGAGGTCACTCTTAGCTCTAAGTTGGGAGAGTCAATCAATATTGCTTCATACTTTAAAATATGGCTATCTGTTAACCACTTTTCCGCTTTCTGCTGTAAGACATTCCTGACATTGTGTGGTGTATACCCTGTTAAGGGGGCACTAAAGGTAATTTTCCTGACTACTTCTATTAACAGTGCCGTAGCGACCAGAGCTTGGAGACACGTGGACCATCCCCTGCTAATTGGGTCTAGCAGCTTAGAGAAGTATCCCACAGGTTTCTTAACTCCTGCCCAATCTTGGGTAAGGACCCCATACACCGTCTGATTCGATATGTTTACAAAAAGAAAAAAATCTTTTTTCTAAATCAGGGAGGCTCAACACGGGGGCCTGTATCAACGCCTTCTTTACTTCTTCAAGTCTTGTATTATCTTCTGTAGACCACTTAAGTTGGTTATGGGTCAATTTTTCATATAAAAAACTTAACCTTCTCACTGTAGCTTTCGAGCCAAGACCTACAATATCCTAATAACCCTAACAGTTGCCAAATCTCTTTCTTTGTTCTAGGGGGTCTCAGAGATAAGATTCCTGATACTCTGTCAGGGTCTAGTTTCTTTTTCCCCTTACTCAGCCAATGACCTAAGTATTTTACTTCTGGCTCCACAAATTGTAGCTTCGATCGAGATACTTTCAACCCCTACTCTCCAAAAAAAATTAACAGGTTTATGGTGGCTCTTCGGGTCCCCTCTTCAGTTTCACCTGCTATTAATAAATAATCTACATACTGTAATAACTTTACTTCCTGAGGTAATGCGAAATGTTGAAGTATTTTTTCCAAAGCCTGTCCAAATAGGTTAGGTGATTCGGTAAATCCTTGTGGTAATACGGTCCACCTTAATTGTTGTTTTCTCCTTGTTTCAGGATCCTCCCATTCGAAGGCAAAATAGTCTCTGGACCCCTAGTCTAGTGGGCAGGCCCAAAAAGCATCCTTCAAGTCTACAACACTATAGCAGATATGCTTGGGGGATATATGGCTCAATAGAGTATAAGGGTTCACTACCACTGGAAATTTAGTGATAGTCCGCTGATTCACTGCTCTTAGATCCTCTACCATTCTGTATGACCCATCTGCCTTTTTTACAGGGAGGATGGGCGTATTATGAGGGGACGTGCATGGTTCTAGGGTTCCCTGTTCCAGGAATTGGTCAACAATAGGTTTTAATCCTCTCTGACCCTCCACTGATATAGGGTATTGCCTAACTCTAATCAGACGATGCGGGTCTACTATCTGAACACTAATAGGGTCCATTTCTATTTTTCCTGTTTCCCTTTCTCTATACCATACTATAGGATCAATAGCTTCTTCGTCCTCTTGTGTCAGAGTATATAATTTGACTTGCAAGGTATTCCCCTGGCTCTGAATTCCCAAATTTAATTTCAAAATCAAATCCCTTCCCAATAAATTATATTCTGCCTCTGGGAGTAGAAGTAAATTGTTAAGGCAGATTCTTTCTTCTGCTTCAATCTCCACATCTTTCAAAATGGGTACCCTAAAAGGCTCCCCTTTTGCCCCTATTACTGATTTATAGTTTTTCCCTTTTTCAACTCCTTTGGGGAGTTTTTGAACAGTGGACTTTTCAGCCCCCATGCTTACTAAAAATAGAACTTCTTTATGGGGACCTATTAATAGTTTTATCAAGGGCTCTGTTGATGGTTGAGTCCCCAGAAGGTACAGCCCCTGACACCCCTATTCTTCTTTAAACATTTTTTCATCCTGCTTTCATTTACGACAGTTCCTTTGGATGTGTCCCCTCTTACTGCAGTAGTAAAAAACAGGACCCGTAATTCTTTCTTGGGGAGGTGGTCCCCTCGGTTCCCTCCCTGGTCTGTTTCCCTTCCCCTCTCAGGACTGGGTCTTGTTCTTTTGACTTTCACTAACTGCTGCTACTAGGATCTTAGCTTTTGCCTTCTGTCTTTCCTCATCCCTCCTAACATACACTTTTTGTGCTACCCTAAGCAAATCTTCCAATCCCCTGTCTTGCTAGTCTTCCAACTTCTCCAACTTCCTCCATATATCTCCCCATGATTTTGCTACAAACTGCGTCCTGAGAAGCGCAGTCCCCGCTGGGGTGTTCGGATCAATTTCCGAGTACATCTGTAAGCTTTTTCTTAATCTCTCCAACCATTCTGTTGGAGATTCATCCCTCCCCTGCTGCTCGTTAAATGCTTTATTAATATTTTGTCCCCTGGGAACTGCTTCCCTTATTCCCTGTATAATTAATGGTCTCAGATCCCTCATGTTCTGCCTTCCTTGCGGTTGCTGATGATACCAGTGGGGGTCCGTATTTGGCCACTTTTGATCTGCCGGGGGTCCGGCTTGAATTGTCTTTCCCAAATTCTCATTCCAGCCTGCCTATTCATTCCCTTTTCCTCAGCGGTGAACAGGATTCCTAAAAGAGACTGTATTTCTTCCCGTGTATAAGTGTTGGGACCTAAGAATTGATCCAGCTTTTTGGCTACTCCGAAAGGACCGTCTAATAAGGTCCCCATTTCCTTTTTGAAATTCCTTACGTCTGAGGTATTTAAGGGAACAGCCACAAATCCAATGCCCCCTTGATTGCCCCCGAAGGGTACTTCTCGTAGAGGGTACAGAGGGGTCTCTTCAGGTATAGTTGTCTTGCTCCTTGTACATGCTGCCGGGGGTGAGTTTAAAGACAAAGGTGCTGCCGCAGGTACCACGACTATGGGAGGGGGAGCTGTCGGAGGCAAATCGTTAAGATACGGGGGTGGCAGATTATCCAATGGTTCCCATCTATCCTTCCTCTTTTCTTCCTGTTCACCGTGTCGTGGTTGAGACGGACAAACGACATAGACCAAGTTCTTCCAGGATTAAAGTAGTAGATGCCATTTATTGCCACAAGTGCATTTTTATACAGTTTTACCAATTCACATGTCTCTTCACTATTGGTTACAAATTACAGCAGTAACATCTCATTGGCTAATTTTGCTATCATCAATGTTACTCTTCTACTCCCTTCTCTCTCACGGGTACATCCTTAACATCTCCGAATACTCCTATCTTTCTCACAGGTAGGCCTTCATATCTTCATGGCTAATTTCTGTTAGCATGCCCTCCATCAGGGAATCCACGGACCCACCGTAGTCTCCCACAATTCCCCCCCCCCTTTTTTTTTTTGTGCTAAAAAAATTGCATTCATTGTCCTTTGCAGCAGAGAAATCATGCATGGCAACATTAGTAACACAACCACAACAATCATCAACACAATCAGTCCCATGTTCACTACTGATAACAACCATCCTAAAAACCCCCAACCACTAAGCAATTTATTTAACGAATCCCATCAAAATCTTCAGACTCATGTCCTTGAGCTAATAACAAAAAGTCTACTGCAGCTCTATTCTGCAGTGTAGCATGTCTTACAGAATCTACATCTAACAAAAGTCCACTTAAAGCCTTAGAAGTTCTGTTAGATTGCTTAACTAGCCAGCATCCTAATTTTTCTAAAGTATTTAAAGCTTTAGCTGTGTCAACACCAGACACAAGAGATCCTAAAACCCTTAACCCTGATCCCCGAAAATCTACATTATCACCACATATTGACTCATATACATGCAAAAAGTGTTTTTCCCATCTTGCTCTTCTGTGATCTATTATCATAGATACATTGGGCATTAAGAGAGTTAATAGTCCCAAAATACACGGTCCTTCAACAGCATTAGAAGGAATTCCTGTCCAGGCTCTGTCTCCACGGATCAAGAATACACCATACAGGAGGTTTTGGGGTCGCTCTCCCACATTATCAATGATACCACTTGGATTCTTCTGGGAGGCATTACACCATCGAGTTTCATTTCTATAGTCACCAAGGGTAGCATTAACATTTTGCAGTTTTATCCATTCATGTTCTCGTATATTTTTCTGACACTTTTCACAAACCAGGTTGATACAAGTGTGTTGGAATGATAAAGGACTCAGCACTCCGATTCAATGTGAATCATGCAAAGCCATTTATTACAGAAACATGTCTCCTTATATACGCAACTATTCTCTAATCACGAATCCACGCTCCAAGCATGGATTCGCTAAATGAGTATCATAGGCAGTCCACACGCTGGAGCCCCACCGATGATAGGTCCGACGACTCACGCCATGCTGAGGCCCTGTTAATGAAGAAACACCCCTCTTTCTCACAGCAGATTCTGTTCTCAGCTTCTCAAAGTGGCCTTGAGATTCCTTTGGGCCTGACTAATTCAACAACATATCTCCTTCTAACGAAACCCCTTCACAATTCCCCCTTTTTGTTCTTGAACTAGTCAGGCCCCTTAAGCAGCATGCTGAATCGTCTTTGAAATACACTGCAACATAGGACACGTGATTAACAACATAATTACAATTACATATAATGTAGCTAAACCTTACTTAATAAGATTAAACAACTATCTGCTTATACTCAAACCTTCATATCATATGTAAAACCTTAATTCTACTTATGACAACCTTACCAACGCACTATTTTAGAATAGTCAGACAACTTAATATAATATATTCTCTTAAATTCCTAAAAGATCTATAACTGCGCAGTTTATAGAGTAACGTACTTAATACCATCAGCATATGCTAATTATTGACTTAATATCTTAAAACTTATATTAACCTATTCATATGCTAATTATTGACTTAATATCTTAAAACTTATATTAACCTATTTAAAAGATCTATAGCTTAATCTTGATATCTCTTTTAAAACCTTACCAGTTGCTAAATTAGGTTACCATGGTAGAAATATCTTATACTTTTACCTTATCTATGCATAGATTATCT
Organism: Patagioenas fasciata; assembly: GCF_037038585.1. NCBI lineage: Eukaryota > Metazoa > Chordata > Aves > Columbiformes > Columbidae > Patagioenas > Patagioenas fasciata. The sequence goes on along the minus strand of NC_092559.1, from coordinate 66,925,520 downwards.
AATTGTAATATCACCCTTTTGGAACTCTTACCATCTGTTCAAATTAGCATTCTCTATGGAAGGTACCTTATCTGTTTACTAATAAGCTTTTAGACCACTGGGTCTAAGAGCATCTATAACACTGAATAAGTATTCATGGTTTACATTTGAGACAATTCTCACAACTTATCTCCCTCCTGTCCTTCTGCATCTGTCGAATCTTTGTTGTCTTTATTCAGCCATGGCTTGATCCATTTCGCAGGAATCCATTTTGATCCTTGGTCCGTAATGACACAAGCATAACCCTTTCCCCAAGTTATTAATTGGAAAGGACCCTCCCATTCACCAGTAACTCCATTGCGTATTTTGACCTGACATTGATTTTCTCTAAGGTCTGTCAAGTGTCCTTTTAAGCTTGTTCCATGACGAATCATAGGTGGAATGTCGAACCCTTGCGGAAGGCGTAAAAAGTTCAAGACATATAATGCTTTGCTTAGTCTGTCATGTGGAGTAGTACAGTCAGTTCCCCCTTTTTGTTTGTCAAGCTGATGCTTGAGAGTTCTACCAAGGCCTGACCAGTAGGGGAATTTGGTATCCCTGTAATATGCTTCACACCCCACAATTGAAAAAAGGTGGCAGTAGCTTTGGCGATATAACCAGGTGCGTTGTCTGTCTTGACCTGTGCAGGAACTCCCAAAGCCGCAAAAGCAGAACGTAAATGTCGTTGCACATGTGAACTAGTTTCACCAGTCTGAGCAGTGGCCCATATGGCGAAAGAATATGTATCAATAGACATATGCACATACTTCAGCCTGCCAAATTCAGGGACATGTGTGACGTCCATTTGCCACAATTCCAAGGCTCCTAATCCTCTTGGATTGACTCCTGCACCCAGCCCTACTGAGATGCGCTGACAATCTGCACAACTTTTAACAATACCTCAGGTTTCACTTTCGGACAATGAAAATTGCCACTGTAAGACCTGAGCAGACTGATGGAGGAAACTATGAGAGCGTACTGCTTGCCCAAACCTATCTACTGGAGGTGGAACCCAGGCAGGAGATACAAGAAAATCAGTGTCGAGGGTTAAGATTGCGGGGTGACAATCAAACCCTGGCAGATGTATTGTTAACCTCCTCTCCCCCTAATTTCCCCCTTTTGCCCCTCCCTCTCCCCACTTCCCACTCAGGACAGGCGATCGGGAGGGAAAGAAGGACAGAGAGAAGAGAGTTGGAAAAGTTAAAGATGTTTTACTAATGCTACTAATAAGAATAGAGAAAATAATACAAAATATACAAAACCAATCTTGTAAGTCTCAGCAACTGCAGAGCCAGCACCCAAAGTCCTGGATTAGACTCTGTAGCCAACCGGAGCTGGATTCAGTCTGTCACTAGGCCTCAGTTCACAGGGACGACCAGCAAGGTCCTCTCCTAATGTCAGCCATGAGGAAAAAAGGGAAAAGGGCCGAGATCCTCGTGATCTCCCACTTTTATATGAAGTATTCACGTGAATGGAATGTTATACACCATTGGTCAGTCTCTCGGTCACCAGTTTCTCGTTGCCCCTCTCGCGAGATGTCCATCCGTGCTTATCAATAAGTTAGCATTCCATTGTTAAGTTTAACCAAAACATGTGTTGGGTTCTCCAGGAAAATGCAGCTAATATGAAGGCTTTAGCTGACAGGCAAAAATTCACTAAAAGAGAAACTTGTTTTTTAACAAAACCAGGACAATCAGCTAGGCGGTTTCCTTCAGCTAAATCGCCTTGAATTGTCAGATGACTACGGATATGTGTTATGAAGTATCAGTATTGTCTCTCTTCGATCAACAACCATAGTTGCTTGAACAAAGACATTAGTTGTGCATCCTGAACCTCTTTGAGCAATGATCTTTCAATGCGAGCTACCACACCTACCACATACAAAGAATCACAAACAATATTCACTGGGCTATGAGCAAATCTGATAAACACTTCTGTTACAGCCCTGAGTTCCAAATGCTGAGTTGATCCTTTCAGGTCAGTTAGTATCACATCGTGCCATTTTCCATCTGTTTTCCATGTAATTGCTGCTTTCTGCATTTTACCCCCTGCGTCAGTGAACACTGTGGGTCCTTTAACAGGAAATTCTGAGAGAAGAGGGGGACCCTCCTCCATTGATCCCATATTCAAAACTGACATTAACTTGTGTGGAGGGGAAAATGTCTTAATTAAAGCTTGAGAATCTAATAACGCAATCTGAAAAGGCAAGGAGTTCTGCAAAGCCCACTGTAAATATTCTGAAACGAGGGGAACAATGATATATGCAGGCTCAGCCCCTGAAATTTTGACTATTCTCTGCCTACCTTTCATTATAAGCTGAGCAAAGACCTCAGCCCTGGTTGTAATGGTTCGTTTGAGTCGAAAATGCAAAAACACCCACTCTAAGATCTTTAACGGCTCCTTACCAGTTGTCCATTGCATTATGAGAGCAAAAGGATAGTTAGTATTGTTTACAATTAGTAGTCCGATTACATAATCTGGGTTCCACCTATGGCTGAAAGCTTTTACGAGTTTGGACATAATCTTTTTCAGAGCAGCATCCGCCTCAGCAGTAAGCGTTCTAGGAGAGCTAATGTCACTATCCCCTTTTAGCAGTTTTACAATTGGAGCTAAATCCTCATTAGTGATCCCACAAATGGTCCGGACCCAATTCAGATCACCCACTAGTTTCTGCACATCATTTAAGGATTGAATGACAGGCCGACATACTATTTTCTGAGGTTTCACTGTGGACTGAGAAATTTCCCAACCAAGATATTTCCATGCTGGTTGAATTTGTACCTTTTCTGGAGCAATTTGCAATCCTCTATGCTGCAATGTATCAGATACTTCATTTATCAACAAATCAGTCGAAAAAGTTTCCCCAGCTATTAATATGTCATCCATGTAGTGGTAAATCACTAACTCAGGATGAGATTTTCTGATTGATTGCAAGGCCCAAGCTACATAAATTTGACACATAGTTGGGGAATTTTTCATTCCATGTGGCAAAACTACCCATTGATACCTTTTTGCAGGTTCAGCCTTATTTACAGAATTTATGGAAAATGCAAAACTTTTACAGTCATCAGGATGCAAAGCAATGGTGAAAAAACAATCTTTCAAGTCAATTATTAAGATCTGCCAATTTTCTGGAATCATGACAGGGGATGGTAATCCCGGTTGTAATGCTCCCATGTCTTCCATGGTATCATTAATTTTTCGAAGATCCTGTAACAACCTCCATTTCTTTGATTTTTTCTGAATAGTAAACACAGGAGTATTCCAGGGACTTGTAGACGGCTCTAAATGCCCTTTTTCAAGCTGTTCCTGTACTAGCTCTTCGACACGGACGAGTTTTTCTTTACTGAGCGGCCATTGATTTACCCATACTGGATCATCATTTTTCCACTGTAATTTCAGTACTGGTCACCCATCATCAATGGCCACTTCTAGAAATTTTGTTGTTTTGTCACCAGAGTTGCTCCTAGTTGTCCTAACACATCCCGTCCTAATAGAGAAACAGGGATAGACATCGCATTCATGCAGTAAAGAACTAAATTACTCATGTTCTTCTGTATTATCACAAAATGCACATTTTGTGTCAACGGAATCTCATGATTTAACAGACTGTGAACTTATCGTACCATATAACAAAGACCTACCAAAATTGCAACATGCTTAAACAGATACCCACAAAGAAAACAGGTTAATAAGGGAAGCATCTTGCAGACTTTAACAAGTTTTCTGACCTGTGTGTTATCAGTTAAGTCTCTCTCAGCTTGTTGAAGTTCAAATCGCCCCGCCTGTAAAACTGTCTGAAAAGATTTAATGATTTCTTGTCCGAGTGCTTTCCTATGTTTTAAAACACCTCCCAATACTGATTTTTTAGGAACACAACTGAAAACAATCATTCCTGACCCCATCTTGCAAGTAAAAACCTTAAGGGGGGGGGGGGGGAGGTGGAGGGGAAGCACAGGGCTGCTTGCAGCCTGAGTGGGAAGAGCAGGCAGAAGGTTTTATGGCGCACTTAAAAACAACTAGTAAAACAATTAACTCACATTCCTGACAAGCTGCTTGATTTTCAGAGAGACAGTACACAGGAACACATAATATGTACTGTAAAACTCGCAAATAACATGCTGATAGCAAACATTAGCATTCTCTACTGCTAATTCCAACACCAGTGCTTCCTTAACTTCTAAGTTTTCAACCTGTTTATTGATGGTCTCTTGAAGGTAGTCAATAAGTTGCATGTAATTCTCATTGGGACCCTGATTAATAGTTGCAAATGATTTGGCTGCTTTGTTGGTTTCAGGCACCTCTCTCATAGCTTGATATTGCTGACTGTTGGATTCACTCGCTAATAGCTGATCTGATCTTTCACACAGTTCTTTTGCCCAGTTCTTATCCGGCGACTCCTTCTGTTCTCTTGTAGGTGTTAGAAGGGTAGAAGGTGGTGAAGGCGGACACAAATCAGTAAAAGAGTTGATATTACACTTATTTACGACTTTAGCATTCTCAACTTTGACCAGACCTTTTGACAAATTATCTGACTCCAGTTCTTTGGACTTCTTGGTCTCTCCAGGGTCGTGTGATGGTACAGGAGGCCATCCACTCGGTAATTTTCCTCCCTCCGGTCCAGACTGTTGTATCATAAGGGGCGCCGAAGGCACAACAGGGCATGGAGCAGGAAGGGTATTGAAAACACGAACTGGATAAGCTTCACAGTTATTTTTAGAGTTCTTATCAGGTTGTAACGCTGCAAAAATTCCAATAACCGCAGCCCGCTCAGCCTTAAATTCTTTTAAGGTGGAAATTATAAGCTTCCATGTAGTCGCTAATGATTTAGCTTCTTTATCTCCGTCGCTAACCTTATCCCATAATTTCTGCCCTATATCGTCCCAAAGTTCAATTTTAAAAGCTTTCTCAGCTTCTGTCGGGTAGCCGTTAGTTCTACAACAAACCAACAGTCTACGTATGTTACTTTCTTCATATTTAAGTCCTCTCATAGAGAGAATATGCAGGAGGATTTTAACTATAGCTTCTTCCTCAGAGGATATACTCTGCCCCATAACTTCACTCTTCCCTCCTCCTGCTCCCAGCCACTCACCTTTCCCGGGGCCTTCTTCAACAAAATTTATCCGCGGAACCTCCGTACGCCTCTGCCCGGCTCTCAGTCCAGCTGAGCCGCCTCCGGCTGGGCCGCTCCAGGCTTTTCCCCGACCTTAGTGAGACGCCGTTCGGAGTATCACGTCGGGGTCACCATTTGTTGGAACGATAAAGGACTCAGCACTCCGATTCAATGTGAATCACGCCAAAGCCATTTATTACAGAAACATGTCTCCTTATATACGCAACTATTCTCTAATCACGAATCCACGCTCCAAGCATGGATTCGCTAAATGAACATCATGGGCAGTCCACACGCTGGAGCCCCACCGATGATAGGTCCGACGACTCACGCCATGCTGAGGCCCTGTTAATGAAGAAACGCCCCTCTTTCTCACAGCAGATTCTATTCTCAGCTTCTCAAAGTGGCCTTGAGATTCCTTTGGGCCTGACTAATTCAACAACATATCTCCTTCTAACGAAACCCCTTCACACAAGTGTCCATGGGCACAGATCCCAGCAATTCCAGTTCCTGTGGTTCGATATCTGCTTCCGGGAGGCAATTAATCCAAAGTGCCATGTTGGTATTATTACAGTTCATTGCAATGCCTCTGCACCGACTACTGTTTTGAAACAGTCGTGTGATGCTGCTGTAGTCATCAAGGGGGATGCCAACCAAGCATGTGTGGAACGGATTTTCCAGAGATGCCATAGCTAGGCATATAGAGTCCTAGCCAGTCATGTTGGCTAAAGTAATCCACATGTTAGTCTTTGTCTGCGCAGGCATCCAAAGCGCAGCAGTTGCAGCAATCATTGTCAGGAAGATAAAACAGGTTTCACGTCTCATGCCGGCAACCGTTGCGGCCCTGGAGTTGTGAAGACACAAGCATAGCCTCTCCCCCAGGTTATCGATTGATGCGGCCTTTTCCACTGACCATTAACTAGTGATATGACCATAACTAATGTAGGTTCTTTCTGATCTAGCATGTGTTTGGGTCATACTTGCAAAGTGTTTCATCACAGGGCATTACAGCTTCATGAGACTTCCCAGAACCATCAACAAAAACTGTGCAAGCATGTAGGATCAGACCAGATACACGTATGGTCTGTGACCTGATGTTAAAGACTTGAAGGTTCTGCAGCAATTTACATTTATGCATGCCGAAAGCTGTGCTGTTAAGAAAATCAGCTAGTGCAATTTACAAGGACATAGTTTACAAATAAAAAAATCAAAATTAGATTTCACAAATGGTACATATATGACAAAAGGATCATGGCCTATTAAGACTTAAATTCATTCTCTGCATTTCTTGATCAGAGTAACAATTGGTATATCAGTCTGTTAGCAATCTCATCATAGTGTCCCACAATAGCCACAGGTTGTTTCTATGTTGTAGCTATAAATAGACAAATCTGCAAGTCCAACTGAATGCAGTCAGCCTGTAAGGTTGTCATAAATTTATTCCTCAAAATCTTTAAGTCCATTTTGGTTGTCATATTTATTGGATATCGTTTTCCCTTACCGGATCGAAGTCCTGTTTCAGTTCTATCAGTGTAGTGTTTGCTTTATCGAGACATTGGCTGTTAATACTAGTGGAAATACACCATTCGAAAATTCCTTGGAGATTTCTTGCTTGAAGCAAGGAGATCTGCACCATCCAAGCAGCTTCTTGTAGGACAGGCAACTAAACAGAATTCTCAGAAAACGTTATTTGAGCTTACAGTTTACTTAACAAATCTTGACCCAAGAGAGGTATAGGGCTTTCTGGCAACTACAAGAATTCATGTATTAAAACTTTGTTCCAAATTTGGCATTCCATTGGTCTCGAAAAACGGCCTTTCTTTCATTCTCTTCCATGACCTCAAAAACTAGCATGGTGATTTTACTAAGAAGTCTCTTACAACCAGTTACCACAGAATAAGTCTATTAAAAAAAAAAAAAAAAGGTTTAATTTCCCAGCTTCATAAGAACTATGGATCCACTGGTGATGCCTTTAAATTTCACCCTCAGACTCCTTCATGCAGTATTATAGTTCTCTAGCTGTAACACTGTTTGGGGGAGGGGTGCGGAGGGAATAAAACCTCCCTCTCGCCCCCATCTGAGATGGCAAGACGTCCAGCCCAGCATGAAAACAAATCAGTTCAAACTCCACATCAAACCAACGTGGCTCCATTCCACACCCAAATTAGTACTAGTCTGACCCAGAGAAGCACTGAGCACTCTGACCCCCCAAAGCTGACCAGTGTGAAAGGACTGACTTCAGCAAGGAGGTAAAATGATGAGCTCTTTCCCCAGATGTGCCAAAACCTAGGAAACAAGACTGAAGCAAAAAGAAACAGCACCTACAACCCCTGATTCAAAGCCAAGAAGCAACGCAGTGCCACAACAAGGATGGATGACTGCACTTAAGGAAAAAAAAGACAGAGCAGGGGGAATAAAGCCCCCCTTTCTCCTCTTAGTAGCGGGCGACCAGGTTTTTCCTTTTTTTTTCTCTCTCTTCTTGCTGCAGTTCAGATATAGCCAAGGCCACGCAGGTGGCGTAATCACTGGTACGAAGTGGGAGGCTCTGGCAAACTCCTCAGTTACAATGAGCTGAGTTTATCTGGCAGCTTGACACAGGCCTGAAATTTATATTCAAACTGTACAACACAGGCCTGGGATATTTTGCTTTTTTGTTTTCCCATTTCATTCCAACCATAATACACTTTATATGCAATTCCAAGCAGCTCAGCAATAGTTAAATTTCTTAGCTCCATTTACCTTTTGCAATGTACAGATGTCAAAAACCAGCATATTACACATCAATACATTATTCCATTTTCCTAGATCCAAATCAGTTCATATTCTAGCAACTCATATTCTAACAACCTCATACAATACCAAGTTCACATCCGTCATAGCATTTAGGATTTGTTTTGTTTCTGGGTTTTTTTTTTTGTTGTTTTGTTTTATTTTTCTTTTTTTTGTTTGTTTTTGTTTTTTTTTGTGATTTTTTGTTTCTGTTTGTTTTTTTTTTCAAATTAAAATACTGAGCTCAGATATGAAAACCAAATACCAAGTTCAAATATGCAGATGGATTACAGTTACACTTATTCTAGACAATATCTCGATTTTTGCATTGCACCTTTGAACCTCTTACTGCCTACCCAAGCAGAGGTGCCGCTGGGTCTCCCTGACAAAACAGGTCAGTGCGCGCTGGAGCCCAATCGGCACCCGCCCCCCCGCCGCCACAGCAAGCTGGACTGGGCAAGGCTTTTAATAGTGTCTCATCTGGGGTGCTACAACTGTTATCCCAAAAACAGGATTCTTTACTTGGTGTGCATACAAAAGAGCCAAATTTAATACATCGAGATGAGACACAGCCTATCACAGAGTTGTGCAAGTCTGAATGCTGGAATAAAGCTAGCATGCTAGAAAGAAAAATAACAGCTGCTACACACAAAATCTTACCATCACATTCACGCAGTAAAGAACTAAATTACTCATGATCTTCTGTATTATCACAAAACGCACATTTTGAGTCCATGGATTCTCATTATTTAACAGTCTGTGAACTCACTGTACCACACAACAAATACCTACTAAAACTGCAACATGCTTAAACAGATACCCACAAAGAAAACAGGTTAATGAGGAAAGTATCTTGCAGACTTCAGCAAGTTTACTGTGACCTGTTTGTTATCATTTAATTCTCTCTCAGCTTGTTGAAGTTCAAACCTTTCCACCTGTAAAACTGTCTGTAATGATCTCTTGAAGATATTTATTTTGTCCTGCTCTTCTCACCTTAAAAACAACATTAATTGCAACAAAGTAGTATACTTCAAGGTTCTATCCTCCAGCCACTTTTCCCATTCATCTGACACAGCAGCCACCATTGATCATAATATTTGACAAGATCTTCCTTCCTCATATTTCCAAGTGCTTTCTTATGTTTTAAAACACCTCCCAAAACTGATTTCTTAGGAATATGACTGAAAACAGTTGTTTCTGACCCCATCTCGTAAATAAAAACCATGAGAAGAGGGAGGGAGGAGGGGAAGCACAGGGCTGCTTGCAGCGCGAGTGGGAAAAGTGGGGAGAAAGTTTTATGGTGTACTTATACCACAAAGAAACAATTCTAACAACAACCAGTAAAACAATTAACTCACAGTCCTGACAAGCTGCTTGATTTTCAGAGGGGCAACATACAGAAACACACAATATGTACTGTAAAACTCGCAGATAATACGTTGATAGGAAACATTAGCATTCTCTACTGCTAATTTCAGCACTAGTGCTTCCTTAGCTTCTATATTTTCAACCTGCTTATTGATGGCCTCTTGAAGATGGTCAATACATTGCATGTAATTCTCGTTGGGACCCTGATTAATAGTTGTAAATGAATTGGCTGCTTTGTCGATTTCAGGCACCTTTATCATAGTTTGATATGCAAGGTCTGTTGACTGCCTCAGGATTTCAGAAATTAATTGTGCCTGTAATTGTGGTGTGCCAATTAGTGTCTCTTCCAAGAGTTGGGGGATACCCGCCCCTTTCAACGAATCCCCATTGTTTCGTCCTAAATGATCTAGAGCTGTTACATTGCCTGAGTCAAATTTTGCTTTGAGTCTTTCGTGGTTTTTATCTGATTTCGAGGCAACACATACACATACTCGTTTTCCTTTTATCATCAGATAACATGGACTTGAAAACTAGTCCAGAGAAGCCACCCCTCTCCGCTGCCTCTGCATGTTCCCGTTGCTCTTTTAATCCTCTCAAAGTCTCTAGCAACAAGTGCCATATTGTTAACAATCCAGTTTTTTCTTTGGATCTTTCAGGAGTGCTTTGCCCCATAGTAACATAGTCTTTCGTAAAGTCAGTTCCACAAGGCTAATACCCTGCTTCTTCAGAAGCAATTTCCATGTAGATAATATAATACTCTCTTCTTTAGATAAATTCCACCCCACCCCATTTCCGGTAGCTCACCAACTCTTGGCGTGGTGTTTTTTCAAGGATCCGGATCTTCGGCAGCTCCCCCCTGCTGCTCTATCAGCTGTACCGGGCTCCGTCTCCACAGCTCGTCTTCAGCTGTCACAGCTTCACTGCTGTCTCTTCTTCATGTGAGATCCTTCTTCATACAGGATCACGTCGGGGTCACCATATGTCATGGTTGAGACGGACAAACGACATAGACCAAGTTCTTCCAGGATGAAAGTAGTAGATGCCATTTATTGCCACAAGTGCATTTTTATACAGTTTTACCAATTCTCTTCACTATTGGTTACAAGTTACAGCACTAACATCTCATTAGTTAATTTTGCTATCATCCATGTTACTCTTCTACTCCCTTCTCTCTCACAGGTACATCCTTAAGATCTCCGAATACTCCTTTACTCCCATCTTTCTCACAGATAGGCCTTAATATCTTCAAGGCTAATTTCTGGTCCCATGCCCTCTGTCAGGGAATCCATGGACCCACCATAGTCCCCCACATCACCTCCTTTCTCTTTTCCCTCTCCAGATCCTTCACCTGCCTTTAGTGCAAATATCGGAGTCGAGGACAGACGTGAAACTCTAATCCACAATGCGGCATAATCACTCTCTTCCTGACTAAAGGGTTCTTTTCTGTTAACATTTAGGTTTAAAGCCTGACAAACCCAGTCCTCGAAGGATCCAAAAACAGGCCAAAATATGTGTGGCCTTAAGGGCTCTTTTGGCCACTCCTTCATACAATATTGAATCATTTTTAATTTACTCTTTTCTTTTCTGGGGCCCCAATCAGTCCAGTTCCTAATCATAAATCCAAACGGGCTTTCTGGTGGTATATCTGTTAACTGACTCCCCTTCCTTTGGTCCTGGGTCCTTGACCTCATCTGACCCATCCCAGATTGTTCCTGTTGCCCTTATGAGAATACCTTGCAGGGAGTTTAGGACCTATCACCCACCCACGAATCCTATAGGAATCGCTTCAGTCCTTCACCGGCCAAGTCCCTCGTGGGAGATTGGAACCGCAGTTAGAAGACCTCCGCACTTGCTTTGGAACTAGGTTCCGTGTCAGTCACACTCTCACACTCACATAGGCAACTGAATCCCATCCAACTGAGCGGTATTCTTTTAGATACTCACGACTCTGTCATCTTCACCCGGATCTTCACGCGCGCAGAATTACGGGCAACATATGCCGCGGCAGCCGGCGGGGCGTTACAAAACAAACAAACAAACAAAACCCCAAGTTCTCTGCTTGCCCCTATTCTGGGTTCAGGATAGTGTTGGTTCTGACCCAACCTGAACTGGAGCCACCAAATGGTGGGGTGCCCCTCCTAGAACAGGCCAGAATTCGGGAGCCAAGGCTATCCTGGACAAGCCCCCAATTGTGATAAATGACCAAGACTCCGATAATTTGCCAAACAAGAGTCTGGTTTATTTAATAGGTGAATTGAGGCAAGCAAACAGTGCTGGGTGCGCGGGGAGTCTCTGCTCTGCCAACACGCACACCTTAAGTTTCTGACCAACCCCTTTTATTTCTTCGGCTAGTCCTTCTCGCACTATGAGTCCATGGTTGGTTGTCACTAGGGTCTTCTCTCTCTCTGATTGGTGGGTGAAGTTCCTTCTTCCTCAGTGCCAGCCCTTTCGCGTGCAGACTCCAGGTTGTTACTGAGGGGTCTTTTCTAGCCGGCTCCCCCCCGCTTCCCTCCTGGCGGCAATCTCGGGGAAGGTCACCTTCTCCTTCATGTCACTCTCCCCCACCTTTCCTATACACATGTGCATATGGTACAGAACAAGTCCCACAACTTTTTACATAAAACTTAACTATCTTTTCATTTCCTTAAGAGCCCATGCCTTATTTGGTTATATCTGTAAACATCAGCACGAATCACAACTGCATTTCTCACAGACCAGTTGTGATGGTTCAACTGAAACTGAGTTAATTTTCTTCATGCAGTTAGAATCTTTTCTCTTTTTTAACTAGCACAGTCTTTTGTTTATATTTACTACTAGAATAATGAGATAATGCTGCTTCTTCCCTGGAACAGAGTTAATATTTTCTTCCAGTAGCTTTCCAGTGTTTGGGATTTGGTATGAAAGGAATGTAAGAACTCAGTGATATTTTGGCTGTTGCTAAGGAAACCAAGGTCTTTCTTGGCTTTCCAGCTGCAGGTGCAAATTAGTAGGCAGGGGCCACAGGCAGGACAGCACCTAGACTGACATCCAGATTGATCAACAAAATATTCCCTACCCTTAGCATCATGCTTGGTACATAATTAGAGTTGACTTTTTCGGCTCATTAGTTCCATTTGGATTTTCTGGTTTGTTAGTTCAGTTTTTTCCATTCAGGAGTTCTGTTCTGTTGGGAGTTCGGTGTTAGTTCAGCCTTTTGCCATTCTGCTGTTTTGCAGTTGGCCTTTGGGCCTTTCTGCCTTTTGCCTTTTTGCTCTGTCGCTGGGATCAGCTATTTGGGAACAAGGTGCTTTCTGCTCTGGGACTGGCTGTTTGGTGCAACTAGAGTTTTGTGAGGGATTGCACTGAGTTTATTTTATCATATTTCATTTATATTATATTTTATAGATAGAAGTACTAGTAGTATATCATTATTATTATTTTGTTGTCTTAGTAAACTGTTTTTATTTCGACACACGAGTGTCAGTTCTCTCCCCAATCCTGCTTGGAGGGTTGGAGGAGTGAGCAAGCAGCTATCGTGGTCTTAGTTGCTAGCTGGGGTTAAACCATGAAACCAGTCCATTTAACTTAACTATTTACACCCTGCTACAAGGGCCTTTTTTTCCCTCTAAACTTTCTGCAGTTTGGCAGTGAGATCCTGGCTGCTGTTCCCAGGTGATGCTATGCCCCAAAGATGTGAGGTTGTCTTTCACAGATGAGCAAAGCTTTGTATTTTCTCCATCCTCCCACCCATCTGCCCCCCCCCCCCTCCATGGTCCTGCAGAAAGATGCAGGTCAGGGGAAGCTCTTGGAGGTCATACAGCAGGGGTGCTTGACCTGGAGGCACGTCTCCCCACTCAGACCCATGCTGAGGGCCACAGAGCCGCTCCCCTCCTCCCTCCCCTTGCATCTCTCCTGTTGAATTTCAACCTTTGGATTTTTTTATCTTAGCCTAACAGGCTGAAGATCTTCCCAAAGTGCTTTCAGCCCTGGTGTGGGCTGCCACCCCTTTGATAAACCACCACATGAACCTCCGACAGCCTCTCACCTCTGCTCTTTTCTCCAGTTTTCTCATGACTCTGGTGCCTCATCTCATCTCTGAATTGTTTCCTGTTCAATATCTTTGAACTACATGCTGGAGGGGAAGGACCACACAAAGAGCATTGCAGACACATTTTGATGAGACATGTTGAGCCATGCAGAGCCGGACACAAAGCACCGCAGCCCTCAAGCCCCTCTTTTGGGTGTGATTACAGCCCAAGACATTTTGGTGAGGGTGGGAAGAGCTGTGTTGCCAGATTTTGCAGGGCTCTGGGTGATTTCAGAACAGGTCAGGCCACATAAAGCCAAGTGCCACACTGTGAAGGGGTTTCGTTAGAAGGAGATATGTTGTTGAATTAGTCAGGCCCAAAGGAATCTCAAGGCCACTTTGAGAAGCTGAGAACAGAATCTGCTGTGAGAAAGAGGGGCGTTTCTTCACTAACAGGGCCTCAGCATGGCGTGAGTCGTCGGACCTATCATCGGTGGGGCTCCAGCGTGTGGACTGCCCATGATACTCATTTAGCGAATCCATGCTTGGAGCGTGGATTCGTGATTAGAGAATAGTTGCGTATATAAGGAGACATGTTTCTGTAATAAATGGCTTTGCGTGATTCACATTGAATCGGAATGCTGAGTCCTTTATCGTTCCAACAAATGGTGACCCCGACGTGATACTCCAAACGGCGTCTCACTAAGGTCGGGGAAAAGCCTGGAGCGGCCCAGCCGGAGGCGGCTCAGCTGGACTGAGAGCCGGGCAGAGACGTACGGACGTTCCGCAGATAAATTTTGTTGAAGAAGGTCCCGGGAAAGGTGAGCGGCTGGGAGCAGGAGGAGGGAAGAGTGAAGTTATGGGGCAGAATATATCCTCTGAGGAAGAAGCTATAGTTAAAATCCTCCTGCATATTCTCTCTATGAGAGGACTTAAATATGAAGAAAGTAACATACGTAGACTGTTGGTTTGTTGTAGAACTAACGGCTACCCGACAGAAGCTGAGAAAGCTTTTAAAATTGAACTTTGGGACGATATAGGGCAGAAATTATGGGATAAGGTTAGCGACGGAGATAAAGAAGCTAAATCATTAGTGACTACATGGAAGCTTATAATTTCCACCTTAAAAGAATTTAAGGCTGAGCGGGCTGCGGTTACCGGAATTTTTCCAGCGTTACAGCCTGATAAGAACTCTAAAAATAACTGTGAAGCTTACCCAGTTCGTGTTTTCGATACCCTCCTTACTCCATCCCCTGTTGTGCCTTCGGCACCCCCGATGATACAACAGTCTGGGGCGGAGGGAGGAAAATTACCGAGTGGATGGCCTCCTGTACCATCACACGACCCTGGAGAGACCAAGAAGTCCAAAGAACTGGAGTCAGATAATTTGTCAAAAGGACTGGTGAAAGTTGAGAATGCTAAAGTCGTAAATAAGTGTAATATCAATTCTTTTACTGATTTGTGTCCGCCTTCACCGCTTTCTATCCTTCTAACTCCTACAAGAGAACAGAAGGAGCCGCCAGATAAGAACTGGGCAAAAGAACTGTGTGAAAGATCAGATCAGCTATTAGCGAGTGAATCCAACAGTCAGCAATATCAAGCTATGAGAGAGGTGCCTGAAACCAACAAAGCAGCCAAATCATTTGCAACTGTTAATCAGGGTCCCAATGAGAATTACATGCAATTTATTGACCACCTTCAAGAGACCATCAATAAGCAGATTGAAAACTTAGAAGTTAAGGAAGCACTGGTGTTGAAATTAGCAGTAGAAAATGCTAATGTTTGCTATCAGCATGTTATTTGCGAGTTTTACAGTACATATTAGGTGTTCCTGTGTACCATCTCTCTGAAAATCAAGCAGCTTGTCAGGAATGTGAGTTAATTGTTTTACTAGTTGTTTTTAAGTGCGCCATAAAACCTTCTGCCTTCCCACTCAGGCTGCAAGCAGCCCTTTGCTTCCCCCCCGCCTCCCCCCCCCGCCTCCCGCCAAGGTTTTTACTTGCAAGATGGGGTCAGGAATGATTGTTTTCAGTTGTGTTCCTAAAAAATCAGTATTGGGAGGTGTTTTAAAACATAGGAAAGCACTCGGACAAGAAATCATTAAATCTTTTCAGACAGTTTTACAGGCAGGGCGATTTGAACTTCAACAAGCTGAGAGAGACTTAACTGATAACACACAGGTCAGAAAACTTGTTAAAGTCTGCAAGATGCTTCCCTTATTAACCTGTTTTCTTTGTGGGTATCTGTTTAAGCATGTTGCAATTTTGGTAGGTCTTTGTTATATGGTACGATATGTTCACAGTCTGTTAAATCATGAGAATCCGTTGCTTCAAAATGTGCATTTTGTGATAATACAGAAGAACATGAGTAATTTAGTTCTTTACTGCATGAATGTGATGTCTATCCCTGTTTCTCTATTAGGACGGGATGTGTTAGGACAACTAGGAGCAACTCTGGTGACAAAACAACAAAATTTCTAGAAGCGGCCATTGATGATGGGCGACCAGTACTTAAATTACAGTGGAAAAATGATGATCCAGTATGGATAAATCAATGGCCGCTCAGTAAAGAAAAACTCGCCCATGTCGAAGAGCTAGTACAGGAACAGCTTGAAAAAGGGCATTTAGAGCCGTCTACAAGTCCCTAGAATACTCCTGTGTTTACTATTCAGAAAAAATCAAAGAAATGGAGGTTGTTACAGGATCTTCGAAAAATTAATGATACCATGGAAGACATGGGAGCATTACAGCCGGGATTACCATCCCCTGTCATGATTCCAGAAAACTGGCAGATCTTAATAATTGACTTGAAAGATTGTTTTTTCACCATTGCTTTGCATCCTGATGACTGTAAAAGTTTTGCATTTTCCATAAATTCTGTAAATAAGGCTGAACCTGCGAAAAGGTATCAATGGGTAGTTTTGCCACATGGAATGAAAAATTCCCCAACTATGTGTCAAATTTATGTAGCTTGGGCCTTGCAATAAATCAGAAAATCTCATCCTGAGTTAGTGATTTACCACTACATGGATGACATATTAATAGCTGGGGAAACTTTTTCGACTGATTTGTTGATAAATGAAGTATCTGATACATTGCAGCATAGAGGATTGCTAATTGCTCCAGAAAAGGTACAAATTCAACCAGCGTGGAAATATCTTGGTTGGGAAATTTCTCAGTCCACAGTGAAACCTCAGAAAATAGCATGTCGGCCTGTCATTCAATCCTTAAATGATGTGCAGAAACTAGTGGGTGATCTGAATTGGGTCCGGAGCATTTGTGGGATCACTAATGAGGATTTAGCTCCAATTGTAAAACTGCTAAAAGGGGAAAGTGACATTAGCTCTCCTAGAACGCTTACTGCTGAGGCGGATGCTGCTCTGAAAAAGATTATGTCCAAACTTGTAAAAGCTTTCAGCCATAGGTGGAACCCAGATTATGTAATCGGACTACTAATTGTAAACAATACTAACTATCCTTTTGCTCTCATAATGCAATGGACAACTGGTAAGGAGCCGTTAAAGATCTTAGAGTGGGTGTTTTTGCATTTTCGACTCAAACGAACCATTACAACCAGGGTTGAGGTCTTTGCTCAGCTTATAATGAAAGGTAGGCAGAGAATAGTCGAAATTTCAGGGGCTGAGCCTGCATATATCATTGTTCCCCTCGTTTCAGAATATTTACAGTGGGCTCTGCAGAACTCCTTACCTTTTCAGATTGCGTTATTAGATTCTCAAGCTTTAATTAAGACATTCTCCCCTCCACACAAGTTAATGTCAGTTTTGAATATGGGATCAATGGAGGAGGGTCCCTCTCTTCTCTCAGAATTTCCTGTTAAAGGACCCACAGTGTTCACTGACGCAGGGGGTAAAATGCAGAAAGCAGCAATTACATGGAAAACAGATGGAAAATGGCACGATGTGATACTAACTGACCTGAAAGGATCAACTCAGCATTTGGAACTCAGGGCTGTAACAGAAGTGTTTATCAGATTTGCTCATAGCCCAGTGAATATTGTTTGCGATTCTTTGTATGTGGTAGGTGTGGTAGCTCGCATTGAAAGATCATTGCTCAAAGAGGTTCAGGATGCACAACTCATGTCTTTGTTCAAGCAATTATGGTTGTTGATCGAAGAGAGACAACACCGATACTTCATAACACATATCCGTAGTCATCTGACAATTCAAGGCGATTTAGCTGAAGGAAACCGATGAGCTGATTTTCTTGTATCTCCTGCCTGGGTTCCACCTCCAGTAGATAGGTTTGGGCAAGCAGTACGCTCTCATAGTTTCCTCCATCAGTCTGCTCAGGTTTTACAGCGGCAATTTTCATTGTCCAAAAGTGAAGCCTGAGGTACTGTTAAAAGTTGTGCAGATTGTCAGCGCATCTCAGTAGGGCTGGGTGCAGGAGTCAATCCAAGAGGATTAGGAGCCTTGGAATTGTGGCAAATGGACGTCACACATGTCCCTGAATTTGGCAGGCTGAAGTATGTGTATATGTCTATTGATATATATTCTTTCGCCATATGAGCCACTGCTCAGACTGGTGAAACTAGTTCACATGTGCAACGACATTTACGTTCTGCTTTTGCAGCTTTGGGAGTTCCTGCACAGGTCAAGACAGACAACGCACCTGGTTATATCGCCAAAGCTACTGCCACCTTTTTTCAATTGTGGGGTGTTAAGCATATTATAGGGATACCAAATTCTCCTACTGGTCAGGCCTTGGTAGAAAGGATGAATCAAACTCTCAAGCATCAGCTTGACAAACAAAAAGGGGGAACTGACTGTACTACTCCACATGACAGACTAAGCAAAGCATTATATGTCTTGAACTTTTTACGCCTTCCGCAAGGGTTCGACATTCCACCTATGATTCGTCATGGAACAAGCTTAAAAGGACACTTGACAGACCTTAGAGAAAATCAATGTCAGGTCAAAATACGCAATGGAGTTACTGGTGAATGGGAGGGTCCTTTCCAATTAATAACTTGGGGAAAGGGTTATGCTTGTGTCATTACAGACCAAGGATCAAAATGGATTCCTGCGAAATGGATCAAGCCATGGCTGAATAAAGACAACAAAGATTCGACAGATGCAGAAGGACAGGAGGGAGATAAGTTGTGAGAATTGTCTCAAATGTAAACCATGAATACTTATTCAGTGTTATAGATGCTCTTAGACCCAGCGATCTAAAAGCTTATTAGTAAACAGATAAGGTACCTTCCATAGAGAATGCTAATTTGAACAGATAGTAAGAGTTCTAAAAGGGTGATGTTACAATTAGATAATCTATGCATAGATAAGGTAAAAGTATAAGATATTTCTACCATGGTAACCTAATTTAGCAACTGGTAAGGTTTTAAAAGAGATATCAAGATTAAGCTATAGATCTTTTAAATAGGTTAATATAAGTTTTAAGATATTAAGTCAATAATTAGCATATGAATAGGTTAATATAAGTTTTAAGATATTAATTCAATAATTAGCATATGAATAGGTTAATATAAGTTTTACGATATTAAGTCAATAATTAGCATATGCTGATGGTATTAAGTACGTTACTCTATAAACTGTGCAGTTATAGATCTTTTAAGAATTTAAGGGAATATATTGTATTAAGTTGTCTCACTATTCTAAAATAGTGCGTTGGTAAGGTTGTCATAAGTAGAATTAAGGTTTTATATATGGTATGAAGGTTTGAGTATAAGCAGATAGTTGTTTAATCTTATTAAGTAAGGTTTAGCTACATTATATGTAATTGTAATTATGTTGTTAATCACGTGTCCTATGTTGCAGTGTATTTCAAAGACGATTCAGCATGCTGTTTAAGGGGCCTGACTAGTTCAAGAACAAAAAGGGGGAATTGTGAAGGGGTTTCGTTAGAAGGAGATATGTTGTTGAATTAGTCAGGCCCAAAGGAATCTCAAGGCCACTTTGAGAAGCTGAGAACAGAATCTGCTGTGAGAAAGAGGGGCGTTTCTTCACTAACAGGGCCTCAGCATGGCGTGAGTCGTCGGACCTATCATCGGTGGGGCTCTAGCGTGTGGACTGCCCATGATACTCATTTAGCGAATCCATGCTTGGAGCGTGGATTCGTGATTAGAGAATAGTTGCGTATATAAGGAGACATGTTTCTGTAATAAATGGCTTTGGCGTGATTCACATTGAATCGGAGTGCTGAGTCCTTTATCGTTCCAACACCACACGAAACTCCCAGTCAATATAATCAATATTACTGATTTATCAATCCCATCAGAGGACAATACAGCTGGAGGAAAATGCAAACAATTATAACTACACAACGCTGCCTCATTTCTCTACAAGTTACTGTGCCCCACATTGGGGTTGTGCTGTCTGAGCTGTGAGTGCAGAGTGGGCACTACCGGAGGAGCAGCGTGGGGGCGGGGGCATGTGGCCCCTGCTCTGCATGCTCAGGGGCTGCAGGGGACCTGGGGGCAGTGCCAGAGGCCCCCTGCACTGAGACAGGCCTATGTCAGGGTGACAGGGAGCTAGGGACTCTTAGGGACAGTCAGCATACCTTGCCCAAGCCTGAGCACCACCAGCTGGCCCAAGTCCTGGGAAGTAGTGCAGGGGACCCCTCACTGGCTGGTTCCTGTGAGGGCACCAGCGACAGGGCCAAGCTTCTCTGGGTGCAGGCCATGTTCTCCCAGTGCAGGCCTTCTGCCTGCCGTGAAAGACCTGAGCCCCTGGTACAGACTGTGCCCCCTGGTGACAGGACCAAGTCCTTACCATCAGTGCAAGCCATGACACCCCGTGACAGGACCAGGTCCCCAAATGGTGCTGGCCCTGCTCCCTCATGACAGGATCAGGTCCTCCCAATGCAGGCCATGTCCCCTGTGACAGGCTTAGGACCTGGTCCCCAACTGGTGCAGGCCATGTCCTCCCATGAGAGGTCCAGGTTCACCTCCCTGTGACAGGCCTGAGCCCCCCAGTGCAAACTGTGACCTCTCATGACAGGCCCGAGCCCCGGGATTCAGGCTATACCCCTCTGCACAACAGACTCAACTCCTCCCCAGTGCAGACCGTGCCCCCCCATTAGAGACTCTAGCCTCGTCCCACTTCAGCTCAAACCCCGCCCAGCGCGGCCCTTCCGGCAGCGGCGGCGCGCAGGCGGCGTGTGACGTCAGGCGACCCCGGAAAGGAGGGAGAGGGAAAGGGAGACGGGGACGCGGAGCTGAGCCGAGTCGAGCTGAATCGCTGGGTTCTGTCCCCGGTCCCGTGTCCGGGGCCCTGCTGACATGACGCTCCCCATCTTCTTCGGATGCACCTTCATCGCCTTCGGGCCGGCGCTCGGCCTCTTCCTCTTCACCATTGCCCGTGACCCGCTCCACATCATTATCCTTATCGCTGGGTCAGTCCGGCACCGGTGCCGGTACCGGTGCGGGAGGGACACTGGTGCCACCGTGGGTACTGGCGTGGGCGTGGAGGGGGTGCTGGTACTGGTATCGGTACTGGTATGGACAGACACGCAACGGGGGACTGGTGCTGTTGTGGGCACGACAGGGGCACCGGTACCAGTACTCATAGTGGTGCCATTCTTTTCACAATAGGGGCTCCAGTACTGGTATTATACTGGTACCATTGTGGTTACCACATGGCATGGGCATGATGGAGAGGGACACTGGTATTGGTAATGGCATGGGGTCAGTAGTGGTACTAACATGTGCACAACAAGGGCAGTGGTACCAGTATTGCCATGAGATCAGTAGGGTATGGTACAGGTACTGACATGAATATGAGCCTGGCGCTGGTATTAGTACTGGTGTGAGCTTGGCAGAGGCACTGGTGCCGGTTCTAGTTACCAGCAGAGGAGGAGTGCAGGCACTACAGTGGTACCGGTACAGGCACCACCTGCCCAGCACTGGTGCCAGAACAGCACTGGTACTTATAGGAGAGTGGGCAAGGCTGGGACACTGCTGCCATTGCCAGTACCAACACAATCCTGGTGCCACACAGGATTTTGGTGCCAGCAGGCGCTCGCTCTCTTGCAGAGCCGCCTTCTGGCTGGTGTCGCTGCTGTTTTCCTCCCTTATCTGGTTTATTGCAGTTAAAGCCAGCGATCCCTGGGATGAGCCATTGCAGAAGGGGCTCTTGATATTTGGGGTGATGTTCTCTGTGCTGCTGCAGGAGGCCTTCCGCTTTCTCTACTACAAGCTCCTCAGGTAAGGGCATCTCCCACCTTGCTCCAGCACTGCTGAATGGTCTTTCCATTCTCCCAGCTATGGCGGATCCAGATTTTGGCTGGGGGCTCCTAGGCAGGGAGGATGCAAAACGTGGCACCAAGCCGCCTTGGTCCTCACTGGGAGTGCACAAGTAGTACTTGTGTTGGTATGTTGACCTCAAGCAGGTCTCGGATGACAGGGCAGAGCAGCCCTACTTGCTTTGCTGCATGGAGGATGGGGAAGGGTTAGGGATCTGCCCTCATCTCCTGGCAAGTCTTGTTCTGTTCTTAGGGGTGGCTTTGTGTCAGTGGGGACAGCCTGAAAGTGGTTTCAGTGCTCTGCAGGGTGTCGCATGGTTCCCAGCCCTGGCAAAGTCTAGGCGCAGTCTCTGCAGCTCCTGGCCTCCCTGGTGCTGCCGGCCCAGAGTGAGGGGGCTTGTGCCACCTGCTGGGTGAGCACGTACTGCATCCTGTACTGCTTTTGGATGGGTGAGTGGGTGGATACTGCATTGGCCTGGGCAGACAGACAAGAGGAGGCGATATTGGAGTCAGTATCCCTCATTGCCCCCCCAGCAGTCCTCACCTTCCCATCTGGCTGGGTGCTGGTGTGGGGTGAGGGGCTTGGGGAAGGCTGGGGGGGGAGCAGATACGTAGGCTTGCACCTCTCCCTGTGGCAGAGCGTTGCTGGAGGTGGGCAGGCAGAGGGTAGCAGAGCTCCACGGAGCAGCTTCTAACACAAACCACTGGGTTTCATTTCCCTGCGGATCTCTGTCTGCAAGCACAGCTGACCTCCTGGGGCTGCAGAGCTGTCTGTCATCCTCCTCACCTGCCACACCTCTAGCTGATAAAACTTATGAAGCTCAGCTCTCTCAGTTTTTCCCCCAAAATAATTTTTCTAGTTTTTTGAGCTCTTCCCTGCACCTTCTCAATTTTTTTCCCACCATCTTCTAAGAGAATTACTGCCAAGATCAGATAGACCCTCCTGGCATGCGCCTCCCATGCCGGTGCTGAGGCTGTTTTCTGTGTAGGGGTGCTGCTCACTTTGCACCCGATGTCCTGCTCACCCCACTCCTGCTCTTTAGGGCTGGCCTGCACTTGTGTTCCTCTGTGGAAATCTTTCCATGTGGCTTTGCATGATTTTCACATGTGTGGTTTGTCCAGTGGTTCAGGGTGGTCCTGGGGATGCTGTCCACTGCAGGTGTTGTGTTTCAGTGATGGGGAGGTTACCAGGATGGTAGGATGGTGCAGAGTGAGACCCCAGCTCCCACCTCCTCTGTCCTGGTGCTGCACCATGCCCTGGGAGGCAACCAGGCTGTGCTGGCCTCCAGCATGCTCTTCCCTCTGCAGGAAGGCCATCAAGGGGCTGGTGGCCCTCAGTGAGGACGGCTGCTCCCCGGTTTCCGTCCAGCAAATGGCATACGGTGAGTGCTGTGCAGGGCAGCCAGGCAGGGCTAGGCACAGTGCCAGGGGGAAAGAGAGGTTTCTCACCTTGAAGCTGGCTGGGTCTCCCGAGGGGCTGGGAGGTGCCTGGGGTGGCCCTGGGCGGCTGTGTTTGACAGCATCCCTGTCCCGGCAGTGGCTGGCATGGGCTTCGGGCTCATGAGCGGTGCCTTCTCCATGATCAATCTCCTGGCAGATGCGTTAGGGCCTGGTACCATAGGCATCCATGGGGACTCACAGCTCTACTTCCTAACCTCAGGTGAGGGACTAGCACCCTTCGCTCACATCTCTGCCCCAACACAGAGGTGGCAGACCTGGGGGGGCTGGGACTCAGCCCCCTGTGGTCTCCCCTCCATGCTGCACCTTGCTGCCACTCCCCATACTCATCTGAGCCCTTTGTGGTCCCCCATCACATCTCTCTGTGCCAAACCCTTTTCTCTGTCCTGCAACCCTCCCTGCTCCTCTCTCCCATCCCTCCTAGCACTTCCCAGTCTGACCCAGCAGTGATCCTACTCCTCTGCCTTGGCTCCTCTCCATTCCTCCCTGAGCCTGCGGGCTGGGCCAGGGCAATTGGCTGTCTGGTAACATCCCTGTCCTGGTTTTGTTAAAAACAAGTTTCTCTTTTAGTGAATTTGCCTGTCAGCTAAAGCCTTCATGTTAGCTGCATTTTCCTGGAGAACCCAACACATGTTTTGGCTAAACCTAGCAATGGAATGCAAACTTATTGATAAGCACGGATGGACATCTTGCGAGAGGGGCAATGAGAAACTGATAACCGAGAGACTGACCAACGGAGTATAACATTCCATTCACATGAATACTTCATATAAAAGTGGGAGATCACGAGGATCTCGGCCCTTTTCCCTTTTTCCTTCCCTTCTGCTTATGGCTGACATTAGGAGAGGACCTTGCTGGTTGTCCCTGCGAACTGAGGCCTGGTGACAGACTGAATCCAGCTCCGGTTGGCTACAGAGTCTAATCCAGGACTTTGGGTGCTGGCTCTGCAGTTGCTGAGACTTACAAGATTGGTTTTGTATATTTTGTATTATTTTCTCTATTCTTATTAGTAGCATTAGTAAAACATCTTTAACTTTTCCAACTCTCTTCTCTCTGTCCTTCTTTCCCTCCCGATCGCCTGTCCTGAGTGGGAAGTGGGGAGAGGGAGGGGCAAAAGGGGGAAGTGGGGGGGGAGAGGAGGTTAACAATACATCTGCCAGGGTTTGATTGTCACCCCGCAATCTTAACCCTCGACACATCCCTCTGCTGCTTTTGCAGCCTTTATGACCATGGTGCTGATTTTCCTTCACACCTTTTGGGGGATCCTCTTCTTCCATGGCTGTGAGCATCAGCGCTGGCAGGAGATCGCAGCTGTTGTTGTCATGCACCTTGCTGTTTCAGGATCGGTGAGTAGCCAGGAGTAGAGCTCTGTGCAGGGACCTATATTTGGGGATGGCTGTGGTGCATGCTGGTCCCTGTGCTGAGGGGGCAACAGCCTTTGGCACTAGTGAAGCAGCTGGGTTTTGGGGTTCTGCAACCATTCCTGCATGGGACAGTTCCTCTGCAAACTGAATGCCAAAGCTGGTGTTCCGTGTCCTGTTCCACTTATTGAGGTGGTGACACTGCCACCCATCTTGGCACTGCCCTCTCCTCCCTGCTCACCCTTTCCCTCTCCCACCTCTCTCCCCAGACTTTTTACAACCCCCTGTACACAGGCAGCCTGATGCCTTCCTACTTGCTGATGGCCACCGCCGCCACTTGGGCTTATCTGCTCTCAGGGGGCTCTGCCCAGAACCTGTGGCGCTTCCTGCTCTGTAAGTCCTGCTCCATAATGGGGACAAGGGACTCTGCAGTTTCTTCTGGATACTAGGACCAGTGCTGGGGTGGGAAGAGGGTGACCCAGGGATGGAGCAAGGGCATCATCCCCTTGACTGCCAAACTAGAGGAGATGCTGAGGTTTGGGTTTTTGTCTCTCCTGGGGGAAGTGGATGGGGTAAAGAGTGTGGTGAAAACTACCTCCCTCCCCTCTTGCTTCCTGCAGGTCTACAGAGCGATGCCAACCCTCAGCTGGAATCTTGAGGCTCCATGGGATGTTCCTGTCCCCAGCCACCCCTGCCTTCCCCTCCATCCTGGTGGCAAGAGCAGCCCTTGCCTTCTCTGCAATATCTTTTCTCCTGGACTGGTGGACCCTGGCCAGCCCTGGAGGGGCAGGCGCTGGAGTCTTGCTGCAGCAGTCAGCTGAGCAGTGTGGCTGGGGCTGGCTTGCTCTGCCACCCCTTTGAGAGCCCCCAGAGAACAGCTCGGTTTTGGGGGACTTGCCTTTGAATTTGGCTTTGCTGGACCTGCTGTGAGCGGAGCCCCAGTTAGCTTGCTTGGAAAGGATGCTACCTTGGACTGCCAGAGGTCTGAGTCCAAAGAAACCCATTGCTTCTCCCCCTGCTGCAGAAGATGTGCTTTCTCCTATGCCAGGGTAGGGGGAAACCTGTGCTGCTTCCTCACTGCAGGGTGGAGGAAATGGTATTGCAAAGTGCTGCCAGACTCTCGGCCAGGGCTGACTGCTATGGTGCTGCTTTGTCTGTCTCTTGGCCCAGCCTTGCTGCCTTGGGAGCCATGGACCCCCACACTGGACTGTGGTAACTTCAGTGAGCTGACATCCCAGCATGGGAGAGGATGGGCAGGGATGGTGAGTTGGGAGCAGCCAGTGGTGCTGGGGGACCCAAGGGGGCTGAGAGCATCCAGGGCAGGAGGAGAACAGGAGAAGACAGTGTCATACAGAGGGTGGCATTGGGTTTGGGAGGAGATGCAACCTGGCAACTGGTGCCAGCCCAGCTTGGGGAGGGAGTTTCGGGGGACCATGCCAGTGGATCGTTGCTCTCTCCTGCCCTCAGAGGTGAGTTTTCAGGTAGGCATCAGCCCTGATGCTGTGCTACGGAACTGGGAGAGAGAAACTGCCATCAGGCTCAGGGCTGAGAAGTCCACAGTGGGCTTTTATACCAAAAAAAGAAGTACCATAGATGAGTGGGGGTGTTAGCAAACAAAACACATAACCACGGATGTAGTTATATGCGGTGCTTTTATTTCAGCGCTGGGAAACCAGGGGTTCGCACCCAAAGCTGGTTTCAACAACTGATTCGAACTCCATTACATTTATACAATTTGGTCACATACATATTCATTAGGTTTACAATGTATGTGTTGCATATTCATTAGATTACACAACTATTTTACAATTTCAATTACATCTTTGGAACTACTCTAAGCATGCGCAGTGTCCTCTGGTGGTCGTTTAGGTGGTCTTCAGGATGAAGTAAATAGTCTTCTTCACTCGTGTCCTTTTCACCTCTTGTCACGGCACATGCGCACTATCCATATGCTCATTATAGAATCCTGTGAAACTCTTGGATGCACATCCTACACTTTCAAGATAAGATAAAGGCTAGCTTTCAGCTCTCTATTCTCAAACTAAGAAAAGAACTTGAATACAACCTGCAAAGCTTCAAGATGAGGTAAGAATCTTGGACATAGTTTACAAAACCGAATACAGCTTACAAAAAAAAAAAACAAAACAGTTCAACTATAACATTTCCCCCCTTTGAAAATGCTTTTCTATTCCTAGACAATGCATTTTCACTTCATTTTAATCAGCTCCTTCAACAACTGGCCCTGATTGTGGCTGGTCGGTGATTGTTTTTAATTGTGGCCGTGTGCGTTGTGTTTCTTCTTGAACTGGAGGGTTATCAAAAAGAGAATTAGTATAATTTCTACTAAGAACACTAAAGATACGATTGTTCCTGGCGTTTGTTCGACTTATTAGACGCTTAATACAAGCATACAACAAAAAGAGAAGAGCAACCAAGACTACAAGTACAAATAAGTTTTCCAATAAAGAATGTACCCATCTTCCCAAATTCAAGTAAAATTTACCTAGTAAAGCCCCAATCCAGATTTGTTCTGCGTCTTGTTTTTCCTTTTGCAGTTCCTTTTCCGTTTGGGTTAGTTGGGAAATGTCTTTCTCAACCTCAGAAGTTACATTTGGGATATGAATGCAACAATGATCAATTCTGTCCTTCAGATATCCACAAACACCATTTTTCTTTTAGCAACATTATGTCAAGTGCCATTCTGTTCTGCAAAGTCATTTTGGTCGTGGCTTGCAATTGCATATTGAAATCTCGAAAACGTTTCTTAGTTGTCCTTGCAAATCGATCCATCTGCCCAATTAATTTGTCAATCATTTCCCTGTTCCTATAGGCTGCTATTGGTGCAAAGAAAGATTCTAGTGCCCAGCCGAATTTAACACTGCTTGATGGTTCGTGCCACACATCATCTTCATCTATCTCTTATAGCTCTTCGTGACCTATTTTGTAATCTTAATCCCTGATCTGTTTTGGCCGCGAATTGTATTTGGTATTTTACCTTATTATCCTCTAGACCCACCGATCCATCCGTTGTCTGATCCTTGAGATACTTATTGTATATCAATGTATTGTCTCCTCCTTTGTGTAATTTTTCCCATACGACAGTCGGACTTTCCAATTGTTCTCCAATGACTTTGTAGACTAGAGTGGCGCTCTCTCTCTCAGTCACCACATATGTTTCTCTGTTAAGGGATATTTCCACGAAAGCAAGCAATCTTGGTACATACGCTGCCAAGAACACAATACGATAACAAAATTAGACATCCTGCAGTGTAATCTTAAGCATGGTAGGACCTACTATTTATGATTGCCACACCCTTGGGACTCTTTTCACTCGGGTGTAGTGTATCCAGGAGTCTATTCCAGCAACCTTAATTGTGGTAAATGTGGTTAAGAGTACTTGATAGGGTCCGTCCCAACGTTCTTTTAAAGGTTCTTTATTCCAAGTTCTTATATACACCGTGAACAATTCCACCATGGTGCTGTCACTCCTCCTGTCACATTGGACCATCGTATACACCATGGAATTGCTTCACTATATTGATACCGTTGTACAATACTCAATTACTATACTGGTGCCCCCTTTTTGCTGTAAATCTTGGCTATCTTGTCTCCTCAAGGTTGCAGCTGGTGCTGTAAAACTTATTATCTCGGCATTCGATGAAGTCTTGCTTTTTCTTAGCACAATTGGTTACATACAGCTCTAAACTAGATATTATGTGGCTTAAAGTGTTAGCTTGTTAGTAGGCCCTTATTATGTAGTTGCTTAACCCTTAAAATGTTAGTTCCCTCTGTCAATATAACTTCATAAACAAGTTTCAAAACTTTTTACATAGAACTTAACCACCTTTTCCTTTTTCCAGGTTCAGAGCCCGTGCCTCATTTGGTTATATCTGTAAACGTTAAACATCTTAGCACAAATCATGACTGCATTTCTCACAATTCCCCCTTTTTCTTTTTTATCCTATTGATTCATGCTTTGGCTTCAAAGTTAGCTAGCACTTGCCTAGCGGTGGCTAGGTCCAGTTTGGTGTTATCTTTTAAAATCATTAATTTATACCCCGTGCCTTTTGTTACCATTTCAGGATCTATAGGCATGCCTGAGATTTGCATGCCTTGGACTACTGAATGTATTAACCGAATAAAGCACGGGATCATACATGGCACAAACAGTAAACCCAGAAATGCACATACTATCATGAACCCTATTTTCTTCCACCAGGCTACCATTTTGAGACCAATATCTATTAGGTGGACCTGGCCACCAAGTGGGAGGAATAGAGGCATTTGATGAATTTGCCCGCAACACTAACTTACAAGGGGTTTGTCCAATGTATTCAGTCATTTGAGACCCCCCCCCCCATATCCAGCATGAGGTGACATTTAATTCCTGGGCTATCTTTTCCATAAGATCTATAAACGGATTTTTCTCTACTGTTGGTAATTGTAATCCCTTGTCTTTTTGCCTTATTTCTTCATACCAATCACTGCTTTTCTGTACCAATTTCTGTTTCTCTTGCTTTCTTTTTAATTCCTGAGTGGCACTCTTAACTAACTCCTCCTTATACTGATCTTGCACTCCCCCTCCATCTGAATAGCCCCACATACCAGCTTGTGTAAAACAGATATTCTTTTCTCCCCTAGGGCAGGAGACAGAGCCTACACCGAGTCCACCTTTCCCTGGGTTAGTTGCTACCCATAATTTCTCCCTTGGATTTCACACTTCTCCAATTTTGTTCTATCATAACATCCAGAATTAATATGAGCATGATAGTTTAGAACATATTGGGTTAGTCTTCCTATTCTCACATGCTCATAGCACTTGGTACAGGGATTAGCCAGGCTATGTTGGGAACAATAAGTCACCACTCCTAGCAAGAGGATCAGGTCCAGGTTTCTACACCCTCTGCCTCTCTGGCCTACCAGGTTGCAGCTGGCAGCCGAGTTCGTCATCTTCTCAGCAGCAAGGGTAGTGTCCCCGCCTTTCCTATTTTTGCCGTTAACGTGGCGACTTTTTATCGTTTCCCAACTCTTGGCCTTCACTTCCCAAGAGCAACAGGAGCAACACGAAATTTGATTTCTCTTTCTACACTCTATTCTTCCTATCACTGGTGGACTCTCTAAATTCCCATTCACCCCTTTAGTAAATACCTCCCACCATTATTCACTATTCTTTTTCTATTCTTCCAGTGGCAACTAGAATCCTCAACCTAGCTCTGGTTTCCTTATCTTCTGTTCTTAGACATTTATTACACAATTCTATTGGTAAGTTCTCTTTGTGGATATGCTTATACCACAGTCCATTACAACCTAAACATCAAACACAAAAAAAGAGAATTACATATACAACTTGGTTCAACACATTTAACTATTAAACCATTCTTATTTTCATTTATACTGGCCATTCACATTAATACTACTAATAGTAGTTAAATCACCGATCCCGTGTCAATTTCAGTTTCAGTTCCTCCGGTTCTTGAGTTACTTTCCAGGTTCTTTCTTCCATCAGTGGTCCTTTAACTCAAGAGACGTGTGTCCATTCTTTCTCTGCAGTCCAAACAGCTGTTTCTGTAGTTAACAAAACAAGAAAAGGCCCCTCCCATCATGGGGTTGGAGTTTCTTCTTTCCGGGTTTTAATTAGTGTTGCCCCCATATCTACCAAAAATTCTACTTGTTTTGTTCTTTTGAGTTTCTTCTTACCAATGCGGTGAGCACCATCCAGACTGGTCACCTATAAAGACTAAAAGGTGATTGTGAAAAATATAGTTTTCCAAGTTGCACCCAGGTTACCCTCCATGGTGTTTCACAGGCTTTCTTCACTCTAGAATGATGAATCCAGGCATTCTGTTCTCTAATATTGGTAGCAGTGAAGGATATCAGGAGGTCTTGAAACGGACCTTCCTATTATGGTTCCAAAGTTCTCTGCAAAAGACTTCACATACACATAACTAAAATGTGGCCCTCTATCAGAGGATATAACGGTTAGAACTCCAAACCTTGGTGTTATTTCATGTATCAATGTTCTAGTCACCTCCTAAACTTTTGCTGTCCTGGTAGGGAATGCTTCTGGCCAACCTGAAAAAACATCAGTTAATACCAACAAATATCAGTACCCCCCTTTTCCTGAGAGTTCTGAAAACTCAATTTCCCATTCTGGTCCAGGCCCCTTCCCCATTTGACCCATTTCTAGCTTGGGCATATTTTTGGGATTAGTCTGGAGGCAAAGATCACACTGCTGTCACCTGTTTTACAATGATATACAAATTTCTAGCTCCTGTTTCCCTAATCAAATGTTTGTATAGTGGTTCTATTCCCCAAAATCCTTTCCTATATTCTTCCCTTACTAAAGGCCAAACTAGATGAAAGGGGACAATAAGTTTTCCCTGGGGGGGTGTGAATCCACCCTTCCTTATTATATGATTCCTCTAAATCTATGATGAGTTTCGATTCTCTTTAGTATATTCTGGCTTACCTTTTAAAGAGACCTGCCCGCCAAGGACCAGAGCACTTTCTGTTTTTACCTTTTGCTCAGCTGTTTGTTTTGCCACTCTGTCCGCCAGCCTTTTCTGATTCCGAGCTCGCTTTCTGGTGTGCCTTAATATGCATGGTTGCCATTTTCTTAGGAAGCTGAACTGCTTCCGGTAGTTTCAATATCTCCTCCACACGTTTGATATATTTGTCTTGAGAGTTCAAAAGTCCCTTTTCTTTCCAAATTGCTCTGTGCACATGCACAACCCTCATGGTTAGCTGCTTCCGTTTTCAGAGTTTTCAGTAGGCATGTCTTTTAGATCTGGTCGATTGTATTATGTTGCTTCGATGGTCTCCAGGCAGTCATGATGAACTGGTTCTCCAAAGTTACCACTGAGGAAAGAAGCTGGGTTGACAGTGTTAGTGACAATAATTTCTACACCATCTTGTTAGACACTGTGTGGGATACTAGCACAGTCATTTTCTGACCCATGGTAAATCTCCGGGCCTCCTGTATATTCAGTACCACTGCAGCAACTGCCCGCAGGCATCCAGGCCACCCCTTTGCAGTTGCGTCTAACTGATTTCCAAATATTGCCGGGCTACTCTTAAATCCTTGTGGTAACACCGTCCATGTGAGCTGGGTTTTACATTTATTTTTAGGGTTCTCATTCAAATGCAAATATTGTCTGGCTAGCTTCATGGAGAGGGAGGCAAAAGAAAGCATCTTTTAAATCTAAAATGATAAACCAAGTCAAATTAGGTGTTAATACTGTCAGAAGGGTGCATGGGTCTGCTACCACTGAGTAGAGGTCCTCAGCTATTTTGTTTATAGCTTATAAGTCCTGAACCGCCCAATATGAACCATCCGGCTTGTGGACAGGCAATATAGAGGTATTATAACTGGACTCACATTCCTTTAATAACCCTGTTTTCAGGAATTTCTCTATTACTGGCCGAATTCCTTCCCTGTCCTCGTTTTTCAAAGGGTATTGTTTAATCCTTACCGGCTGCTGTCCTTCTTTGATTTTTACCTCGACTGCTGGGGCATTTTTGGCTCTTCCAGGTACATCACTGGCCCATAATCTGGGATACATTTGGTTCACAACCTCTTCATTAATTTTGCCCACTGTGGGAACAGTTACTAAAAGGAAACTCATTATTTGCACATATTGCTGATCATTTGCCTCCAGAGTAATTTCTCCTTTTTCAAATCTTATCACTGCGCCCATTTGTTCCAATAGGTCTCTCTCCAAAAGAGGATTCATGGAGTTAGGCATATACAGAAATTTGTGAATGCCTACTTGTTTACTCAATCTATATTCCAAGGTTCACAAAAATATGCTCTTTCACTTTGACCAGTCGCTCTCTTTACTACTATGTAGTCATTACTTATTGGCATTGAGAACGAGAATCTTGCTTTCAGTTTCTGTAACTTCCTCCGAATATCATTTGCTGACTGACTTGTAAATAACAACACTAACTGCTGTATCCCTCCTTCTGAACCCGACTCCAAAGGTGTATATCTGAGGGGAAATCCGGGTGCTCTGTGCGCGTTACACACAACAAAGCAGCCCAGCAGGAACGGGCCAGGCAGCGGCGACTGCCCCCCCCGCTACATCCCCCACGGGCGGCGAGCCCGGAGGAGAGGAGCTGCAGCTCCAGCTCCAGCAGCCGCCACTCTCCCCCCACCTTTTGTCGCCGCTTTAGCAGGCAGTCCACTTTTTACTTCTTTTCTTCTCACCCCAGCTTATGGAGGGGGCGAGACATTTATGTTCAAACTTCACAGCATAGGCTTGGGCTCCTCTTGCCCTTTTTCTCTCTTCATTTAATTCCTGCAACTATAAACTTTATATGCAATTTCAATTAGCTGAGCAATAGTTACGTCCCTCAGCTCCTACCTTTTGTAATTTCTTACAGATGTCAATAAACAGTATATTAAGCTTCAATCCCTTGCATTAATTTTAGATCCAAATCAGTCTATCCACAGAACAACACTAATTGCAATACAGCTAACCCAGAATTTCACATTCAAATCACTTCCCCCACTAATTTACTCTCGTGTACAGATGCATCTTAAGGGGGAGCAAGGTGGTACTTTAGTAATGGAACCGGTTCTCATTTTGTAATTATCTCCCCAAACAAAATTATTTTGGTACCAAATATAAATATACAAACTAAGATACTGAGCTCAGACACACAAACCAAATGCCAGGCTAAAATATGCAAACAAATCACAATTACATTAATTCAAGTCAATATCTTGATTTTAGCATTGCACCTTTAAGCCACTTACTGCTCAGCTGGGTAGAGGTACTGCTGGGTCTCCCTGACAAAACAGGTCAGTGCGTGCTGGAGCCCCATCGGCACCTGCCCCCCCGCTTCCTTCAGCAAGCTGGACTGGGCAAGGCTTTTATTAGTGTCTCATCTGGGGTATTACTACTGTTATCCCATAACAGGATTTCTTCCCTGGTGTACATACAAAAAGCTAAATTTGGTACACTGAGATGAGACACAGCTTATCACACACAAAACCTTCTCACCACATGCACACAGTTAAAAGCTAAATTGCTCATTGTACAGATGGTTGTACTCTAAAGATTATTACAATAGATGTGGAATGCCCGGGTACTTATAAAGATAACACACATGATTACCAAGCTCGCTATTAGTTCAACAAACACTTATCATTCGCTTTGTCCGTCTCCGTCCGGTTTCCTCGCAGAGAACACGGAACTGCGGATCGGGACTCCACACTCGCTTTGCAGTCAGACTGCATCTCAAGCACTCATTCACACAAAGCATGGTACCGGGCACAAAAACTTCTTGATCATACAACACGTAACTGTCACCATAAGTATTCCAATTACAGCTACAGCAATATAAATTTCAATTCCCGTGGGTTAAGATGTTATAAGGCGTCAATTGCCATGGGGACTCGAACCCCCGACAATTGTTAGTGGGACTCGAACCCACGACTGGAGACTCTGTTTACCCTTCTCCCGCTTCCATAACAGTCATTAGCAGGTCCATCCTGGCTCCCGTAATCGAGACGCAACAGAAGTCTCAGGGTTACTCGATCTACCCCCAAGATCGCTAGCGGCTGACCCCCTTCTGGTCGAGTCAAGTCAGTAACCCCCTTAGGTACCCGTTTACACCAATACGGGGAATTTGGCCATGCGCAGGCGTCCCTCGTGAGTTACTGGCCCCCCATGTTACAGGCCCGTGTTATAGTAAAACATAAACATACCTTATCTGCTTAATGCAAATGGTCATTGTCTGCCCCCGTGGTGACCAGCCGGAGCGGAGCGAAGCCCCTCTGTAACAAAAGGTTTGGGACACGTCTAGGAGGTCTGTTTCTCTCAGGCGGTCCGCACAGCCGGGCAGAGCTTGTCCCTTCGTGGTTGCCAAAATTGACGCACGGAAACAACTTTACAACCTATAAAGTCATAAAACTTCACAACTCACAAAGTTATAAAGCAGATATGTTTATTTCAACGTCGGAAGCAAGGGGGATCGTTCCACCATTCATGTGCAACTTCTAACAATATGAGGTGTGTTTAAATACAGTAAGGTGTTACATGTTCATAATGACCCCAGGAATGGCTATACATATTCATAACCTTTCCCCGCTTCTTATTAAAATGAGTCCCAGGTAATCATTTCCATAGTCTCCGTCTTGACCCCTCCCTGTTGTGCCTGTGCAGTGCCATCTGGTGGTCTTGAGGAGGGGTCTTTGGGGGTCTTTGGATGAAGGCTCCTTCAGCTTCGTCACAGTGAACTTTTTACCTTTGGCTCATTATGTTGAATTGACTGGAACCCAAGCTACCAAGTCGATTGAAACCAGACTGGCGCCCCCTTTTGCTGTAAATCTTCGTTATCTTGTCTCCTCAAGTTTACAGCTAGGTGCAGTAAAACTTCTTA
Organism: Patagioenas fasciata; assembly: GCF_037038585.1. NCBI lineage: Eukaryota > Metazoa > Chordata > Aves > Columbiformes > Columbidae > Patagioenas > Patagioenas fasciata. The sequence goes on along the minus strand of NC_092559.1, from coordinate 66,890,816 downwards.
TCTTGGCATTCGATGGGGTTCTGTTTTTCTTAACATAAGTTTACATAAAGCTCTAAACTAAGCACTTATTGTGTGGCTAAGCCTTAAAGTGTTAGTTCGTTAGTAGGCACCCATTATATGTTTAGTTAACCTTTAAAATGTTAGTTCCCTCTGTCAGTTGGGCTATTCGTGAATCTTTGTGGCAACATCGTCCATGTAAGCTGGGTTTTACATTTATTTTTAGGGTTCTCATTCAAATGCAAGTATTGTCTGGCTAGCTTCATGGAGAGGGAGGCAAAAGAAAGCATCTTTTAAATCTAAAATGATAAACCAAGTCAAATTAGGTGTTAATACTGTCAGAAGGGTGCATGGTCTGCTACCACTGGGTAGAGATCCTCAGCTATTTTGTTTATAGCTCATAAGTCCTGAACCACCTAATATGACCCATCTGGCTTGCGGACAGGCAACATAGGGGTGTTATAACTGGACTCACATTCCTTTAATAACCCTATTTGCAGGAATTTCTCTATTACTGGCTGAATTCCTACTTCTGAACCTGGGTCGGAAGGTGTATATCTAAGGGGAAATCCGTGTACTCTGTGCGCGTTACACACACCCGAGCAGCCCAGCAGGAACGGGCCAGGCGGCGACTGCCCCCACCCCGCTTCAGTCCCCGCGGGCGGCGAGCCCGGAGGAGAGGAGCTGCAGCTCCAGCTCCAGCAGCCGCCGCTCTCCCCCCCCTTTTTCCACCGCTTTAACAGGTTAACAGGCAGCCAGCTTTTCACTTTTTTTTGTTTTTTTGTTTTTTTTTTTTTTCTTCTCGCCGCAGCTTATCGAGGGGGAGCTGCCCTGCCGGGCATAGGCTTGGGCTCCTCTTGCCCTTTTTCTCTCTTCGTTTAATTCCTGCAACTATAAACTTTATATGCAATTTCAATTAGCTGAGCAATAGTTACGTTTCTCAGCTCCTACCTTTTGTAATTTCTTACAGATGTCAATAAACAGCATATCAGCATATTAAGCATCAATCCCTTGCATTAATTTTAGATCCAAATCAGTCTATCCACAGAACAACACTAACTGCAATACAGCTAACTCAGAATTTCACATTGAAATAAATAACTTATGATTTTTCTATGGATAAACAACATT